>NC_064638.1:620175265-620482348 GCF_023864345.2 Schistocerca serialis cubense | reverse complement strand
CCTATTTGTTTCATTTCTGAGTGATTTATGTTGCTGTATTCCTATCTTACCCTGAAAATTTTTGTACTTCTTTCTTTCGTCGATCAACTGATACATCCAATGTTTCTTCACATTTTCAAACATCCGTGGTTGCTCTTTTTAAAGATGTCCATTCCTCTTCAACTATACTGCCTACTGTGGTATTGCTTATCGCAATGTCAACAACACTTCAAACTCTTCTCATCGTTATCACAATATCTATAGCCTCAGAGAACTTCAAGCATGTCTCTTCGTTTCGTAGTACTTCTGTATCCCTTCTACAATGATTCTTCCGTAAATTCTCTTAAACTTCACGCTACCCTTCATTATTACTAATTGTGATCTGCTACTCGGTACGCCTTACAATCGATTAAATGATTCCGAAATCTCTGTCTGACCATGATGTACGGTAACTGAAGTCTTCCAGTATCACCCGGCCTTTTCCTAGTATACCACCTCCTCTTGTGATTCCTGAATAGTGTATTCAGTATTACTGGTCGAAATTTATTGTGGGATTCAATTAGTTTTTTCCCCTCTCATTTCTATTACGAAGCCCATATTCTTTCGCAATCCTTTCTTCTACTCTTTGTCCTACAACCGCTTTGCAGTTCCTCACGATTATTAGACTTTCATTTACCTCTATTTATCGAATTACCCTTTCAGTGTCCTAATATACATTCTCTGTATGTCCATCTTCTGGTTGGAACGGCGGCATGTATACCTCGTCTATTGTTGTCGGCGTCGAATCTGATGAGAACAATCCTGTCTACAGGAACGCCCTCTCCGCCCTGCCTGTGCATAACGAATCGTACTAACGTTATACCATTCTCTGCTGCTGTTGATATTACTCTGTACTCGTCTGATCAGAAATCTTATCTACTTTCCATTTCATTTGACTGGCTCCCACTACATCTAAACTGAACCTTACCATTTCTCTTTTCAAATCTAACTTCCCTAACACGCTCAAACTTCTGACATTCTACGCTCCAACTCTTAGAATATTATTTTTTCGTTTGTTATTCCATCTTTGTCTAATGGTCACCTCTCTCTCTACAGTCCTTTCCCGGAGACCCGAATGGGGGACTATTCCCGGAGCTTTTGCCAATGGAGAGATTATCATGACACTATTTTCAATTACAGGCCACATGTCCTGTGGATACACCTTATGTGTCTTTAATGTTGTGGTTTCCATTGCCTTCTGCATCCTTTCCCACTCCAAGGGCAGTAGTGTGGCCTGTGTCTGTCCTCTTTGACAAGGCCGTTGGCAGAAAGGCGGTGACTTCCTATGCCAGAAGTATTCCGCCCCTATTGCTAATCATTTTGTTCAAAATCCAAGCAGTGAATATGTTCGAACCCGGGATGCATGACGTTTTGATTACTAGTCAACGACGCCGCCACTCGACCATGGGTCCATTCAGTGCGTATACTTATCTAAACAGTGAATTCCATTTCATTCACTTGTGATGCGGCTGACTGTAACGAATGTTAAAAATAAGTACATAGTTCGGATTCTGTACTCTTATCCTGTTATTTTTAATTATGCTTTTGACAGGCAGAGGTTGGAGGTTGGAGATGGGGCGCTTACAGAGAATACACATCACGCTCAAATTGTTTCTGACCACTTCGCCGTACTCGATGAGATTCATATTTGTTGGAGTAGTTCTATAAATTCAAGGTTATCGTAAGTTAATACTAGTGCTTCTTTGTGCTTCAACAATTTCGGATTGGTAAAACCCCATCGTGATAAGCAAGCAGAACTTCCTAAATCCGAAACTCCCCTTATTTTCACTCACTGAATGTTCTTATGTTGTGGCGCTTTTTCACTTGCATTGGAGGTAGCTTTATCACTGAACACTATCCGTGGATCGAAACTATTATCTTCCGTTTGACCGGACGGGGTGGCCGAGCGGTTCTCGGCGCTAAAGTCTGGAACCGCGCGACAGCTACGGTCGCAGGTTCGAATCCTGCCTCGGGCATGGATGTGTGTGATGTCCTTAGGTTAGTTAGGTTTAAGTAGTTCTAAGTTCTCGAGGACTGATGACCACAGCAGTTAAGTCCCATAGTGCTCAGAGCCATTTGAACCATTTGAATCATCTTCCGTTTGGACGCCAGAACGAATTCACAAAACTCTTCACAATGTTGTGTATCACCAACCGAATTCTGTATGGTTTGAAACACAAACGGCTCTGCAAAACACTCCAGACACTTGAGACACAGCTAGCTCTCGGTGGTACGCTGAGTAGCCTTCTTTGGACTTCTGTTAAATTCGCTGTACGTCTTCAACGAGCATTCTGTGGCAACCGGGGGACGTCGCCTTTTATAAGTCAGTTGAATGGTAGTGATCGAATCCAGTCCTCGGCTTTGCGTCACGACGTCTTGTGTGCCGCTATGGGTTTACAATGCAAAAGATGTAAGCGTGTGATATTACGTCTGCTATCGATTATGACTAAGGAGGTATAATAGGGGAGATGCTGCTACGACTTGCGCTGTGCATCGTTTTGAATCGGTGCCGCCATGTTCGACGCCCCGTAACATTAGCAGACTGCTGCTTACGATTGCTTGTTGTTCTTCATTTCTGTCACATCTGCAACAGATGTTTTAAATAGAAAATATTACAGTGTTTTCGTGGATAATACAACGTCAGGATGGGATTTTCAGATGTTTGTCTGGCCTAAAAGGCATCTTTGATCCAGTAATACGACGTACTTCGCCTCTTTAATGTAACTTTCATGTTGTAAGTATTTAATAACCATGGTTCAAATGGCTCTGAGCACTATGGGACTTAACATCTTAGGTCATCAGTCCCCTAGAAATTAGAACTACTTAAACCTAACTAACCTAAGGACATCTCACACATCCATGCCCGAGGCAGGATTCGAACGTGCGAGCGTATGATACGAAATGACTGGTTTCGTAATACACATTTTCCCTAATACCGACTGACGAAACTGATGTTCCATCTATATCCACTCCGGGAATATGCTGAGAACATTTTTTCCTATGTTAGGTTGGTTTCCTTCTCGTAGAGTTCACTTAGAGAGCAATTCGAGTTAGACTAACAAGAACTCTTACGTCGCATAACGAAAATAGAATCATTACAGTAAAATAAATTAGCACAGCCAGAATTCATTTAGTCTATATAAAGGAAACATTCCTTACCAATGAAATGCGATTCCTTTACTTTCAAAATGGAATCAGAATGATTAGTACACCCATAAATGAAGCAAACTGCCATTTTTTATCAAAACACTCCCACCAGAAACTAATGGTGGAGCAACTAATATGGCTTCAGGTTTGTGTCTTCATGACAAATCCCGTTATTATACATCCTTGATTATAACACACTTATGTAGCCTCTACATATCCTGCAGATACTATAATATGTGTGTTACGTACGGAAATAATTTGTCTTATTTTGTAACTTAAGGTAATCATAAATATTTTTGCAAAATATCTTAAAGCTATGTATCAAATTGCGATATGTATGACTGGTTCATGCTTGGGGACTGTAGGATTGTATACGACGTAAAAGCTGGAGGGAAGTCCCTCCATAACGAAAAAGAATTTTTAATGGCTAGATGAATCAGCTTTTTTGCAACATAAAAACTAAGCCGTAATTCATACGACTTTGTTTAATACCACAATCAACAACAGAATAAAACATAAAGAGGAAACATTAATCAGCGACTGCGCCAAAGATAATCACTGGACACAGGAATCACTTGCGCGTAGTATTACCCTGGATATCACATTGCCCTTCACTATCCCCCCCCCCTTGTGTCAACGATATTTTCTATCGAATCGGACGTGCCATCCGGACCGTGTAACAACGGATCGTGCACAGGCTGCTGATTGTACATTAGAAGTAGCCTCCCACGTCCGTTGTAGCTGATCTGCGATGGGCGGACGAACGACTGGAGATTTGGTCGAGTTCGTGGTGTGTGTAGATGAGTCCGTACCAATGTAGGGTACACGGAAAGCTGGTTTGAGCCTGTCGATGGTGATGGTAGTTGACGTACCCATCACATAGACTTTGAATGTTTTGTCCCTCCTACTGACGAAACGGTTACGCCCGCAGTAGGGCGGCTGCAGTGGTTTGCATACTGCATCATACCGTACGAAGATGTGATGACACTCCCATAGCTCGTTAAAAACAAAAGGGCGACGGGTCTGCTGATCGTTTGGGGCAACGGGTGTAGTTGTTAGATTAATAAGCAGCTTTTGTACGAAATCTGAAGAGTTAATGCAGTCATCTGACACATTGGCAAAGAGCTCGCCGTTCATTCGTATCGGCTGGACATAAACAAATTCTGCAGTTGAGGCTTTCAGGTCTTTTTTCACTGATGCATGGAGACCGAGGAGGATCATAGGCAATATCTCTGTCCACCGCTGTGAGTCATGACATCGAAGCGACACTTTCAGTTGACAGTGCGCACGTGCAATTAAATCATTCGCTGTCTGGTGGTAAGCTGTATTTCCGATCTGCTTCATACACAGTAGGAGAGCGAGTGCTTTGAAGAGATGCGACTGAGACTGTCTTCTCTGGCCTGCTATAATTCGTAGGGCACAACGAAACGAGTGATCCTTCCCCAGAGGACCGTGGTCGCCACAGTTTCGGCGATAATGTAGGGGATCAGAAACACCTCGGGCCAGCGAGTAAAGGGGTCGATGGGTGTAGGTAAGTATATCCTTCCAATGGTGGAGAGACCCAACGAGGTGCTGGGTGGACATATTCAAATCTATCATTCGGAGGAAGGAACGTGCTAAGACGTTACCTAACGTGCCGGCTAACTTTATTCGCTTGACAGGCTACGCATCGCCGCACATATTGCTTACAATCTTTGTTCGTGTGTGGCAGACAAAAGCTCGCTTCACCATGTTGGTAAGCCTCACACTCCAGGGTGCGATTGCCTGTTGGCGAAAGTCAATAGTCACGGACGGTTGCGGTTTTTTAGTGGCGACGTTATAATACAGTAGCGCAGTTACCAGTGGCAGCGTTAATACGGCGAAGTTGTTGGTCTGACGGTCTGACTGTCGCGCCAACAAATCTCTTGGCTCGCTATCTGATTGTTGCGCTGCGGCGAGAGCTTCAGAATCAACTGCGTCAATGACCGTTTCGACTCGAGAGAGTGAGAGAGTGAGAGAGGGGGGGGGGGAGGGAGGGAGGGGAGGGAGAGGGAGGGAGGGAGCGTCAGCTGGCACTTTCAGATCTCCTTCAGCATGAGCAATGTCAGTAGTGAAATGTCCAATATAGTCGAGATGTCGCAGCTGACGTGGGGACACTTTCTCTAGACGCTGGCGGAAAGCGTATGTTAGTGGCTTGTGATCTGAGATGAGAGTGAACTGATGTCCCTCCAATAACAGACGAAGTCTCTTAATAGCAGCGTACAGTTCGCGATCATAGATGCACCAATCCTGTTGAGATGACGATAACTCTTTACCGAAACAGGCGAAGGGCTGCCAGTGGTCGTATATTTGCTCTTGCAGGACATCACTGATTGCAGTAGCAGATGCGTCGACCGTCAGGGCGATATGTGATCGCGAAACGGTGTGCGTCTGTGACGGCAGTCTTCAACTTGGTAAATGCCAACTCGGCCTCTCTAATCCTCTGGAGATTGTCCTTCGGCTTCAGTGAACCATGAAGAATTTATTCAGTGGTGCTCCTAGGAGAGAACGATTGCCAATAAACAGACGATAAATACTGGTTACACCAAGAAATCATAAGTCTTTAACTGTCGTAGATTGCGGAAAATTAAGTATAGCTTCTACTTCGTCTTACTATGGCCGTACACCCTGGACGTTGATAGTACGAGTATAGTCTAGGAACTGTACTTCAGCTGCTCCGAAGATACGCTTGACGAGCAGGCGATGTGCGCATAGACGTGTTTGACGTGATAGGGATGTCGTCGATATACACGTAGCGAAAGTCTAAATCGCGTGTGACTTCATCCATGACCCACTGAAATGTTTGGGCATCACTGCAAAGTCCAAAAGGCATTCTAGTAAATTCAAATAGTCCGAACGGTGTGCAGATGGCGGTCTTAGCAGTGTCGTCCGATGCCACAGGTATCTGGTGGAACGCACAAACTAAGTCCAGTGTAGAAAATATGTGCTAATCGTGGACGTTAAACGTAAAATCTTCGATATATGGTACTGGATATCGATCTGGAATCGTTCTAGCATCGAGTTGTCTGTAGTCCCCGCATGTACACTATCCATGATTCTTCTTTGGGAGCACAGGTAGTGGAGATGTGCAGCTTCTGCTCGATGGGTGTCAGATTCCTTGTGCGAGCACGGACGAGAACTCCTGCTTAACTATCTTCAGTTTCTGCGATGTGAAGCGACGCTGTCGAACATGAATTGGTGGTCCAGCTGTAGTCAAAATATAGTGCACTGTCGGGTGCTGCACGGGTGCTAGAGTGGGAGTCTGGCATGTGATCTCCGGGAACTGTCTGAGGAGCTCTGTGAACGGAGAATTAACGGTAATCATCTGTACTGCTGTGTCTTCCATACGACACTCGCCTTGCCTTGCTAGGCTCGTATAGTGTCAAGAAAGCATATGTGACTGAGGCCTGGAGTCCGTAAAACGACTGGGGTGCGTAAGCAAAGAAGGGAGAGCAGAAAGGAGGAAGGAGTATATAGAGGGTCTATACAAGGGCGATGTTCTTGAGGACAATATTATGAAAATCGAAGAGGATGTAGATGAAGATCAAATGCTAGATATGATACTGCGTGAAGAGTTTGACAGAGCACTGCAAAACCTAAGTCGAAACAAGGCCCCGGGAGTAGACAACATTCCATTAGAACTACTGACAGCCTTGGGAGAGCATGTCCTGACAAAAACTCTACCATCTGGTGAGCAAGATGTATGAGACAGGCAAAGTACCCTCAGACTTCAAGAAGAATATAATAATTTCAATCCCAAAGAAAGTAGTTGCTGACAGAAAATTACCGAACTATCAGTTTAATAAGCCACGGCTGCAAAACACTAACACGAATACTTTACAGACGAATGGAAAAACTGGTAGAAACCTACCTCGGGGAAGATCAGTTTGGATTCCGTAGAAATATTGGGACACGTGAGGCAATACTGACCCTACGACTTATCTTAGAAAATAGATTAAGGAAAGGCAAACCTACGTTTCTAGCATTTGTAGACTTAGAGAAAGCTTTTGACAGTGTTGACTGGAATACTCTCTTTCAAATTCTGAAGGCGGCAGGGGAAAAAACAGGGAGCGAAAGGCTATTTACAATTTGTACAGAAACCAGATGGCAGAGGGGCATGAAAGGGAAGCAGTGGCTGGCAAGGGAGTGAGACAGGGTTGTAGCCTCCCCCCCCCCCCCCCCCCCGATGTTATTCAATCTGTATATTGAGCAAGCAGTAAAGGAAACAAAAGAAAAATTTGGAGTAGGAATTAAAATCCATGGAGAAGAAATAAAAACTTTGAGGTTCGCCGATGACTTTGTAATTCTGTCAGAAACAGCAAAGGACCTGGAAGAGCAGCTGAACGGAATGGAGATGGTCTTGAAAGGAGGATATAAGAAGAACATCAACAAAAATAAAACGAGGATAATGGAATGTAGTCGAATTAAATCGGGTGATGCTGCGGGAATTAGATTAGGAAATGAGACGCTTAAATTAGAGTTTTGCTATTTGGGGAGCAAAATAGCTGATGGTGGTGGAAGTAGAGAGGATATAAAATGTAGACTGGCAAAGTCAAGGAAAGCGTTTCTGAAGAAGAGAAATTTATTAACATCGAGTATAGATTTAAGTGTCAGAAAGTCGTTTCTGAAAGTATTTGTATGGAGTGTAGTCATGTGTGGAAGTGAAATGTGCACGATAAATAGTTTAGACAAGAAGAGAATAGAAGCTTTCGAAATGTGGTGCTACAGAAGAATGCTGAAGATTAGATGGGTAGATCATATAACTAATGAGGAGGTATTGAATAGGATTGGGGAGAAGAGAAGCTTGTGGCACAACTTGACTAGAAGAAGGGATCGGTTGGTAGGACATGCTCTGAGGCATCAAGGGATCACCAATTTAGTATTGGAGGGCAGCGTGGAGGGTAAAAATCGTACAGGGAGACCAAAGAGATGAATACACTAAACAGATTCAGAAGGATGTAGGTTGCAGTAGGTACTGGGAGATGAACAAGCTTGCACAGGATAGAGCAGCATGGGGAGCTGAATCAAACCAGTCTCTGGACTCAAGACTACAACAAGTACAACGTCCACTATGTCGAACTGCCACTCAAATTTGCATCGTAGGTCTAAGTTCAATACTAATGTGGCATTAGCATACGTTGCGATCGTAGAACCATTGGTGGCGAATAGGTGACAGTCGTCACAGTTGCAACATGGCAGACGGGCAGATGGTTAGACTCACATGCGTTAGACTCACTTGCGTCAAACGAAAACTGTAACTTTGTGCTGCGTTCCGTTACAAACAGTCGACGGCTGTCATCTGGAGAAGCAGTGGCCGTCATCACTGACTTCCTGCCGAGTTTCCCTGTCCGCAGGGTGGGTTACACTTTCGCAATTCAGAGTCATACCGTCGGTGGTACCAGCAGATGGTATGAAGGTGAGCGACTGCGCTTTCCCTGTGATAGGTGGCTACGAAATCGGCGGTTGGTAGTTTGGATCCACAATGCAGGAACTTGCGCACCATGTGCTTGTAGTGCGGCGAGGATGCTAACTGCCTGAGGCTGTGGGTGAACAGTTGCGATGCGCGCGGAAGGATACATTTCCGTGACGTGATCCGCGATTTGCGAGAGAGCGTCTAGATCGCCGGCGCACACTGTGAGTGTAGAGTGGCAGGCGCTGTACCCAAGTATTCCGCAGAATGTCTTCACTGACTGCGTTGCTTGCCTATGCACGCAGTCGGGGTAGTAGCTGCAACGGGGTGCGATCGCACAGCTCTTCAGTGCGGAACAATTTCTCCAGTCTCTACACCTCTAACTGCGAGAGTCGGGTGATCAGGGCGTTCTTCAAGATTATGTAACGATTAGTGCTCGGAGGTGACGCCAGAATGTCTTTCACCTCTGTGGCCATATCTTCATGGAGTGCAGCATCTACATAACTGTACTTCGTGTCGTCTGCGGTTACGTGCGCTAGCGCAAACTGACTTTCTAGTTGCGCAAACCGCAGCACGGGATTATGTCGCGAAAACGGTGGCGGTTTTACTGTCACACTATTGATTACTGCACCAGTGGACAATAGCTGAATGATGTAAGATGGTGTGGATACGGTGAACTGGGACGCGGATGATGCACTACGCTGTTGACGCGAATGTCCGTACATACCGCGACGCGGCACGATACGAAGCGTTAGAGGCCGTCGAATTTGAGGTCAGTGACCGTCAGATATCACGTCGCGGTCTCCAGTTGCGGAAAAACTAAACCGTAACTCATACGATGCTGTTTAACAGTACGTCCAACAACAGAATAAACATTATTTCTATAAAACAACGAGAAATCATAAGTCTGCGACTGCGCCAACAGTAATCATTAAAAATAATAATCACTTGCGCGTAGCTTTACACTCTACATATGACAGGCTCAGGCGGGAGTGTGAAAGGTGGTCTGGCTGGAAGCAGCGCGGCAGGTCCCTGTGTGGCATAGTCTGCGACCGGCAGCCAATGAGCTAACGCCCAGAACGAGCATACAACCAGAAGGCAGTAACGTAGGAAGAAGAAAAAAGAACGGTCTGCCTTCATTTATTCTTAGTGGCTTTGCAATCACCAATTTTACAACTTCTGGAAGATTCGGTAAATTAAATGCAATCCTTAAACAAGCAGCAAATACATTTCTCACAATCTTGATTTGCTTTACAAATAAGATAGCCTATGGTTTTCTTATTACATATCATTACATTACTAATTATGAGAATAAAAATTAGGGAAAAAATTCGTCATAATATGAAACGTTTCAACGGCCTCCCGCTTAGCCCTGATATCCTCAAGGTCATTACGCTCTGGTAAATTGGGTATTTGTGGTAAGTACTACGGGACCAAACTGCTGAGGTCATCGGTCCCAAAGCTTACGCACTATTTAAACTAACTTACGCTAAGGACAACACACACACACACACCCATGCCCGAGGGAGGACTCGAACCTCCAACGGCGGCGCCGCGCGAACCGTGACAACACGCCTAAGACCGTAGGCTACCCCGCGCTGACCTTAGTGACATCTCTGAACAGTCATAGCGACTGTATCTCTGATAAAATATCCACAGTCAACGTCTGGTAACAGATCATTAATTGACCACAAATAATGAAGGGACAATACGGAACTATCCATGACCCATGGACCTTGCCGTTGGTGGGGAGGCTTGCGTGCCTCAGCGATACAGATGGCCGTACCGTAGGTGCAACCACAACGGAGGGGTATCTGTTGAGAGGCCAGACGAACATGTGGTTCCTGAAGAGGAGCAGCAGCCTTTTCAGTAGTTGCAGGGGCAACAGGCTGGATGATTGACTGATCCGGCCTTGTAACATTAACCAAAACGGCCTTGCTGTGCTGGTACTGCGATAGGCAGAAAGCAAGGGGAAACTACAGCCGTATTTTTTCCCAAGGACATGCAGCTTTACTGTATGATTAAATGATGATGGCGTCCTCTTGGGTAAAATATTCCGGAGGTAAAATAGTCCCCCATTCGGATCTCCGGGCGGGGACTAGTCAAGAGGACGTCGTTATCAGGAGAAAGAAAACTGGCGTTCTACGGATCGGAGCGTGGAATGTCAGATCCCTTAATCGGGCAGGTAGGTTAGAAAATTTAAAAACGGAAATGGAGAGGTTAAAGTTAGATATAGTGGGAATTAGTGAAGTTCGGTGGCAGGAGGAACAAGACTTTTGGTCTGGTGATTACAGGGTTATAAATACAAAATCAAATAGGGGTAATGCAGGAGTAGGTTTAATAATGAATAAAAAAATAGGAGTGCGGGTAAGCTACTACAAACAGCATAGTGAACGCATTATTGTGGCCAAGATAGACACAAAGCCCATGCCTACTACAGTAGTACAAGTTTATATGCCAACTAGCTCTGCAGATAATGAAGAAATAGATGAAATGTATGATGAGATAAAAGAAATTATTCAAGTAGTGAAGGGAGACGAAAATTTAATAGTCATGGGTGACTGGAATTCGTCAGTAGGAAAAGGGAGAGAAGGAAACATAGTAGGTGAATATGGATTGGGGGGAAGAAATGAAAGAGGAAGCCGCCTTGTAGAATTTTGCACAGAGCATAACTTAATCATAACTAACACTTGGTTCAAGAATCATAAAAGAAGGTTATATACCTGGAAGAATCCTGGAGATACTAAAAGGTATCAGATAGATTATATAATGGTAAGACAGAGATTTAGGAACCAGGTTTTAAATTGTAAGACATTTCCAGGGGCAGATGTGGATTCTGACCACAATCTATTGGTTATGAACTGCAGATTGAATCTGAAGAAACTGCAAAAAGGTGGGAATTTAAGGAGATGGGACCTGGATAAACTGAAAGAACCAGAGGTTGTAGAGAGTTTCAGGGAGAGCATAAGGGAACAATTTGATGTGTCGGCAGCTGGGCCAACACCTTGTAGATCGAGATGGCTGAAAATGCACGCTAGACTAACGCAGACGGGCATGAAGTACTGGAACAGGCTACGTAATTAATGCTATGAAGAAAAGTACGTAGCTGGATTAATACTTATCTTTAATCAATCATTGTGGTACATCGCTCTTGACTATACACAGGAGACTTTAATTACAATCACTGTAAGGCTAATGGCGCCTTGCTAGTTCGTAGCCATTAACTTAGCTGAAGGCTATTCTGTCTCTCAGCTAATGAGAGAGAAAGGCTTCGTACATCTAGTCGCTAGCTAGGTCGTCCGTACAACTGGGACGAGTGCTTGTTCGTATCACGAGACCTGCCTTGTGGTGGCGCTAGGTCTGCGATCACACAGTGGCGACACGCGGGTCCGACATGTACTAAATGGACCGCGGCCGATTTAATCTACCACCTAGCAAGTGTGGTGTCTGGCGGTGACACCACACAATTGACAGGAATGGGGGAAAGAAATACAGTAGAAGAAGAATGGGTAGCTCTGAGGGATGAAGTAGTGAAGGCAGCAGACGATCAGGTAGGTAAAAAGACGAGGGCTAATAGAAATCCTTGGGTAACAGAAGAAATATTGAATTTAATTGATGAAAGGAGAAAATATAAAAAGGCAATAAATGAAGCAGGCAAAAAGGAATACAAACGTCTCAAAAATGAGATCGACAAGAAGTGCAAAATGGCTAAGCAGGGATGGCTAGAGGACAAATGTAAGGATGTAGAGGATTGTCTCACTAGGGGTAAGATAGATACTGCCTACAGGAAAATTGAAGAGACCTTTGGAGAGAAGAGAACCACTTGTATGAATATCAAGAGCTCAGATGGCAACCCAGTTCTAAGCAAAGAAGGGAAGGCAGAAAGGTGGAAGGAGTATATAGAGGGTTTATACAAGGGCAATGTACTTGAGGACAATATTATGGAAATGGAAGAGGATGTAGATGAAGACGAAATGGGAGATAAGATACTACGTGAAGAGTTTGACAGAGCACTGAAAGACCTGAGTCGAAACAAGGCCCCGGGAGTAGACAACATTCCATTAGAACTACTGATGGCCTTGGGAGAGCCAGTCATGACAAAACTCTACCATCTGGTGAGCAAGATGTATGAGACAGGCGAAATACCCTCAGACTTCAAGAAGAATATAATAATTCCAATCCCAAAGAAAGCAGGGGTTGCCAGATGTGAAAATTACCGAACTATCAGTTTAATAAGTCACAGCTGCAAAATACTAACGCGAATTCATTACAGACGAATGGAAAAACTGGTAGAAGCGGACCTCGGGGAAGATCAGTTTGGATTCCGTAGAAATGTTGGAACACGTGAGGCAATACTAACCTTACGACTTATCTTAGAAGGAAGATTAAGAAAAGGCAAACGTACGTTTCTAGTATTTGTAGACTTAGAGAAAGCTCTTGACAATGTTAACTGGAATACTCTCTTTCAAATTCTGAAGGTGGCAGGGGTAAAATACAGGGAGCGAAAGGCTATTTACAATTTGTACAGAAACCAGATGGCAGTTATAAGAGTCGAGGGACATGAAAGGGAAGCACTGGTTGGGAAAGGAGTGAGACAGGGTTGTAGCCTCTCCCCGATATTATTCAATCTGTATATTGAGCAAGCAGTAAAGGAAACAAAAGAAAAATTCGGAGTAGGTATTAAAATTCATGGAGAAGAAGTAAAATCTTTGAGGTTCGCCGATGACATTGTAATTCTGTCAGAGACAGCAAAGGACTTGGAAGAGCAGTTGAACGGAATGGACAGTGTCTTGAAAGGAGGATATAAGAAGAACATCAACAAAAGCAAAACGAGGATAATGGAATGTAGTCAAATTAAATCGGGTGATGCTGAGGGAATTAGATTAGGAAATGAGACACTTAAAGTAGTAAAGGAGTTTTGTTATTTAGGGAGTAAAATAACTGATGATGGTCGAAGTAGAGAGGATATAAAATGTAGACTGGCAATGGCAAGGAAAGCGTTTCTGAAGAAGAGAAATTTGTTAACATCGAGTATAGATTTAAGTGTCAGGAAGTCGTTTCTGAAAGTATTTGTATGGAGTGTAGCCTTGTATGGAAGTGAAACATGGACGATAACTAGTTTGGACAAGAAGAGAATAGAAGCTTTCGAAATGTGGTGCTACAGAAGAATGCTGAAGATAAGGTGGGTAGATCACGTAATTAATGAGGAGGTATTGAATAGGATTGGGGAGAAGAGAAGTTTGTGGCACAACTTGACTAGAAGAAGGGATCGGTTGGTAGGACATGTTTTGAGGCATCAAGGAATCACAAATTTAGCATTGGAGGGCAGCGTGGAGGGTAAAAATCGTAGAGGGAGACCAAGAGATGAATACACTCAGAAGGATGTACGTAGGTTGCAGTAAGTACTGGGAGATGAAGAAGCTTGCACAGGACAGAGTAGCATGGAGAGCTGCATCAAACCAGTCTCAGGACTGAAGACCACAACAACAACAACAGCAATTTTTCTGCGAACAAGATTGGTAAACTATTAAGGCCGGTTTCAAATTTTTGTTAATAGATTCCGCAAAAGATGGCTGACGGTAATATAAGTTGTCACGTGAGAAGTGCTATTATTAAAACAAAATCTTTTGGATCCTCATTACATAAATTCAGGATTGTTGTCATTTACCATTGCCTTGGGAGGTCTGAAACATTTTGTTACGTGAGAGATGTCCCAATTGATCAAAAAGAAGTTTATCCATGGGCTGATGTTCCATAGAGGAACGCAAAAAATACTTTCTGGTGTTAGAGTTAGGCATAGTGATCTTACGTTTTGGACACTGACTTACCAATTCCTTAATGTCTGAGTTCGTGTTCCTCCAGATCATGTGTTATTTAATCCTCGTCCTGGTTTTATAAAGCCATAGGTAACCCCCCCCCCCCACACACACACACACACATACACACAAACACACACACACACACACACACACACACACACACAATGAACGATGCAAATAACTATGACGACAGCGGGGACTAAGCTTTCAGGAAGATAGATCTTGATTTTTTTTTGTCGAATAGAGTACTTATTACAGCACTCCTTTCTCCAAGGAATAGCCATCCATCGAATTATCCTCCTCCAGCTTTCGCCGAATTTCGCCCAAATCACTATCTTGTTGTCTCTCCTTAAGATCAACAGTGAATGAGTCTCAGAGAGTATTGCTGTCCTACTACGAGCTCCGATGCCTTTGCTTCTTCCGCCGATTCCGGCACGTTCTGCTGAAACATGCGACTAAGCGCATCTGTGACCTGATTTCGCGCCCATCCTGGGGTGTATTACGTCATGCTGTAAGGCAGGTATTCGGACGCCCATCAAGCAATTCTACTGATAGTTTCTAATATACATTTATTCCACTACAGGAAAAGTTGAAACTTGTCCAGAGTAAAGACAACCATTAAAACTACCAGCTCGCAAACAAAACAATTTACTTCAACAGCTGGTAAGGTTCTCGAAGAATAAGGCAAAAGCCTCCGCTCTCCATCACGTTCCTGTAAAAATACGGTGACAACGCCAGAATTTGAAATATGTCTCTGCACAACAGACGGCACGTTGAAATCTGGAATACCCAGTACTGGAGCATTGATCAATGCATGTTTCAAGGCAGCAAAGAATCTCCACACCGGAATTTCTCATTTCCCGACGTAGTTGATTAAGCGGGGCTGAAAGTTGGGCAAAACTGGAGATTATACTAAAGAAAAAATTCGCCATACATATAAGTTGGGCAACGCCTTTCTTGTCCACGGGCAACGGGAACTTATACATAGCTTTTGTATGGGCCTGATCTATTCTAATCCCCCCAGCTCACACTTTGTGCTCCCAACAACGGATTTTACTGTGGGTCAAATTTCCTTTAGATAGCTAAACCGTCAAGCCCGCCTCCCTCAAACGCACTTTAACTTTAGGCCTTCCAACACAGAATCTAAAAGGCGAGACAACACTGCCGCACTTGTAGACAGCCCATTACATATAACATAAGGAAAGGCACCAGAA
The DNA here is from genome assembly GCF_023864345.2 of Schistocerca serialis cubense. Classification (NCBI taxonomy): domain Eukaryota; kingdom Metazoa; phylum Arthropoda; class Insecta; order Orthoptera; family Acrididae; genus Schistocerca; species Schistocerca serialis. The sequence goes on along the minus strand of NC_064638.1, from coordinate 620,466,722 downwards.
TTGCACCTTTTCCACAAACCAACATCACAAAACAATTTATTATATCAACGTTCCAGTAACTTGGCCGCTCTGGCCCACCCGCACACATTTAAACAAAGTACCAGCAGATACCTAGGGAAACACACCTGGGAATTTACTCTTAACTGGTTTGTTAAATAATTTCAACCCCTATGACAATGCATACCCACCAAAAATCACTTTACCATAGTCAACGGCCACATCAGCAGTAGTGGGTCAACTACGACACAACCCCAATTCTAATATGGCGGCCGTGACGTCACAGATGTGACGTCATCGAAGATGCCGGCTGTGACATCATAGACACACCCCCAGTGACGTCATCCAGGATGGCGGCCTTGACGTCACAGACACACCCCAGTGACATCAATCAAGATGGCGGATTTTGGTGGGAAGTTTGAATTTTGGCAGGAAGAACGTCAATTGGGCTACCTCCACTAACCTAACCTTCCAGAAAAATTGGCGCCAAGTTCAAATTCCAACACCACTCTTATCTCTACTAAGCAAGGAAAATAGCGGAAAAAGTACACGTCTTTATTATTTAACCAATCAAGCAGATAAGAAAAGGGGTTCACTATACTTTAAACTACCTAGTTTCAGTCCAGACCACTACCTCTTCCTAGCAACCGGCGCCGAGTTTGAATTCTGGCAGTAAAGAAACGTCACTTCTGCTTTTGCTACCAACCTAAGAAAATTGTTGCAAACGAAGCTCACCACCACTAACCTAAGCCTCCAGGGCGCAACCTCTTCCTAGGGGTAGCTGGTAAAAGGACTCAGCCCACACTAGGCTGATGGAGAGAGAAAGGAGTGTACTTTATTCATTTGGGGGCAATTTATTTAAGAATGGAATACATGCACCACAGAACACACGCTCTGACATGCCCCACATCATACAGACCTGCAAACTACTCCTACATTCCAGAATGAGATTTTCACTCTGCAGTGGAGTGTGAGCTGATATGAAACTTCCTGGCAGATTAAAACTGTGTGCCCGATCTTGCAGAACTAGTTCCGCAAGGTTCACAGGACAGCTTCTGTAAAGTTTGGAAGGTAGGAGACGAGATACTGGCAGAAGTAAAGCTGTGAGGACCGGGCGTGAGTCGTGCTTCGTTAGCTCAGATGGTAGAGCACTTGCCCGCGAAAGGCAAAGGTCCCGAGTTCGAGTCTCGGTCGGGCACACAGTTTTAATCTGCCAGGAAGTTTCATACTCCTACATTATGTATCTATAACGCTCTACACATACACACACACACACACACACACACACACACACACACACACACACACACACACGCACACACATGCTAATTGTAAACCGTCCAAAGTAACGCATTGCATAGTCTACAAACATGTGAACCACTCGTAGATAATTCAATTCATTTACGTCCAGATAGCCAAACAACTCCTAAATTGTCAAAATAATAATCCATCTAAAAGACTCTGCTTGCTAATCGTCAACTGTCGAAATCATACACCAGCCTTTATTTAAAGTATTAGAGGCAGCACCACCACCCAGTGTATTCGTCACTGAGTCCAGAGCCTAACTGACTTAGTTCATATCGATGCCACTAGAGGATGCTGTAGTGACGTCAGGTGATGACGCAAGTACCGTAATCTGAGATGGCGCCACCTAGTGGGCTCACCATGATCTCCAGACCCCAGCTGTCTTAGTACATATTGTCGCCTCCAGAGAACATCTCTGTGACACCAGCTAATGACGAAAGTACAGTTATCCATGATGGCGGCAAACAATGTATTCTCCACAAGGTCTAGTACTCAGTACCACCAGCAGAGGATGCTGTCGTCCTTTTCATGATGTAAACCAAGATGATGAGGGAAAATGGTGGGAAAACGACTCAGCCTTCTCTGAGCTGCTGGGGAGAGTAAGGATGGGGTGCACTCTATCTATTTTCAAACAAATTATTTACAGATAGAGTATATCTATCACACTGATATAAAACATCCACCCTGATGTGCCTGGGGTAATGTTGCACAGCCCACAGACACACAACCAACACGTAATTTCAGTACACAATAGCAATCTGCTCTTAAATAATTCTTCACACTTATATGTAGACACGCTCAGTACTTGTAAACTGTCTAAATAGCGCATAGCAGGGCCTACAGAGCCACTTGCAAAGTAATGCAATCAACATGCACAAGCACAGTCCACCGCACCCTGTCCAGTAGAGTACACAGGAGGTAGCGATAAGTGACGCATCTGTCAGATGTCAAACAGTGCATAGCCCCTGCTCGGCTTCTGCAAGCATGAGGTGATGGCACCCCAGTCATACGTAACACATGAAAAATTCCTATTCGCTAGTCACTGATAATGATGCGATCGCACGTAAGGTCGAAGTGTCCATCAACTGTCAAATCACGCACAGGCCCCCGCCCACGTCCCACAAGCAGCAGCATCTCATTCATACTACATTTCTCAGAAATTCCCATCCAAATACGTGTTCACCTAGACACATGTGCTGATGTGATCGGGCGGGATCACAGCCGCGAGCTGCCCCCAAAAGCAGGCGAAAATTGTATGTAGCCACCATTGATAACGCAACCGGACAGGGGCGGGGGCTTATTTACGAGTATATAGTGTGCACTCCAAGCAGAACCATGCATGTGGGGAGTTCCTCGCTACCCTCACTCTAACTATGGTCCAGCAAAGGTGAAAGTTGCATCCCTCTATAAAGTCACTGTTATACTGTCATAGCATTCCAAAGCGAGTTCACGCCAGTCTCATATTCGAGGCATCTCCAGGCGCAACATGTCTTTACCATTGAATGCAGAATAGCACAGAGTGTGTTGACACACGCGTTCAACCGCACGTACCCACCCCAGCGTGATTGACGCATCGCCATCTAAAACATTCTCAATCTTATTCTTATGTCACATGGCTTTGTGAAAAAAAAAATCATCCAAGTCCAGCTCTCCCTAATTTTATGGTGCCCCAGAAATAGTTAATGCTCGCTTTCTTGTTGTCTCAGCTTGTGTGCGTCAAAATTCCTAGGCTAACAGAACCTGTTTACAAAAATATCGCCGAATCCAGTCTTCCTCCTCGACATAACGTGATAGCTTTCCTGCTCCGAACATATGCAAATGTTCTCACCGCTCCTATATCCCACCACAATCAATCAAGCATTCTCATTGACTCTTATCGAATTTACCAGTCAAATTACTAACGCTGTTGGTATCGAAGCACCATCCACCTTTTCTTTCTGGGGCTTTCTGTCGTTATTTTGAAAAGATTGCTAAATTGCACAGACAGATCCCTCAACCTACACACCCCAAACCTGTTCTTTCTTTCTACAGACGCTACACTCAGTGGTAATAAACTATTTTACACTGATTACCATTTTGCGCCGACAACTAAACATCAGAAAGTTGTCTACAGGCCATCAAATACATACAATAGCAGCAAAAATATTGGAGTGTCAAACCAATCTCCAACCAGGGAATATATCAGCGAGTACCATCTCGGTCAGCCCCTTTACATCAGCGAACCGAAGTCACTCTCAGAACTAATGTGTAAAGACAAGCTTGTTTCCCCTTGGCACAAATGCGTTACTGTTTCTGCTTTCTTGATCGCATTTCCACAGTCATCGATTACAAGAACACCCATATTTTCGCCTTATATTATACAATTTTCGTCATACTTCTCGATATCAAGAACACAGCAGTAGCCTCCCAATCGCTATCGCAACGTAATGCACAAGATATAGATGGTAAATTATTTCTCCACAAACACCAAACTTTACCAAGGTGCAGCTGCTGTAAACCATTGACTAACTAGAAACAAGTAGAGTAAACTGATATTCGCACTCTCGAATACGGAAGTCGGTGATTTAACAGATTCCAGATGATCGATATTCTTTACAAACAAACTAGGGTCTTTCCCACATCTAGAGAACAGGCAAACGTGTGTCCAACACACCATAACCGATCTTCCCTCAACTAAATAAATGTGCAGATTCAGTCGACCAAACAATTTACATGTGACGGAATAACGCTCCACCGCAATCGCACCATCTTCTCAAAGTTACACTGTATCACGAAAGCCGCCCAGCGCAAACTAAGTATTAGTTCGCTATTCGGTCGTCTAGAAGATGGTAAAGTTAAGTCTGATACATTCCTACAATCAATGCCACATTCTAGAAAACCCCTCACATATATATTCTATCATTATACTTACAATTAAATCTTACGATCACGGTCTCAACTGAACTGTATTCGCCAATGACGAAAGTATCGAAAATACACCCTCTTGTCGGCAGTGGCTCTGGAAATAACTGAACCTTCCTTACAAATAGACATAATCCCCCCCCCCCCCACTGCTAGCACAGTACTCCAAGTCAAATCCATACCCTCCCTACAACAGCACATAGACATTTCCTTTACACAAACACATAGACTTTATAAATCTGATCCTCAAATGCAATCATATCACACACCCAGAACTAATACTAAATATAATATTGCCTCATCAATAACTGCATGCATATGATACCAAATAATACTGGATCGAAAATCAGTGATGAGTTTGCATGTCTCTTAAGTTCTTCTTTCGAGTCCTACCACCCTGTCATAGAAGTAATCGAGCAGATGTTGAAGAAAAAATCCTGATCCCAACAACTACTACATGTTACTCTCACAAGCGCTCTTGGTTCTACAGGTGCGCCCAAGTATCCATGTTAGAACCTATAACCGCTTTAGCGGTGTGGTGCATTATCCTGTTGGAATTTGAACTTGGCGCCAATTTTTCTGGAGCGCTAGGTTAGTGGAGGTAGTCCAGCTGACCTTCCCACCAAAATTCAAACTTCCCGCCAAAATCCGCCATCTTGATTGATGTCGCCGGCTGTATGTCTGCGACGTCACGGCCGCCATATTGGATGACGTCACTGGGGGGGGGGGTGTCTGTGACGACACGGACGCCATCTTGGATGAAGTCACAGGGGTGTGTCTGTGACGTCACGGCCGCCACCTTGGAATTGGGGCCGTGTCCTTGCTGCCGCACTACTCTCAGCCAGCAAAAAACAAAGTCAATTTTGCATCATTATCCCAACTAGGGACGCAATATTATGTAAACGCCTCGAAAGAACAGAAGAAATTGTATATGGCTACCAATCACATAGCAAAATCTACAATGGAAAAACTGCCGCCCTTCCCAAGTGGCAATCGTCACCGTGCTTGGGCTATGTAGACCTGCTCGCCGCTGCCAGGAGACTCCGTGGCGAACGCACTTATAAAGTCCGTGTCATCGCACAGCGCTTGAACCCTATTTTAAAACCAGCACATGCAGAACTCATTCCCTCTCGCGACGCGCCGAGGAAACTGCAGCCTCACAAGTGAAGACATCGACGCTAGCTTACAGTGTATCAGTAGAACATATCAAGTTTCTTTATTTAGTTCTGGAGTGTCGCCATCTTCAGTGAAGTACAGTAGCAGGATTCAAGAGGGAGGGGAGGGGGTGCTAGACATCATTCAGAGATTCACTTTTAAAATTATGCAAGTTTTCTTTCTAGGGAACGTCACGTTATAGCTGTATTCTCTTTCTAATCGGCTATTCAAATGGCTGTAATTGTGAGAGCCAAATTCTGTAAATAACTTACTCCACCTGCGTCTTAAGTAGAATTTGAATAATTGTAAGTACAGTAATAATGAAATTTCGAATAACACATAGCAAATCATTGAAGTTATTTCTAAATTCGATCCTCCACTCCAGTCGGACAAAAACTGTCTTCATTAACCACTTAGTTATCAGAAAAGTAATTATTATATAACTTAAGTGAAGAAACGTGTGCTGGCGAAAAACGCACATGAACTAACAAAAATAACAAAGAGGAATTTTAACTACAGTGCTAAATTATTAAAGATAATCAAATACAATAATCTGAGAAAAAATCGAACAGTCATTGCAGAAGGGTTAAACGGTGAACTCTATTGCATTCAAAACTGCTTTAACTTGCAATAATGTTTACTTGCCCGCGTAAGTTCTATCAGCTACGAAAAATGAAATTGTAGAATTTAACTGTTTTAAATAATGTAAAACTCTCTGTATGAAATAATAATAATGAAAATTCAACACAGTTGAAACGTCAAAATACGAAACACCAAGCGAGCAACCACAAAACACTTTCCCAAAATCGATCATAAAACGAAAAGTTGGAAAATCACGTAGTTTTAGTTTGCCAGTATTACTGCGTTTCAATTATTTTACTTCCTTTAACAGTGCTTTCATTTAAATCTTAATTACTTTCCAAGGTCTCCGATTTTTACATTGAACGAACTGTCTATGTGACTGAGAAATTATTAATGAGCGATGTAGACCGTTCTTCAAAAAAATATATTTCTTTCTTTAACTGGCAGCTTACATATTCCATTAACAACACTGGGTTCTATTAAAACAGGAAAGGTGAAGAACCCCAGTCTGCATAATAACAACTGAAGTTAACGACAAGATCGAGGAGATAGAATTTTACATAACTAGTACTACTACTGAGTTACCGATTTTTAATTAAATTCACTGGGTGTGACTTACAAGTTCTAATCTGATCTGATGTAAACAGCCTTACAGTGTCTCGGTGCTGCTTGACGACGGTGTTGGCATCAGTGACAATGCTCCATTAGCTCCAGTCGTTAGGAGAAAATTATGGTTAACTGCAGACGATTTCGTGCAGACTCTTGATGTTAAAAAATGGCTCTAAGCACTATGGGACTTAACATCTGAGGTCATCAGTCCCCTAGAACTTAAAACTACTTAAACCTAACCAATCTAAGGACATCACACATATCCATGCCCGATGCAGGATTCGAACCTGCGACCGCAGCGGTCGCGCGATTCCAGACTGAAGCGCCTAGAACTGCTCGGCCACATCGGCCGGCACTCTTGATGTTATTTGGAGCTTAATTAGTCTGACCACGTACGTTGCACCCACTGTATCTCATGACATTACAGAAAAACAAATATTTTTACTTGCACAAAATTAGGTGGTACTTAAGACAAATACTGAACAAAAATAACATCACAACAGTGTCGTGTTGTTACGACGTAACACTTTGCTTCCCAGCGGATATATCTCTCGAAATGGTTATGACGTTAAAAATATGTATAAAATGGATGTTCGACCATTAACTACTCATATTTTACATCCAGATATCGACCGGTTTCAATCGCAGACCGTCTTCACGGATTATGGTTAAAACAATATAAGCCACAACATCACATCTGTCATTACTTAAATGTCATGAATTCCAGTATACAATATAGGACTTTTAGAAGCAAACATACTTCTAAACGTCCTGTGTTGTATACTGTAATTCATGACATGCTCTACACATAAGTCGTGGCCATTATTTAAGTAATGACAGATGTGATGATGTGTCTTGAACTGTTTTAACACTAATCAGTGAGATGGTCTGTGACAGAAACCGGTCGATATTTGGGTTTTAAATTTAAAAAAGCCGGTGATAGTAAAAAATGCATTTTATACATCACTTGACAGGTGTTGATAGTCACCTTCCAAAAACGTTACGTTAAAAAGGGTAGAAGTTGTTTACGGAAACCGTCAGCAACAGTTTTCCGTCACACGCTTCGTTCTCAAATGAAACAGGTAGAGAAGAGTGTTGGTAGCGTTACAGGACATACCCTCCGGCACGCACCATTAGAATACTTGTGGTGTATAACTGTAGAAGTTGAAGGCTTCTTATCCCACACAAGAGCTGTCCGTGGCTGCAGGAGCGAAATAAGTCACTCCGGTAAAAAGCCACAATTCGGTACACGGGTTGAGAGACCATGCGACGGGAAGTTGGGATATCTACGAGAAAGTCTCCATTAAAGACACAGCATAGGAGACAGCGTGTCAGTTGGGACGATGAAACTGCGCCTTGTGCCGCAGAGGACACCGCTTGGATTATTTATTCGTCTTTACACGCTTAAAAGTAGACCGCGGCGTGCAGATAAAAACAAGGAAGCCCCAGATGCCGCGAGTGACGCTAGCAAGGACGGAGGTTGTCAGCCAGGACTGCAATAGCAGCGCAATTTGGCTGTCAAGAGGTTTCACCGCCCTCCCAATTCACGGTTGTCTTGTCTTGCAGTCAGCAGCGTGGACGATGGAGGACGGAGTGAGGAAGGGAAGGGAGGGGGGGGGGGGGGAGGAGAGGCCGCAGCAGCGTGGCAGACCGCGCGCTGCCTTCCTGGGATCAGCCGTTGTACGATCGACAGTCTGCCAAGTTACCACTGTTAAAGTGTATGTCCACTAGCAGCAACTGCATTGTATCTCTACACCAAACGCAGCAATTACACTACTGGCCATTAAAATTGCTACACCACGAAGATGACGTGCTACAGACAGGAAATTTAACGAACAGGAAGAAGACGCTGTGATACGCAAATGATTAGCTTTTCAGAGCATTTATACAAGGTTGGCACCGGTGGCGAAACCTACAACGTGCTGACATGTGGAAAGTTTCCAGCCGATTTCTCATACACAAACAGCAGTTGACCGGCATTGCCTGGTGAAACGCTGTTGTGATGCCTCGTGTAAGGAGGAGAAATGCGTACCATCACGTTTCCGACTTTGATATAGGTCGGGTTGTAGCCTATCGTGATTGCGGTTTATCGTATGGTGACTTTGCTGCTCGCGTTGGTCGACAGCCAATGACTGTTAGCAAAATATGGAATCGATGGGTTCAGGAGGGTAATACGGAACGCCGTTCTGGATCCCAACGGCCTCTTATCACTAGCAGTCGAGATGACAGGCACCTTATCCGCATGGCTGTAACGGATCGTGCAGCCACGTCTCGATCCCTGAGTCAACAGATGGGGACGTTTGCAAGACAACAACCATCTGCACGAACAGTTCGACGACGTTTGCAGCAGCATGGACTATCGGCTCGGAGACCTTGGCTGCAGTTACCCTTGACGCTGCATCAGAGACAGGACCGCCTGCGATGGTGTACTCAACGACGAACCTGGGTGCACGAATGGCAAAACGTCATTTTTTCGGATGAATCCATGTTCTGTTTACAGCATCATAATGGTCGCATCCATGTTTGGCGACATTGCAGTGAACACACATTGGAAGCGTGTATTCGTCAACGCCATACTGGCGTATCACCTGGCGTGATGGTAAGGGGTGCTGTTGGTTACACGTCTCGGTCACCTCTTCTTCACATTAACGGCACTTTGAACAGTGGACGTTACATTTCAGATGTGTTACGACCCGTGGCTCTAAAAAATGGTTCAAATGGCTCTGAGCACTATGGGACTTAACTTCTAAGGTCATCAGTCCCCTAGAACTTAGAACTACTTAAAGCTAACTAACCTAAGGACATCACTCACATCCATGCCCGAGGCAGGATTCGAACCTGCGACCGTAGCGGTCACGCGGTTCCAGACTGAAGCGCCTAGAACCGCACGGCCACACCGGCCGGCCACCCGTGGCTCTATCCTTCATTCGATCCCTGAGAAACCCTACATTTCAGCAGGATAATGCACGACCGCATGTTGCAGGTCCTGTACTGGCCAGCACATTCTCCAGATCTCTCACCAATTGAAAACGTCTGGTCAATCGTGGCCGAGCGACTGGTTCGTCACAATACGCCAGTCACTACTCTTGATGCACTGTGGTACCGTGTTGAGGTTGCATGGGCAGCTGTACCTGTACATGCCATCCAAGCTCTGTTTGACTGAATACCCAGGCGTATCAAGACCGTTATTACGGCCAGAGGTGGTTGTTCTGGATACTGATTTCTCAGGATCTATGCACAAATGTAATCACATGTCAGTTCTAGTATAATATATTTGTCCAATGAATACCCGTTTATCATCTACATTTCTTCTTGGTGTAGTAATTTGAATGGCCAATAGTGTACATTAACATACATACATGTATAACTGTGATTAATCTAATCATTTGTATGTAAATAAGACTGGCGAAATCCGTTTCTGTAAATTCCAGATTTATCAAGGAGTGTTGCCTTGAGAAGTCTGTATTTACCAGTACTACGTATCTACACTGCGTAAAGGCACAAATGGTGCTAATACTGCTTGTTAGTGAAGCGATTATGTTTGAGTCCCAAATAATGTCCGTAACAATCGCTGTAATATGCTCGGTCACACTGAACGTATTTCATTACTAGTACGTTACAATTTCTTGTACAATGGCTTTCCACAATACTGCAGAAATATACAACTCTTTAAAATATTTATTTCTAATGCATCCCATACTGAAGCTCAACAAGAAGTCCCTCCGAATACTGTTTCTTTTAATTTCAGGGAGTCACACTCGTTCGGTATCCAAAATATGTCAAACTAACTTTCTCAAGTCACTGTTATAACATCTGTGGACGCCCTCTATGGCGCAGTATAAGCTTACGTAAAATATGAATAAAATGAGAAGTCCTTAACAAAGTCACAGCTTCTTTAGCCTCGTATTCAACCATATTCAATGATACATATGAATATACTGGAACACTGGGATAGCACAACTTCCACAGGTAACTTCCGTAAGAACTTTCTGAGGTGTTTACATTAGAGCAAAAACTTGCCCAAGATTTCTTCTCCAACCGCTTAGGAAAGTTATTTTCAGGAGCTTGCTATAAGTACCTGCTGATGTGTTTCCTCGAGTTGCGTCGTGAGATAGTTTAAGTGGAAACAGCCAAGTGGAAATTTTAAAATATCGTGCTTAAAAACCAGAGATGAGTTATTATTATTGAAGAAAAATCGTGACGAAAACCAAAATTTTAAGAAAAAGGAAGTGTTTGGGTGAAGAAATGGATACAAAGGTGCACATACTTAAGTTTTCAAGAAACATTAGTGAATGAAGTAAACTCAGACGGCTCAGTTCAGACTAAAAACGTTCTGAAAATGTCGCGCGTAAATTTCGAACGTCTCTTGTCTATTGTATTACCAAGTATTTGAAAACAGGATACACCCCGTAATTACTCTTCGATTTTCAGCAGCACTTAAGAGAATAAAATACTAAAATATCGAACATTCAGTAATTACATCTTAATTGTTTAATTTATTTGTTGTTTACGTAAGTAGCTGACGACACGCACACTAACAGAGAAGCAGAGGAATCTGATGGGAGAAACTCATAAACTACTGCACTTTGTCGTCTAATGCGAAAGGCAGGGAGTCCTTATCCCGAGCACCCTGACATGGCCAGCGTGATTTGACAGGACTAGAGTTTGTAAATTTCATGACAAAGAAGTTCAGTGATGCACCTTCTACTACAACGCGTACTATGGGCACAGGTATTGTATCCATTTGTCGAATAATTCAGCCTTCGCGTGTACCGCATTGAAAAGAAGCAGGGACAAGAACCACTTGTGCCCGCAACCTGAATGGAATTAGTTCCTGCTGCGGTTGGATAGTTGGCAAACCTCACCTCTATAGTTAGCCTACTGTTGGTTCAACCATATCAGTGGGGTGCATGTGAAGAGGCAAGGCTAACATATAGTTTTTGAAGAGGGACAGCAGCCTTTCCAGCAGTATACTGTAATATTAGCCAACATGGCCGCGCTATGTTGGTTGCTTGGTTGGTGGAGGGGAGCAAACAGAGAGGTCATCGGTCCCGTCGGATTTGGGAAGGATGCGTAAGGAAGTCGGCGTGCCGTTTCAAAGGAACCACCCCTGCATTTGCCTGAAACGATTTACGGAAATCACAGATGGCCGGAGGTGGGTTTGAACCGTCGTCCTCTAGAATGCGAGTCCAGTGTGCTAACTACTGTGTAACTTCATTCGGTACGCTACATTGGTGCAGTGGCAGGGCTGAAGGTAAAGGGAAGCTCCAGCCATTATACAGTTGGAAAACATGTAACTCCAGTCTATGGCTTTGGGTAATAAACAAATCTAGTGTTCTGTGGGTCGAAACGAGTAATGTCAGGTGCCTGAATTGTGTGTAAGAAAACTTGGAAAATGTAACAGTATAAGATGAAATTATAGATAGTGGAAGTTAGTAAAGTGTGGTGGCAGGAAGAGTAGGACTTCTAGTAAGGAGCTCTAGAGTTATCAATATAAAATCAAAAAGTGCTAATAAAAGAGAAGATGTAATAGTGAATAAGACAACAGGAATGCGGTTTAACTACTATGAACCCATTATTTTAACCAATATAGAGAAAAATTCAAAGACTCGCCACAACAGTAGAAATACACTGACCAGCCAGAACATTACGATCACCGACCCACTATCGATATAAACCAGCCAAGGCGATAGCAGCGTCACCTGGCCAGGAAAGAATGCTATTCGTACACATCCATAGACTTTAATGCCGAGCAGAGTACGAGTGTATCTGAACACACAGTGCAACGGACACTCCTAACGATGTAGTATCATTGCGCATGCTCTCCGTGTGTAACATGGGGAAAGCGTGCGATAGATCTGAGCGAGACCGATGGCAGATCGTGATAGCCCAGGGTTCGGCACAAGCATTTCTGAAACTGCACAACTTGTCGAGTATTCGGAAAGTGCTTTGGTAAGTGTCTCCAACACGTGGCGAAACCAAGCAGAAACCACGTCCAGACGTCGCGGACGGCCACACCTCGGACTTCGTAGGCTGGGCAGACTGGTAAAACAAGACCTATACTGGAACTAACAACAGACTTCAATGCTGAATAGAGTACGAGTGTATCTGAACACACAGTGCAACGGACACTCCAAACGATGGGCCTCCGGAGCCGACGACCCATGCACGTATCAACGGTAACACCGAACCATCAGCAACTGCGACTGAAGTGGGCTCGTGAACATCGGCACTGGACATTGGCGCAGTGGCAGAGCGTTGCATGGTCTGATAAATCCCAATACCTTGTTCATCATGCCGATGGGAAGGCTGGAATCCGTCGCCCTCCTCCCCGGAATTTATGGGAATTGACTTGATAGTGCAGACGTGATTCCAACTCCCTCCAGCGACCTATCAAGACCTCACTGCTTCCATGCCACGACGCGTAGCCGCTGTTACCCATGGCAAAGGCGGACATTCCAACTATTAGGTAGGTGGTCATAATGTTCTGTCTCATCATTGTATATACGCCTACTATTTCCTCTTTCAAGTGATGAAGAGACTGAAAGAATGTGTGATGAGATGCCAGAAATTATTCAGTTCGTTAAGGGAGATGAACTGTGTAATGGGGGACTGTAATTCCTGCCTTCTTTGCATGTGGGACGGCCGAGCATGCGACAGGCACTGGAATGAGAAGCATTAGCCGTACCGGAGGTACAACCACAACGGAGGGGTATCTGTTGAGAGGCCAGACAAACGTGTGGTTCCTGAAGAGGGGCAGCAGCCTTTTCAGAAGTTGCAGCGGCAACAGGCTGGATGATTGTAACGCTAACCAAAACAGCCTTTCTGTGCTGGTACTGCGAACGGCTGAAAGCAAGGGGAAACTACAGCCGTATTTTTTCCCGAGGGCATGCAGCTTTACTGTATGGTTAAATGATGATGGCGTCCTCTTGGGTAAAATATTCCGGAGGTAAAATAGTCCCCCATTCGGATCTCCGGGTGGGAACTACTCAGGAGGACGTTGTTATCAGGAGAAAGAAAACTGGCGTTCTACGGGTCGGAGCGTGGAATGTCAGATCCCTTAGTCGGGCAGGTAGGTTAGAAAATTTGAAAAGGGAAATGGATAGGTTAAAGTTAGATACAGTGGCAATTAGTGAAGTTCGGTGGTAGGAGGAACAAGACTTTTGGTCAGGTGAATACAGGGTTATAAATACAAAATTAAATAGGGGTAATACAGGAGTAGGTTTAATAATGAATAGGAAAATAAGAATGCGGGTAAGCTACTACAGACAACATAGTGAACGCATTATTGTGGCCACGATAGATACGAAGCCCACGCCTACCACAGTAGTACAAGTTCATATGCCAACTTGCTCCGCAGATGACGAAGAGATTGATGAAACGTATGATGAGATAAAAGAAATTACTCAGATAGTGAAGGGAGACGCAAATTTAATAGTCATGAGTGACTGGAATTCGATAGTAGGAAAAGGGAGAGAAGGAAGCGTAGTAGGTGAATATGGATTGGTGGGAAGAAATGAAAGAGGAAGCCGCCTGGTAGAATTTTGCACAGAGAATAACTTAATCATAGCTAACACTTGGTTCAAGAATCATAAAAGTAGGTTGTAATCATGGAAGAAGCCTGGAGATACTGACAGGTTTCAGACAGATTATATAATGGTAAGACAGAGATTCAGGAACCAGGTTTTAAATTCTAAGTCTTTTCCAGGGGCAGATGTGGACTCTGACCACAATCTATTGGTTATGAACTATAGATTAAAACTGAAGAAACTGGAAAAAGGTGAGAATTTGAGGAGATGGGACCTGAATAAACTGAAAGAACCAGAGGTCGTATAGAGCTTCAGGGAGAGTATTAGGGAACGATTGATAAGAATGGGGCAAAGAAATACAGTAGAAGAAGAATGGGTAGCTTTGAGAGACGAAATAGTGAAAGTAGCAGAGGATCAAGTAGGTAAAAAGTCGAGGGCTATTAGAAATCCTTGGGTAACAGAAGAAATACTGAATTTAATTGAAGAAAAGAGAAAATATAAAAAGGCAGTAAATGAAGCAGACAAAAAGGAATACAAACGTCTCAAAAATGAGATCGACAGGAAGTGCAAAATGGCTAAGAAGGGATGGCTAGAGGACAAATGTAAGGATGTAGAGGCTTATCTCACTAGGGGTAAGATAGATACTGCCTACAGGAAAATTAAAGAGACCTTTGGAGAAAAGAGAACCAATTGCACGAATATCTAGAGCTCAGACGGAAACCCAGTTCTAAGCAAAGAAGGTGTAAGTAGGCTGTTTATGTTTTCTTATTGGCAACGCTACGTAGCGCTCTGTGTGAGAATCACTGGCTGTGCTGTGTGCAGTCTGTGGCTGGTTTGCATTGTTGTCTGCCATTGTAGTGTTGAGCAGCGGCAGCTGGATGTGAACAGCGCGTAGCGTTGCGCAGTTGGAGGTGAGCCGCCAGCAGTGGTGGATGTGGGGAGAGAGATGGCGGAGTTTTGTAATTTGTCATGAACTGCTACATATATTATGACTATTAAGGTAAATACATTGTTTGTTCTCTATTAATATCTTTCATTTGCTAACTATCCCTATCAGTAGTTAGTGCCTTCCGTAGTTTGAATCTTTTATTTAGCTGGCAGTAGTGGCGCTCGCTGTATTGCAGTAGTTCGAGTAATGAAGATTTTTGTGAGGTAAGTGATTTCTGAAAGGTATAGTTTAATGTTAGTCAGGGCCATTCTTTTGTAGGGATTTTTGAAAGTCAGATTGCGTTGCGCTAAAAATATTGTGTGTCAGGTTAAGCACAGTCTTGTATAATTGTTCAAAGGGGACGTTTCAAAGGGAAAGCAGAAAGGTGGAAGGAGTATACTGAGGGTATATACAAGGGCGAGGTTCTTAAGGTCAATATTATACAAATAGAAGAAAATGTAGATGAAGATGAAATGGGAGACATGATATTGCGTGAAGAGTTTGACAGCGCACTGAAAGACCTAAGTCGAAACAAGGCCCCGGGAGTAGACCACATTCCATTAGAACTACTGACAGCCTTGGGGGAGCCAGTCCTGACAAAACTCTACCATCTGGTGAGCAAGATGTATGAGACAGACGAAACACCCTCAGACTTCAAGAAGAATATTGTAATTCCAATCCCAAAGAAAGCAGGTGTTGACAGATGTGAAAATTACCGAACTATCAGTTTAATAAGTCACAGCTGCAAAATACTAACACGAATTCTTTACAGACGAATGGAAAAACTGGTAGAAGCTGACCTCGGGGAAGATCAGTTTGGATTCCGTAGAAATATTGGAACACGTGAGGCAATACTGACCTTACGATTTACCTTAGAAGAAAGATTAAGGAAAGGCAAACCTACGTTTCTAGCAATTGTAGACTTAGAGAAAGCTTTTGACAATGTTGTCTGGAATACTCTCTTTCAAATTCTAAATGTGGCAGGGGTAAAATACAGGGAGCGAAAGGCTATTTACAATTTGTACAGAAACCAGATGGCAGTTATAATAGTCGAGGGACATGAAAGGGAAGCAGTGGTTGGGAAGGGACTGAGACAGGGTTGTAGCCTCTCCCCGATGTTATTCAATGTGTATATTGAGTAAGCAGTAAAGGAAACAAAAGAAAAATTTGGAGTAGGAATTAAAATCCATGGAAAAGAAATAAAAAATTTGAGGTTCGCCGATGACATTGTAATTCTGTCAGAGACAGCAAAGGACCTGGAAGAGCAGCTGAACGGAATGGAGATGGTCGTGAAAGGAGGACATAACATGAACATCAACAAAAGCAAAACGAGGATAATGGAAGATAGTCGAATTAAGTCGGGTGATGCTGAGGGAATTAGATTAGGAAATGAGACACTTAAAGCAATAAAGGAGTTTAGCTATTTGGGGAGCAAAATAGCTGATGATGGTCGAAGTAGAGAGGATATAAAATGTAGACTGGTAATGGCAAGGAAAGCATGTCTGAAGAAGAGAAATTTGTTAACATCGAGTATATATTTACGTGTCAGGAAGTCGTTTCTGAAAGTATTTGTATGTAGTGTAGCCATGTATGGAAGTGAAACAAGGACTATAAATAGTTTAGACAAGAAGAGAATAAATGCATTCGAAATGTGGTGCTACAGAAGAATGCTGAAGATTAGATGGGTAGATCACATAACTAATGAGGAGGTGTTGAATAGAATTGGGAAGAAGGGAAATTTGTGTGGCACAACTTTACTAGAAGGAGGGATCGGTTGGTAGGGCATATTCTGAGGCATCTAGAGATCACCAATTTAGTATTGGAGGGCAGCGTGGAGGGTAAAAATCGGAGAGGGAGACCAAGAGATGAATACACTAAACAGATTCAGAAGGATGCAGGTTGAAGTAGGTACTGGGAGATGAAGAACCTTGCACAGGATAGAGTAGCATGGAGAGCTGTATCAAACCAGTCTATGGACTGAAGACCACAACAACAGGCCGTATGTGAGACTCTCCAAGCCGGTATGCCAGATATTGTCAGTCGAGAAAAACAATTTTTTTTCCTCTTCATATCAAACTGGGTTTCATATATTTACCGATTTGCGATGTATGGCATCTGAAGAAAACTTCACAACCCAAGATTGCTAAAAAACATTTTACTAGGTGGTGAAAGCATAGCTCTGTCGAAATTGATTATCCAATATAATGCTTTTCTACCGATCTTGGGTTGTGAGGGTTTTCTTCAATTATCAAACTGGGTTTGATAAAATAATTCGTTAAAACATTAATTACAGACAGTGAATACCTCCAACGTACGGTCAGTGTTATTCCTACTTTGCTGCTTTAGAATATCGAGGCAGGAGTGTTTAACGGATACGAATTCAGACAATTGTATGTGAAGAAGAATTTATCACAAAGATGAACATCAAGGAAAGCGCTGCGTGGGTGTCATTCGTGGCTGTCGTGGAAAACTTCCCTGGTGATAAAAAAGCTGTTTACTACGAAAGTCTCATGGGTGATATGTTGTCAGCATTTCATGTTCTGAGATTTAATATGAGTGTCAACCTCCATTTTCTATTTAGTCATCTGGATAAATTCCCTGATAACGTAGGAGACGTCAGTGACAAGCAAGGTTCCGTCAGCACCTTAAGACTATGGAAGAGCGCCGTCAAGGAAGATGGAACAAAGTTATTTGGAAATTTGTGGTAAGATCTTACTGGACTAAACTGCTGAGGTCGTCGGTTCCTAAGCTTACATACTACTTAATCTAACGTAAACTAACTTACGCTAAGGACAACACTCACACCCATGCCCGAGGGAGGACTCGAACCTCCGACGGAGGGATCAGCGCGGACCGTCGCAAGGCCCTCCAGACCACGCGGCTACCCCGCGCGCCGGACAAAGTTATGGAGGCAGGCTATGGCTGGAGTATTAAACGAGATCTCTCTAAAATAGTCACCAAACGGAAGAGCTGGTAATTAAATTTTTGCCTCAATGGAATGTGTTATATATAAGTTACTTTTATCTAACTACTTCGTGATGGTATGTGTTTCAGTTTATACCACTGAATAGATCGCTGCGTGGGTCATTTCTACTATCCTGCTAAGTACAAGAGATTTAAATTGAATCTTTATACGTTTACATTATGATTTAATGATGGAAACGTGAAATACTGACAGGTGGCAATTGCAATTAAAAACTGGAGCTTTCAGAAAAAAACCGATCTCAGATTTGAAATAAAGACCATTAAAATAAGTAAGAATAACTGCTGACAGCAATGCAACAAAAATGTTGTTGACCAGCAGAAAAGCGGATTAAAGCTGAATAAATTACAGAAAGGTAAGAAACTGAGTAGATGCTGCTGTTGAGAAATTCGAAGGAAGCATTAGGCAATGACTTGCTGATAAGGGCAAAATAAATGTACCGGAAGACGAATGGGTAGCTTTGAGAGATGAAATAGCCAAGAGCAACTAAGGAAAAAATCAGGACATGTGAGAAAGTCTCGACTGAAAAACAAGAAATTTAAATGATGAAAGGATAAAGTATATACGCTGATAAGCTAAAACATTATGACCATTTGCTTAATAGCTTGTCTGTCCGTCTTTGGAACGAAATACGTCACTGCTTCTGTGCATTAAGGATCAGACAGTTTGTTGGTAAGTTTGTGGAGTTATATGGTATTATATGTATAGGCATAGGTTATACAATTCGTGTAATTAATGAACCCTGATTTGCTTACGCGGTGATGGCAGCCGATAGCGATCCAGATGGGTTCCATTGGTTTTACGCCGCGCGCGATTAGCCGAGCGGTCTTAGACGCTGCAGTCATGGACTGTGCGGCTGGTCCCGGCGGAGGCTCGAGTCCTCCCTTGGGCATGGGTGTGTGTGTTTGTCCTTAGGGTAATTTAGGTTAAGTAGTGTGTAAGCTTAGGGACTGATGACCTAAGCAGTTCAGTCCCATAAGATTTCACACACATTTGAACATTTTTTCCCATATGATTTACATCAGGCGAAGTTCGTCGCCGAGACATCAACGTATATTTACTGTAATGCTTCTCAAACCACTGTAGCACGGTTCTGGCTCCGAGACACGGACAATTATACTGCTGAAAGATGACATCTCTGTCGGGGAATACATCAAGCGTGAAGAAATGGCGGTGGTTCGCAGCTGTCACCGTGTCCTCCATTACTACCACAGGTTTCAGCCGAGGTTCACCTCAACGACGGCGCTTGTGTAGACGACCATCGATCTACTCGTAATGTAGAAAAACTGTGAATCACCCGAAGAGCCGACAAGTTTCCATTGATCAACGGTCGAATCCCGATAGTCTCGTGCCCACTGCAATCGTAACTGTCGATGTCGTTGGTTCAATATGTAAATAGGTATGGGTGGTCTGCTGCGGAGCTCCATGTTCAACAGTGTACGACGAACGCCGTGCTCCGAAACACTTGTGCGTACACCAGCATTGTGCTCTTTCGTCAGAGATGCCACAGATCGCCATCTGTCCTACAAGCCTTCGAACCCCACGTTCTGTGAAGAGTCGTGGATGTTCAACCATTTAGCGCCTAGTGGTAGTTTCACTGTCCTTTTATCTCTTTCCGTTGATACTCACGACAGTAGCACGTGAACATTCGACCAGCTTCGCCGTTTTCGAGATTCTCGTTCACAGACTGCCCTTTGTCAGAGTCACGTATCTCAATGGATTTTCCCATTTGCACCCCATATTTTCGCTAGGGTGATCCGACGTCCGTGTCTGCTCCGCTTACATACTTTTGTTAACGCGTCACGTGGCCGCAACGCCACTAGGCAGCATCCAACGTCACGGTGGGCAGTGGTCATGTTTTGGCTTATCACTGCCAATGCAGCAAATAAAGCAGGCAAATGGGACAGCGGAAGTCTAAAAACAGAGATGAGGAGAAAAAGCAAAGTGACCAAGGGATGACTAGAGAAGAATCGCAGCACTGTAAAAGCAGCGTGACTAGAGAAAATTGCCGGCCGGGGTGACCGAGCGGTTCTAGGCGCTACAGTCTGGAACCGTTCGACCGCTACGGTCGCAGGTTCGAATCCTGCCCCGGGCATGGACGTGTGTGATGTCGTTAGGTTTAAGTAGTTCTAAGTTCTAGGGGACTGATGACCTCAGATGTTAAGTCCCATAGTGCTCAGAGCCATTTGAACCATTTGAACTAGAGAAAATATAGATGCTGCCTATACGAAAATTAAAGAAACTTTTGGGAAAAAAATAGGAGGTGTTTTAAAATTACGAGCTCAGATGGCATGCCATCATTCATTAAAGAAGAGATAGCTGAAAAGTAAAAGGGATATTTAGAAGGAGTATATGCAGGAAACAAATTCGAAGACAGTCTGATGGAGAGGGAAGAGGATGTAGATGAAGATGAGGCGAAAAGAATTTGACAAACCACCGAAAGACGTAAGTGAAAACAATGCCGCAGGAGCAGACGACATTCCATCGGAGTTATTAAGATCTTTGGGAGAATCAATTATGACTAAACTTTTTCCATCTTATATGCTCAATATAGACAGATCGAATACCCTCATACCTCAAGAAAAATGTAAAAATCCATTACCAAAAACGGTAGATTGTTACTGGTGTATTACCGAACCATTAATTTAATACGTAATGGCTGAAAAATACTAATGCGAAAAACCTACAGAGAAATGGAAAAACTGGTAATAACCAACTTGGGAGACGAGCAACTTGAATTTCGGAGAAATATAGGAACACGTGAGGCTTTATTTATCCCACCGTAGCTTTGTCTTAGGACTTAGAGGGTAGATTCAAAGGCAACCTGCATTTACGAAACTATTAGATTTAGAAAAGGATTTTGGCAATGTTGCAAGGTCGAAATACATGGTAGAGGATGTAAGGGCGCTCTTGCCACCGTATCGTCGGTACTTTGGCTTATTTCAAGGATGGCAGGAAGATATGAGAGGGAAATATCAGTTGAAGACACAGAATTTGTATGTCCCCGACTTAGTTGACGACGTTCTAAGACTCGGAGGTTGAAATGTCAGACGTCTGTGTTTGGAGGGGAAAACGTAGAAATGGAAATGCAAAGGCTAGGACGTGGTGTACTGTGACTCAAGTGAACTGAAAAGAAAATAAGACAGATATACCCCCTTGATGAATATACAATAACGTAAACAGAATCAGAAAGTGGCAAAGATAGGGTAGGATTTGTTGTGACTGGGAAAGTATGGCAAAAAGGGCGCTATTCTTAAAAGCTACTTTTGTCTATAACGAAATCAAATTAATACCAAGAACTATAGTAGAGATATATGTGACGTCATCACCAGAAGATAACGAGACAAAGTGTATGAGAGGTAACTGAACGGGAATTCAGTATGAAAAGGAGATAACAACCTAATAATCGTGGGAGGCTGGAATACTGTTGAAGGGATAGCAATAGAAGGAAGAGTTATGGGAGAATACGGGCTCGAATTGAAATGAGAGAGGAGAAAGATTGCCTTGAGATTTCGATATACAGTGTTCATAATTCACAAGAGGTGGAGGTCTTGTAAAAGGTCAAGAGACACATGGAGACATCCGCTGGATTTCAGATTTGTGGAACAGAGATTCTGTAATCAGATATGGTACATTGAGATGTACCCAGGAGCAGATAGAGACTCGGATCATAATTTAGTAAAGATGAAATGTAGCAAGTTTTCGAAAGATTAGTCAGAAAGACTGGGTTAAAAAGTGCGATGCCGAATTAGTGAGGAAAGCTGATGTGCATTTGATGTACTTCGGTGCATTTTGCGTTGCGGTACTTAAGGAAAGTCATCAAGTTGGAATAGACCTCTCTATTAAAGATAATCATAGAAATGGGACAGACTAATGTAAGCACAAGAAAAGTAATTACGAAGAAATTGATGGTGACTAGTAAAATGCGACATAAGAAAGAATTCCATTTTTAGGAAAGGAAAGGAAATGTAGCAGTATAAGTCAATCAGAAATGGAATCAACAGGAATCGCAGAGAAACGAAAGCGAAATGGCTCCTGGAAAAGTGCGAAGAAATTGAAATATCGTTTTGTGGGTAGTGAATACCTCCAGCGAAACAGTATTAATTGATTTCTCTGAAAGCTGCCAAGAACAGACAGTTTGGAAGCTCACTCATGATGGAAGCATTAGATGTAATAGCAAAAGACAGACCTGACCTCTTCGAGGATATACACTTTGAAACTGTCATTGTCGACCATTAGACTGTTTTAGGAACAATGATTTTCAAGGTACAAAGGGCAACTACAACAGATTTACATGTTCAGTAAACTGCGTAATGAAGCAATGGTGTCATGTTCCAAGGAGGAGCATGAAACATTTAGATCTGACCAGAGGATGAAGAGGAACTGTGTAAAGATGGAAGAACATTTTTTTATTATTATGTGTCTCACTCTCAGGTCACTCAAGCAGTATCCCTATCGGCTTCGAGTCATTGCAAAGTTATCATTAGATGATTTGTTTAAAAAGCATTTAAAAACCTTGTTTATTAAGGTATCTCATGAGTTCATAACATATCGAAATCGATAGTGATATTATTTGTGCAACTTGGGGCATAACAGAAAAACGCAAGACGGCCACTGTGTTTGCTAAGGCAATCTGACGAGTCTGTTTAGAAGAACAGTTGACGAAGCACTGGACATATAGTACCGAAAAAACAGTACATGGTGGAGGGAATTTCCATGGCATACAGGCTCTGTAAAGAAACCTCTTCTTCTGCATAATAAGTGTAAAATAAAGTGTATGAGTGTAGATAGAGATATGTTAAATGAAATGCGTTTGGTTTCAAGCAGTGCGTAAAGCCTTCAAGGACTAAACAGCCGAATCTTCTTAAATTACCTGTCACAAAACACAAAGAAATTCTGAGCGTCTGTAAACGTTGTCAATATTAGGTACTCATGATGACACAGAAGCTGAAATTGAGGTCGCCAAGTTAAATCAGAAATTCTGAAGTCTGATTTCAAAACCAGGGGTACTGCCTTAGTTTAATTTTCACATCACTACAAAGAAGCGTAGGTAGATATTATCAGTGGCGTTCAGAAATATCTGAAATTATATTGAGCAAAAGTCCAGGACACGATGAGGCCCCTATCAAATTCTGTACTAAACTAGACCTCTTTTAACCACAATCTACCGTATATTCCTCGAACACTAAACCGTGCCCAGTGATTGGAAACAAACACAAGTCACATCCGTTCAAAAGACATCCACTTGTTACAATGTCTTAGAATGTATTCTACTCTCAAACGTAATGTATGATTCTCGAACAATTATCTTTTCCAAGACAATTAGCATGGATTCTTCAAACACCAGTCAAGCGAACCTAACTCATGCCTTTCTCAAATGAGGTCCTAACCACCTAGTATCAAGGCAGTCACGTAATTGCAGTACTTCGTGATTTCGCAAAAGTATTTGATTCAGTGCCACGCCAAAACAGATTAAATAAAGCGGGATCATATAGGTTATCAAACGGAATTTGCGTCTGGATAGAAGGTTTCTTGGTATGGAGGATGAGGATTGATATTTTGACTGAAGGGCCATCAAAAAATATAGAATTAACTTCAGGTGTGACCGAGAAAAGGGCGAGTTGTGACTCAGCTATTGATACTGTATACTGTACTATCAAAATAATGTGTCTCCCTGATAAAAACGTGAACACTCACGCTTTGCAGCGCAGGCCGCTGCAAGACTTGCTGCAAGAGAGTCAGTGAGGTTCTGGAAGGTGCCGTCAAGGACGCAGAGCCGTGCTGATGCCTGTGCCACGGCCAGCTACGTTACTTTCTCGGTTCAGGACCAACGCGCGAACAGCCCCATCGAGACAGTCCCACAAATTCTTGGTTGGGTTTAAATCCGGAGAATTTTGTGGCCAGGGGAGTCAAGTAAACTGATCCTGGGGCTCTTCGAACCACGCACGTACACAGTGAGCTGTGTGACACGTTGCATTGTGCTACTGGTAAACGTCGTAGTACCGAGGGAGAACAGACTACATGTAGGGGTGGACAAGGTCCCCAAGGATAGATGCATAATTGGGTTGATCCATTGTGCCTTCTAGAATAACGAGATCATCCAGGGAATGCCACAAAAACGTTCCTCAGACCATAACGCAAATCTCACCCGACCTGGATCCTTCCGACAAGGCAATGGCCATCTGCCCAATGGAGCATAAGACGTGAGTCATCTGAGGAGGCCATCTGTCCCCACTCAGTGAACGTCCAGTTGTGGTGTTGGCAAGCAAATTTCAGCCTGCATAGGCGACGAACAACAGGCAACATCGGTGCATCAACCAGGCGCCTGCTGCGGAAGCCCATATGCAGCAACGTTCGCTGAACGATCGTTAGGGGGCACTGTTGGTAGCTAGTTGGATCACTTGGGCGGTTCGCTACACGTCTAATAGCCCATACACTTCTCTGCAGCCATCGCTCACTCCTGACATCTATGGTCTATGGTGCACAACAGTTGCCAGGTCTTAAACGATTACACTACACTCTGCAAGGGCAGACTCTTTAAGACATTAAAGGGACTTTACAAATAAAAACAGCACAAACAGATGAAGTCCACACACACACAGACACACACACACACACACACACACACACACGAAGAAAGATACACTAAAGTCTGCAAAGACGCGCCATCTTCACACAAAAGGAATACCATATAAAAGACAACACACACAGCTAAGAAGCGCATAGAAAACACACACACACACAAAGACAAAATGCAAACAAAATTCTAATTTGGCGCCGAACCCTCTGGTGAATAAATGAACACTGACTAGACTGGGACACACAACAAACCACGATCACACTGCGTTTTGGTGAGATGAAAATTGTTTTACTACGTTATTTGTGGAAAATACTTGTTATAGTTACGTGTGCATCACAACACCTCAGCATGATGCGGAGAATGGAGATGCTTGTCACACGAAAACGTAACTAAAAACGAATATATGCGCGAAAACCCCTCGCGACAGACTAAATTACATTCTAGAAGATAGGTTAACTCCCAGCAAAAAACTTTTTCATCAACATCGTTTGGTTGCAGATGACAAGCTACCTATAGTAATTAACACACAAGTGATCCAGAAAATTCATGCACTTCAAATGTAGAGGTATTTACAAAAAGAAACGATCTGTTGTTTGAACGAAAAATGCACATAATTTTATAATCATTTAACAAAAATGTTCACATTGCAGAATAAATAAAAACGAAAACCCACTGACGATGGCACAGTGGTGCCGAAACTTGAATAGGGCCATTTTGTCATTCGCGAAATACCTTGAAGCACGGCGGCACGTGAACAGTTCACAAACTTAGTCATTTCAAAAATGCTTCCATCCCTAGCCCGAAAGCCAAGGATGATGCCCATCTGGACGTCAGATAAATCGCTCTGTTTCCGCATTACTACAAAGACTACACCGTCTTCAGTGCCTCGACATGCTTTGCATGCTCTCCACTGCTAGCACTGCCACGTGCCGTCTGTGTGTGTGTGGGGGGGGGGGGGGGGGGGGGGTTATTACACGGTGACGTCGAAAGTAGGCGGTGGTAACATTAATGTTACTGGGCTTTGTATGTTAATGACATGGTGCACAGTGTTAATAATAACCTTAGACTTTTTGCTTTGATGACCACGCTGTCTGGTCTCCTTCCCCAAACCAACCAACCAACCAACTTTTTGCTTACTAAGCAGCTGTCTATAGTGAAATATTGCCTAAAACTGTACAAATATTCAGTTAGATCTTGGTAAAATTTCATTCCGGTGCAAGGATTGACTTTAAATATTCAGAAATATGATATTACGCACTTCAGAAAACTGAAAAACTACAATATTAATTTCACAATTTGAATCGGTCTACTCATACAAATAACTGGGTGTAACGATTTGTAGGGACGTGAAATGGAATGATCATATGGATTCAGCCACAGATAGAGTGATAGACTCCGGATCATTCCTAGGATACTGGGAAAAGTAATACATGTACAAGAGAAAATGCATAGGAAACATCGCACGACGCATCCTAGAATTTTGCTCAAATATGTGGGGCTCTAACCACATTGGACTAAGTGGCTATTGAACGTGTACAGGAAAAGGTTGCACGAATATCCATTGTTTTATTTTACCCATGGGAGAGCGTCACAGAGTTTCAAGATCTAGTATTAAGAACAGATTCGGCATACGGGTAGGTCAAAATAACTTCCAGAGAATTTAAAAGCAAAGGCGTTCAGAAGAAAAAGGAATTTCACTGGTAAACGCAGAGGAGCGGCTGGATATGAACAGAGAAAGCTTTATGGGTGTGTCAGAGATTTAGGAGACTTGCGCTCAGACAAGGCAGAAGGGGCAGATAACACGCAGTTTCTGTTTTGCATATGTTTGGGGGACGTGACAAACGCACGATTATGGTTCAAATGGCTCTGAGCACTATGGGACTTAACATCTGTGGTCATCAGTCCCCTAGAACTTAGAACTACTTAAACCTAACTAACCTAAGGACACCACACACATCCATGCCCGAGGCAGGATTCAAACCTGCGACCGTAGCGGTCACGCGGTTCCAGACTGAAACGTCTAGATCCGCACGGCCAAACCGGCCGGCCAACGCACGATTACCCATGAACTTAACATCTCCTCAATCCCGAAGATGGCAAGAGAAGATAAATGTTAGAACTACTGTAGAATCAATTTAACAGCTCCAAGTTTTGACCAGAATAGTATTCACAAATATCTTTTGATACAAGACAAGAGACATGCAAGACAAGAGAAATTCCATGGTTCTGTTGAACAAGCACGATTACATTCAAAAAATGCAGTGTCTACTTTCATATTCGGCGTATCGCAGAATCGGTGCTGACCCTAATAATAGTGTTGAGAGAAAGACTAATAACCTCCTGAAGAAAAGTTCTTTGTCACAGGAGACTATCAAGAGTCTTAATTCTTACTGTGCTGTACCATCTAGATTCTGTGGCCTCCCTAAGTTCCATAAAGAGGCTGTCCCGTTGAGGCCTATTGTTTCTAATATTGGTGCTCCGACATATCGTGTAGCTAAATATCTTGCTAGTTTGTTGAGCCTACTAGTAGGTAGATGTGAACACCACATTAAGAACTCTGCACATTTCTTGCGTCGATTGCAGGGATTGCGTTTGAATGACTCTGATATTTTAGTCAGTTTCGATGTGGTTTCTCTTTTCACTCGCGTTCCTCTCTCTGATTCGTTGCAGCTAATTGAGGTTAAATTTGGTGTCGAGTTAACAAATTTGTTTCGACATGTGCTGACTTCCACTTACTTTTTATTCAATGGTCGGTACTACGAACAGACTGATGGAATTGCAATGGGAAGCCCCTTGGCACCTATTGTGGCCGATTTGTTTATGGAGGACTTTGAGGAACGTGCATTGGAGTCAGATACCTTGAAATTTTCGTGTTTTTTCAGATATGCAGATGATACTTTTGTTGTTTGGCCTCCTGGGAGTGAGAATTTAAACCGGTTTTTGGAACACCTGAATTCAATCCACCCGAATATTCAGTTCACTATGCAGGTGGAAAAGAATGGATGCCTTCCCTTCCTTGATGTGTTGGTCAGAAGGAAGACTGGTGGTACGTTGGGACATTCTCTTTATAGGAAGCCTACTCACACTGACTTGTATCTGCGAGCTGATAGTTGCCACTAACCAGCTCAGCGTTAAGGAGTACTTCGTACCTTGGTTCACAGGGCCCACATTATCCCAGACCCTGAAAGTTTGGCACCTGAGCTAACACATCTCGAAGTCACCTTTCGTCAGAATGGTTATAGTGAGGGGTAGATCAAACGTGTGTTGCGCTATCAGCCTTCTATGCAACGGGTGAGTGACGATAGCCTCGAAGTGGCACCTAAGTCGATGGCCTTTTTACTTTACGCAGGAAGCATTTCCAACAGTATTGGCTGTATTTTGCGGAAGTATGACGTGTTTTTCGACCACCTTCTAAGATCAAGGCCGTGTTGGCGTCCGTAAAAGATGACCTTGGTTTGCGTAAAGCTGGTGTCTATCGTATTCCTTGCAGATGTGACATGTCATATATTGGTCAGACAATCAGGACTGTGGAAGACCGGTGTATTGAACATAAGCGTCACACACGCTTACAACAGCCGAGCAAATCCGCTGTTGCAGAACATTGCCTTGACACGGGTCATCCTAAGAAATACAACAACTCGGAGATTCTGGCTTGCACGTCCAGCCATTGGGATAGTGTTATTAAGGAAGCTGTTGAAATTAGATTATCAAGCAACCTTATAAACAGATATGGTGGATTTTGTTTAAGTGCTGCTTGGAATCCGGCTCTGTCTCTCATCAAAAAACAGAGGGACAGAATTAATGCTACCTCGCCTGTTGAATAATAGTCACTATCGATATTTCCGACGTTTGTTATCTTCGGTTGACTCTGCGGTTACTTGTTCAGTGTGTGGTATCTTCCTTGTTTCTCCTCTGTGAACTCAGGTATTAAATTTCCTTGCCCATTGCTACCTCCTTTCAGGTGTGCCTTGAGAATGGCAGGGTGTGCTCCTGTCGAAATATCGGCGGTGGTCGACGACGTCACCAGGCAGCAAACCCGTAAGTTATTTGAACATTCAATTCGCCGGGAAAAGTTAAGGTCTCAAGACACTCTAGGGATTGATCGTGACAGGATACGGAACAAGAAAGGTCTAATGAACATGCAGCCACAGTTACAGCATATCATGAAAAAGTGCCTCAAGGCATTCGTATACACTCCGTAGCATGTCCTTTCTCACTCATTCGCTTCGGCCAGGCTACATCCGAACAGTGTCAAACGCAGCATGAATACGCTGCTTCAGCGTTTCCACATCTGGAATGGGCTCCGCATACACGATATTTTTTACATGGCCCCATAATCAGAAATCACACGGGTTGAGATTCGGTGAATGAGCAGGCCATCCAGCTAGACTCCCTCGTCCGATCCATCGACCAGGAAAGCCACGACTGAGATGCGTCTGGACGTTAAAGGCGAAGTAGGCTGGAGTAGCATCATGTAGCAGCCGCATAATCCTTCGAATCATCAATAACACTTCATTCAGGAGGGGAGACAAAGTCACCCGCAAGAAACGGCGATAGTTCCGTCCTGTTAGGTGATCAAAGAAGACTGGTCCCAAAATTCGGTCGCCAATTATCCCGGCCCAAACATTCCGGCTGCACCGATGCTGATGTTTCGCTGTCACCGTACCGTGGGGGTTCTGCATACTATCCCACAGATGACTATTATGAAAGTTGAAGATACCACTCCTCGTAATGGCGGCCTCATCCGTGAGTAGCATGGATGACGCAAATCACGGAATCGTTTTTGCTTGGCAAAGAAACAAGTGACAAAAGTGCTCCCGATATGGAAAGTCTGTCGCTAGTGAGCCCTTCAAACGTTGTGAGTGATAAGGGTAGTAACAATTGTCATGCAGAATGTTCCACACGGTCGTCTGGCTTACCCCGTACTGGCGGGCCAACTGCCTGCTACTGACACGGCGGTCGCCTTCCACATTCCTAGAACATTTTCCTCCAAGTCTGATGTCCGAACATTTCGGATACGTTCTTCATGGTTTCCTGCTTCCCGCTGAAACGACCCTGTCTCACACAAACGGCGAAGCGCTGCTGCCAACATTGAACGCTGTGGTTGTTGTCGGCAGGGGTAGGTCTCCTGATACAACCTTGCTGCCCACCGCCCGTTGCCATTTGCCTTTCCGTGAGTAAACACCACGTCGGCAAGCTCTAGATTCTAATACGGAACCATTGCTTACAACGCTGTATCACATCCACTACAAGGTGAGTCAGCAACAGAAGTGAATCGGACAGCCGGTCGAAGTGACCGTTCGGTTCTAGGCGCTGCAGTCTGGAACCGCGACACCGCTACGGTCGCAGGTTCGAATCCAGCCTCGGGCATGGATGTGTGTGATGTCCTTAGGTAAGTTAGGTTTAACTAGTTCTAAGTTCTAGGGGACTAATGACCTCAGAAGCTGAGTCCCATAGTGCACAGAGCCATTTGAACCATTTTTTGAATCGGACACAACATTACCAATTACTGTGACAGGAGAGAGCGCTTGGGCATGACGAATGAAAAACAGTACCACCCTCTAGGAGGAAACCATGCGCGCTGCACAGTACAGCGCGTATTAGACTGCAGTCTCTCTAACAAAGTACTGTATAATTGAGTAAATGGCCTCTAGCATGAAAACCATGCATTTCAGGACATAACTTCATTAGATCTTTTTTGTTCCGTATCCTCTCATCGATCAGTCCCTAGAGTTTCTGCACGGTGGAAAAAATCACTCTGTATGATACATACAAGAACCAATCAGGGGCAACAAGAACGGAATATCAAGAGAAAAGTACTTGGTTTAGAAAGGGCGCAAGGCAAGGATTAGTATTTCTGCTCTGATGTTCAACCTGTTCATCGAAGGAGCAAGAATGGAAATAAAAATATTTCAGGGCGACATTAAAATTCAGAGTGAAAGGATATCGAAAACAAGTTCAGATGGCCCTAAGCACTATGGGACTTAACATCTGAGGTCATCAGTCCTCTAGAACTTAGAACTACTTAAATCTAACTAACCTAAGGACATCACACGCATCCATGTCCGAGGCAGGATTCGAACCTGCGACCGTAGCAGCAGCGCGGTTCCGGACTGAAGCGCCTAGAACCGCTGTGCCACAGCGGCTGGCTCGAAAATAAGTATCGCTGCTGATATTGATATCCTCTGTGAAAGTGAGAAAGGTCTGTAGGACCTGTTGAATGGCATGAACAGTCCTAAGAGCACAGAATATAGACAACGAGAAACGTGTGGGAAAGAGTATTTGAAAGAGGGGACACAATGATACGACAAGTGTTACGAGAACAGGAAATAACTTCCGTGGTTCTAGGGAGCCGTATAGGGCGAAAATTGTAGCATAAGACGGATACTGGAATGTACACAACAAATAACTGAGGGCGTTGGGTGTAAGCGCTACTCTGAAATGGACAGATTAACACAGGAAAGGAAATCGTGACAGATTGCGGGACAAGTCGAAGACTGATGATCCAAAAAAAGAGGCCTGCTCTTTATGCTTACCATATTTCTCAGATAGCCCACACTCGATTGATAGTGGATCTCGCGAACAGATCTCTACATGAACATTTGGACGGAAGTGGCTGGTAATGAATTCTTAAGAGCTGTTCTTCCTAAAATACGTTAACTGCAGCAAGTTGAAAGCAGTTTTTACACAACACACTCTGAAAGCAGATACACACAGAACCACCTGTTGGGCACAGAAATTTGAAGATTCATTATTACATGTCTCCTGCATGTTTATGTGGAGCTACGTGTCAAATTTAGGAAAATCGGATATGTTGATAAAGGCCTTTTTAAGACCAGTATGTTAGCAAGTTCAAAACCTCTGGAGTTGATTCTTTGGTGTAACAGAATCCGGAAGCTTCTTCAAGTCAAGCCGACAGTTGTGGCCGAGCGGTTCTAGGCGCTACAGTCTGGAACCGCGCGACCGCTACGGTCGCAGGTTCGAATACTGCCTCGGGCATGGATGTGTGTGATGTCCTTAGGTTAGTTAGGTTTAAGTAGTTCTGAGTTCTAGGGGACTGATGACCTCAGATGTTGAGTCCCATAGTGTTCAGAGACATTCGAACCATTTTTCTTCAAGTCACAGACAACCTGCATCCATATGCAGCCACCTGAAATAATCCATCCTTTAATCATAGATAGAATCACCCAAATTTAAGATTTAGTTGTAAACAAAAAAATCTTATTTGGCATGACTGAAAGTTAGTTTAATTTCACATTTGACGAGCACAACATCAATTGTTGAACAGGAAAAATGGAAAGATCAGGTGGGGCTGGACATGTTTTGAGTAATGTTGACCACACAGTAAAGCTTGATGAGGTTCAGGTCATAGCTAACACAAAGCACAAGGTTATATCTTACTAGGCAAGCCAATGGGGTACCCTGAAAAGTGGCAAGCCATTCATGTTGTCTCTTTTCATTTGATATGATAATTTAGCTAGAGGTTAATGAGGAAGTAGGATGTAACAATAATAGTTTTGAAGAGTAAATATAACTGCAACGACTTCTATGTGAGTTTCTGTCTTAATTTGCATTTTCAAATGTAATCTAGTGCTGGGTCTATTCTTTGCTTTTCTGATAGAGCTTGAGAATCGCATACACGGTGGATTCAGGACAGGCAGAAGAAAGTGGGCCCAGGTACGCATCTGGGACACAGCCGATCACGGAAACAAAACCAGGCCTTGCGACAGATAGCGAGAGAAGCGTTGTCAGGGTGAAAACTACACTACCGGGCAGCTCTCTGGCGAATCGCAGCTATTGTCCAGTTTTAAGGCGCATTTCCACTCTTGCCTGCTGAGTAGAGAGGTGTGGGATGCGAAAACGAACTTGGATCACCTGGAGGCTGGCGCACTGCCTGAGCTAAGAATGGTGGCTTCGGCAGATAAAAATCTCCAGCTTTCCAACATGAAGATACTACAAAATTAGCAGGTAGCCTCGGGCACAGATCTTTAACCTCCACACGAGGTGGAAACCATGACTAGCTGCTGGAGGCGGAAACGCCGATTGGTAAAATTTATGTCATGTCATGAGTTTGGGTCATATGAAGGAGGCTTTTTTTAGAGAAGAGGGGAGGATAGAGACCTCATTGGGGTTTTTTGACGTGACGCGCTTTCTTGACAGGATATTTCGCTGAAGAAGTAATTGCGCCATTGGCGGACTGACTGTACTTGTACAATGATTGGTCCTGTTTCCTTGGTGGGTAGGAAAGAGCAGGCTGTTGGGTTGAGAGAGACAAGAGAGAACTTGGATGCGGGTCAAGGCGCTGAGCACATCTCGCCAGGCTGCGGTCTCCACTGGAGTACCTGATTAGAGGTCCTAAGTCTGAGATTGTGGAAGCGCGATCCTACCGTCGTACTTCAGAGAGCCAGAGACGCAGGGAACATTTTGCTCGTCTTGAGCTGGTAAATCATGGTTGGTAGTAATGGCAGCACTGGCACTTTAGGACAAGCCCTGATTAGAATTTAGTCCGAGCATTGCAATTAACTGTTCCAGGTCCATCAGTGAGTTGATTGATGAAAGCGTTTTTTCCAGTTTAACTTTCAACCAAGCATTCACTATAATAGATCACTAGGAAAATCGCAGGTTATTTCAGAGCATCAGTTGTGGTTATAGGCGCCCATTTCAAACGTTCGTAGTAACTTTCGCATCCAGAAGATTCACTTTGTTTGAAGCTCAGGGTACATTTTTGTATTTTTAACTTTTTCTGTCTGATCTTCGTATGCATTTCTGTATTTGTGCTTTGTTTTAATAAATTAATGTGCTCATTTAAATCATGTTTTGGTTAACAAGAGAAAAATTTTCATTTTCGATATTAAGTAATTCCTACCTTTTAGAATCCGCAGCTACAAAATGGCTCTGAGCACTGTGGGACTCAACTGCTGAGGTCATTAGTCCCCTAGAACTTAGAACTAGTTAAACCTAACTAACCTAAGGACATCACACACATCCATGCCCGAGGCAGGATTCGAACCTGCGACCGTAGCGGTTTCGCGGTTCCAGACTGCAGCGCCAGAACCGCGCAGCCACTTCGGCCGGCCGCAGCTACAATGTTAACATTTCATTGCATTAAGTAATCCATTTGTATACAGTAATTTAGCTTGGGTCTAAGGGTGTGTCTATCTCACAATAAATTTTCTGATTCAGGTTATTGCATTCTACACTTTTGGGGCTTTGCAACATGAGCATAACAGTTTCCTTAATGGGGAAAAAGAAACACCACGAATTAGTCAGTATGCTGGAAGTTCGTACCGTGAATTAATGTTATATGGATTGCACTAGTGGCGGAAATAATAGCTTAAACGTTCCTCCTGTCTTGTCATAGCACCTTCCGTGACGTCTAGCAAAGTTCCAATCGCTACCGCATCAGAAGCTACAGGTGTGCGAGACAAACTGCACGTCTCGGTACTCTGAAGATTAAGTCAGGAGAAAATGTTTGTCGGAGGACCCGAGTTAACCCAGAAAACTACCTACATAAGGCACCTCTCTCAAAAAACAAACCAGAAATTGTTTGATGTTTCAGGACAAGTCATGTCAATCGTTCCCTTCCTTTCCGTTAAGTTTTGCCGTAAGTTTCTTTTCTCGTCATTTCGATTCAGTGCCTTTACATTACTTATCCAATCAGCCCATCTAATCTTCAGAATTCTTAGGTAGCACTACATTTCAAAAGCTTCTATTCTCTTCCTGTCTCAACTCTTTATCTTACACGTCCACGTACCGTACTGAAGGTAAACACCAGACAGATATCTTCAGAAAACACATACCAATTCTTAAATTTATTTTTTTATTAATGTTAACAATTTTATGTTTCAAAAAGCGCCCGTCACCATGTCCTTATCTGGAAATGGAATTATTACATTCTGCCTAAGACCTGATCGTATTTAGTTTGTCTTTCATATCTAGCAGTTCATGCAGCGTAATTTTACCACGATATTTTCTAATAGAAATATTCATAATACTGATGGAATGGCTGCTACTCCAGGTGCCTTGTTTCGAAATAGATCTTTCATTGCTCTGTCAAATTCTTCTCATCACATCTCCCATCATATCTACATCTACTTCCTCTTCTCTTGTAATATTGTTTTCGATTTCGTTTCTTTTGTGTAGAACTATCTTTTCCTTCCATTTTTCGGCCTTCTCTTATTTGCTTAGTGCTGACGTGCCGGTTGAGTTCTTAACACTGATACTTCATACTGATGGAGCTAAATGGTTGTATGCGATTGTTAAGTACGTAACTATCGTGTCAGTCTATTCTGAGAGGCACCTAACTCGTATGCAGTCTGGGCCAGAAGACTTGTTTTGTTAAGTGATTTAAGTTGCTTCACTACTCTGAGGATAACTACTTCTACGTTACTCATATTGGTAGCTGTTCTTGATTCGAATTCTGGAATATTTACTTCGTCTTCTTTGGCGAAGGAATTTCGCAAGGCTTTCTGTCAATCTCCTTTTTTATATGGATCTGTTCCCTTTTGCCTACTTAATGTGTAGCATTTTTATGTTTCCTCGTTTCACCGGTTACATTCAGTATCTTATTTTATCGAAGAATTTTACCGGACCTCTTCTCCTGGCCGAACTGATCCTCTGCTGCATTCACTATTTCATATCTCAAAGCTGCCCCTTCATCTTTTTGACCCCGTTCCAGTCACTCGTTGTCTATATTTCGAATGAAATAACTTTGTGAATGAGAGATTGCAGTTGCAGAGGGCAGTGCTGTCGGCGTGAAGTCACTCCGGTGTGATGAAGCTCTGCTCGTGTCTCCACAATAGCCTGCAACAAGCATGTGGCCTTCGAGAAAGATTTACGATAATCTGGCGGCTGACCCATACCACTCGAGACGCTGAAACGTCATTCACAAACTTATTTCATTCTAAGTACAATGCTGCCTGTGACATTCTCAGCAGTCATTAGTTATTTCAATTTTCCGAGGTCCTATCTCCTTATGTTCTTCATTTCTGCAACTTTTTAGTGTTAATGTGCAGTTCACAGCCCATACATTATGATCAGAGTTCACTTCTGTTCCCGAAGAAGTTTTGTAGTTTATGATCTGGCTTCCTAATACACTACTGGCCATTAAAATTGCTACACCAAGAAAAAATGCAGATGATAAACGGGTATTCATTGGACAAACATATTATACTAGAACT
Source organism: Schistocerca serialis cubense (assembly GCF_023864345.2). NCBI lineage: Eukaryota > Metazoa > Arthropoda > Insecta > Orthoptera > Acrididae > Schistocerca > Schistocerca serialis. Next base: position 620,430,973 of record NC_064638.1, on the reverse strand, counting down.
GACATGTGATTACATTTTCACGCAATTTGGGTGCATAGATCCTGAGAAATCAGTACCCAGAACAACCACCTCTGGCCGTAATAACGGCCTTGATACGCCTGGGCATTGAGTAAAACAGAGCTTGGATGGCGTCTACAGGTACAGCTGACCATGCAGCTACAACACGATACCACAGTTCATCAGGAATAGTGATTGGCGAATTGTGATGAGCCAGTTGCTCGGCCACCATTCACCAGACGTTTTCAATTGGTGAGAGATCTGGAGAATGTGCTGGCCAGGGCAGCAGTCGAACATTTTCTGTATACAGAAAGGCCCGTACAGGACCTGCAACATGCGGTCATGCATTATCCTGCTGAAATGTAGGGTTTCGCAGGGATCGAATGGAGGTTAGAGCCACGGTTCGTAACACATATGAAATGTAACGTCCACTGTTCAAAGTGCATTCAATGCGAACAAGAGGTGACCGAGACGTGTAACCAATGCCACCCCATACCATCACGCCGGGTAATACTCCAGTATGGCAATGACGAATACACGCTTCCAATGTGCGTTCACCGCGATGTCGCCAAACACAGATACGACCGTCATGATGCTGTAAACAGAACTTGGAGTCATCCGAAAAAATGACGTTTTGCCATTCGTGCACCCAGGTTCGTCGTTGAGTACACGATCGCAGGTGCTACTGTCTGCGATGCAGCGTCAAGGGTAACCGCAGCCATGGTCTCCCAGCTGGCAGTCCATGCTGCTGCAAACGTCGTCGAACTGTTCGTGCAGATGGTTGTTGTCTTGCAAACGTCCCCATCTGTTGACTCAGGGATCGAGACGTGGCTGCACGATCCGTTACAGCCATGCGGATAGGAAACCTGTCATCTCGACTGTCAGTGATACGAGGCCGTTGGGATCCAGAACGGCGTTCCGTATTACCCTCCTGAACCCACCGATTCCATATTCTGCTAACAGTCATTGGATCTCGACCAACGCGAGCAGCAATGTCGCGATACGATAAACCGCAATCGCGATAGGCTACAATCCGACCTTTATCAGAGTCGGAAACGTGATGGTACGCATTTCTCCTCCTTACACGAGGCATCACAACAACGTTTCACCAGGCAACGCCGGTCAACAGCTGTTTGTGTATGAGAAATCGGTTGGAAACGTTCCTCATGTCAGCACGTTGTAGGTGTCGCCATCGGTACCAACCTTGTGTGAATGCTCTGAAAAGCTAATCATTTGCATATCACAGCACCTTCATCCTGTCGGTTAAATTTCGCGTTCGTAGCACGTCATCTTCGTGGTGTAGCAATTTTAATGGCCAGTAGTGTATATTTTACCATCACATAATCTGTATGCAATCTTCTGGCGTATCCGCGTTTCTTTCAGGTGTACAGCCTTTTCCATGATGCTTAAATGAAGTTTCTAGTTTAGGAACAGATGGTTATGAAATGGTATCTTAAACGTCAGTGCATGATGCCAGTGCTGTTCGGTGTGGTATGCCGCGAGGCGTAGGCTAGGTTCGAAAATGAGGGTACACAGAGCCCGGTGGTGCAGTCTTTGATGTCGCTCATGTGGAGGACTAACGTCGCCAAGGCCGAAAATAAGCGAGGGCAGAGCGGCTAGTGGCGCCGCGTCCCCCCGCCAGCTCACAAACCTGACGCGGGTCTTCACTTTGTCCGTCTCCTGCTGCGCGTCACGTGCCTTTCCATTCTGCTGATCACGTCTGTGAGCTTCTCTTCTTGTTACAAACCAAGAAAGTTTCCTGAATACTTTTATCCATTACTCCGCACATCTCAAATGATTCAGGAGAGACATCTTCAAACCGCCACAACCTGCTACATCTTTATTTTATTAATTACAACTGGGTTCGACCATAGATCATCAGGTCGACCTACACAACGAAAGAATGAAAGCACAAGACATTTCCTCTTAAAGAAAGTACTGAAAGAATGTGGATAAACACATAATACCATGGCTACAAAAATTTAACTAATCGCAGTTCATTGGCATTAGAGATGCAAGAGGAATATAGGGATCCATTGTATTGAGTATCTTGGTGTGGTGTCGTCCAGAGATCATGGTTCCACACCAACGTTGGCAATACGAATCGATGCCTCAGATATTAGCGAGGGCTCTTTTTAATCCTCAACAACCAACGGGAGGCACTCCGGACGACCATGGCTCTCTCTTGGTATAGCAGTGACTCCACGCTCAGGTCAATATAGAGTCGAGCACGTAAGAGCTCTGTTTCATTTCGAAACCTCAGCTACAGTAGTCAACATCATATTGTAGGACACTGGCAGTTATTCTGATAAAATGTGCTTTAGTAAACGTTGCATTTTGTACTGCAGGAGAACAGTTTGTTAATCTGTACATGAAGTGATACTTTCGTAGTCAATGGCAGCTGTAAATTACCCAGCAATCGTATGGCAAGTAACTGTACCAAAGTTAAAATCTTGTATACATTTATGTTGTAAAGTGAACTAATATTTCAGGTATTCTAGTTCATGAATCTTTTCCCAGAGCCATCAACGAACCCACAGTTATGGCCAGACAAAAGTAGATTCGTCTGGTCACAATACTGTGCTGCAAACATACTCCATTTTGTTGATATGAGGCGTACGAATTATTTATGAGAACCTACTGTATTGCGTATAATCGCTCTAAGCTAAATGACAGTAATTTAAGCGTCAGTTCCTCTACATGCTCCTTCCCAGATCAAAATATTCCTCCATGATTTACGACACTACTCTTTCTTTATCTAGTTTACTGAATAAGTAAATCTTTATAGTTGTTTCAGCGGCCCTTTGTAGTTGGTTATCTTTCTTGCTACTACCGCCTCATAGGACTTTGATCACTGACAACGGGCGTCTAAACGTCGGTAAATGAAAAGCAACGGATATTCTACTAACATTCCTTCAAGGAACAGATGACAATTAAAATGTCTCCGATGATTATGAAATCACTGTAAATAGGTCATTTGCTCAGACTTGGTAAGAAGCGGGCAAGTCCCTCTATTCCAGGATCCCTAGCAGTATGCCATCACTGTAAATTAAGGATAAACTGGATAAGTGGTGGGCAAGTCTCCATATTTTAGTGGCAGTAGCAGTATACCTTCGCTGTAAATTAAGATGCTGCTGTGCTAGCAAGAATCAGAAATGTAGTCCAACCAAAATTCTGTTTTTTTGCGAATGCACAGCTGTGACGCTTCTCTAAATCTTCAGTCTTTCGACAAGTCTGATGCTGCCCATCAATTGCTACCTATTTTGTGTTAATCTCTTCAACTCTACGTATCTTCTACTCCCAATATACTCTATCATTTTGCATATTGTAGCAGTTTTCTTACACCTGCCATTAACCACTCCCCCGTCCCCCATCTCCACAAATAATTTTCCTTCCAACCACTAGTTAACTATCGGTACATGACACAACAGGCACCCTACTGACGTTTTTATAGTAATGTCCCCCCATTAATTACTTCCAGCTGTTCTTTTTCGTAGTTCATATTTTCGTACTTTATCCACCCAAAGAATTTGTAACATTCTTCATTCAATAGCACATTTCGAAACCTTCCAGCTTTCTCTCCGGATTTCCGATGATCAATAATCGTGACAGTGCAGTAGGTAGGCGATTGTGCACGTCCAAATCAACTCTAATTTTCGCATCGTGCTCATTTCGTGAGTTGCATGTGGGAGGAAATGTATTGCCTGAGTTACGTAGGAATGTGCTTTTTCGGAATTTCAACGGTAAACCTCCATGTGATTCACAATGCCTCTCTTGTAGCGTCAGCTCGTGGGTTATGATCACCGTCTCTGTTACGATCTTGCGCTTACAAAATTAATCCGTGGCGAAACGTGCTGCTGTTCTTTGGATCTTCTCTGTATCCTCTATTAATCCCAAATGGCAAGCTTTCCGCACTGTGAATCTCATCCTGGGATCTACTTTCTTTTTCTTTCTTTCTTTTTCTAACTAGTTTTTTTATGCACATTGCACTTTAGGTCGCTTTGAGCGATTCTTCTTGCACCTCGTTCACATAACGACTTCAGTTTCGCCACAGAAGATATTGATGTTACTGAGCCAAAGAGGTTGTGTGGTACTGAAATTCAGGATAGTCCGCTCCCCCTGCGACTCAACTAGTCCCGCCACCTGGAGACCAGAATGCTTGTATAAGCAGTGGCTGGGAACTCCCCTGACACATCGTTTGCTGACTAAAGACTGTAGGCATCATCGTCGGACGCCCTGCTGGAGCCTCACTGCACTCTACAGCATTGCGCATCGGACTGCTGTACGGACTATTAACTGCTTGCTGATAACGACTTTGCAAAGACTTTATGCACATTCTGGTATTATCCTTCCGCCATCAACTTTAACTCTGTTCTGTGGGCGTTTAATAGTGGATTACTGAAAGATGTGGATGTTGTTACACTGGAAGCAAACGAGCGTGTGCTGTAGTTTTGACTTCTGTAAGTACGGCACCAACCTGCGTTCATGTACCAGCGGCCGCTGGATCTCCGTTTGCGGAATCCGTGTTGATTCCTATAAAGTAGATATTGGTTTTGTAAAAGTCATGACACTTCATCATAAAATGTGAACCATAATTCTACAACCGATTGATGTCAGGGAGACGGACCTACAATTATATGCATTTGTCAGACGACTTTCTTGAAATTGATATGCGCATTTTTACTATCACTTGGTACTCTTCATTGCTCCAGCGACCTACGATAAATTACTACCAGGAGAGTAACAATTTCTTTCGCATTACTATGCAGAATTTTAGAGATATGAAATCATTTTATTTTATTTCCTATTCCGTGATCATTTAATTCGATCTACCATTTCAGCGTACATGTGGTAGTAACAAGTAGGACCCGTCGCAGCGAAACAAATAAAGAAGACAGAATCGAGTGTTCCGGCCCTATAGCTGTAATCCTCTGTTTCGTTACGACCATTATCACTGAGCAACTTTTTACTGTTTACGTATGATCTCAACTACATGCAATTTTCATCGGACCAGTCGACAATTAGCCGGTAGAATAACCACCATTCGGGTCTCTGGGTGGAAATAATTTCGAAAACCTTGCCATGTGAAAAAAATGGCGTTCTACTGATCGGAGCGTGAAACATTAGCTCCCTGCATCATACAGGTAAGAACTTAGTAAAATAACCACACAGATTGCAATTAGGTATAGGATCCGCCAGGTTAGCCGAGAGCGCTAACGCGCTGCTTCCTGGACTCGGGTAGGCGCGCCGGCCGCGGATCGAATCCGCCAGCCGGATTAACGACGAGAGCCGGTGTGCCGACCAGCCTGGATGTGGTTTTTAGGCGGTTTTCCACATCCCTCTAGGTGAATACCAGGCTGGTCCCCACGTCCCGACTCACAGACATTTGAAACATATCCGCACTTTTCCATGATTTACACTGGACGCAGACAGAGGGGGTACTCTACTTCCATCCCGGGGAGGGGGGGGGGGATACAGGGTGGCGGCAGGAAGGGCATCCGGCTACCCCTTCACATTAACTTGCCAAATTCGATTTAACCACGCCGACTCCGCGCACAATGCGGGACAAAGGCGCAGGATTGCGATAGCGATTGAAATTAGGTATAAATGGAATTATTGACTTACAGTGGCAGGAAGAATAAGACTCCTGGTCAGGTGCGTATAGTGCTATCAAATCCAAACAGCAGTAACACGAGAGTAGATTCAGTAATGAACAAGAGAATAAAAATGACAATAATCAAGGACTAGTTAATTTGGTAACAGAGGGAAGTGTCTGTTGGAGATGGGGATTGTAGGAGGAGGTAAGTGTTGAGTACATTCAAGTCGGTGTATGTTACAGTAGTTATGCAGAGGAGTGACTACTTCAAATCGGTCTTTGGACTGAAAACTACAAGACAACAGTCGAAATGCGTCGGTATGCGGTAAAAACTGAAGTACCACCATGATCGGTTAGTTGAATACCTAAACTATAAAACTCCTTTACACCATAGAAAAAACTGGAAACACTATTTGATGACAAATACTTAACATAATAACCACAGGCACACGCGCTTACATAATCTAAGAACAACTGAAGTGAAATTTGTGCAGCTATTGTTGGAACATTAAATAATAAGTAATGATTCATCAATAATCTCTCCAAAAATTAAACTGTGTTTGCTTTCGACTTATAGCACAAAGCAGTGCAAATGAGGATGTTCCTTCAGATATGTAACCATTATCCTGAATTTGACAGAATAATTAAACCAATACTTTCTTGAACAACTAAGATCCGAATACAGGTTCAGAATGTAATTTCTACCTAATATATTAATTAGAAAGCCCTTTCCTATCCACAATATATCTCAGTAAAATGCCAGGACACCTTGAAGTTCGTTCAGAAAACAGTGATCGTCCGTAATAGCAGGCGACGACTTATCCTTCTCTATCTGAAACCTAATTTCTTGCAAAGAAATTATATTTATTGCTAGCGGTTTGCAATTTGAAAATGTAATTAACTCTGTTCGCAGTTTGTATCACACTATAAAAATTTTATGCCGCATTATGCTTCAAGAAGTGTGCTCAATATGGCGTTCTGCCAGAATATAGTTGCTTTAAGTAAACGTCATAATTCATGCGGCTTAGATGGAGTCAAATAACTGCAAGAAAAAGTTATAAATATATATATATAATGCCCTCAAATAATTAAGTTGGGTTACGAAGGCAACATGGATTCTCAAGACCTAAATACACGATAAACTTCTTGGAATGGGTAATGAAAAGATATGCCCGCAATACGCTACTTCCCTCAAGACAATAATTTATTTACAGTACACGAGGAGACGGAAGTTTGAATCCGCAGGACGACGGACTGAAAAGATAATGTTCGCTTCCATAATTAGCATCCATTTAACAAAAGTTGAGGAACCTATGAGGTTCCATTTCGTCATGTAAATCGGTATCCTCGCGAGTCTGAACGCGGAGTAATCGCGAGTTAGCTGTGCGTAACTTTGGGAATATACTCCAGAAATAATTTGTACATGCACCTAACATTCACCACGGCAAGAAACTGAAAGATCTCGCCCGACTTCTTTATCAGTGCAGAATTTTTAAACCAGGTCGGACCATCAGATAAAACCAGCTATTCTCCAAAATCAAAGAGACTATAGCAGAAACACTCAAAGCATTGCAAAGATAAGGTCGCGATTTAAGAAAAGCAAAACGTTAGTGACTGTATCAGCTAGATTCCTGTTCCTAGTGCTTCATGGTCATTCTGAGGCCTTTCCATTGTCGCTTCTGCAGTTAACTAATACCCTAATGACTTTTTCTAGTTTTGATCTGCAAGGGCGGAAATTCTCCTCCGCGATTAATATAGCTGATATTCTCAATTCTCCGATAGCAGCAGATAATTCATCATTGAGCATATAGAGAGGTTCCTCTAACAACATTACGCAACCCGACAACGGAGTTTAAGAGATCTGCTCCGATATCGTTGCAGAGCCGACAGAGCAGCTGTTTTAATCCTTCTATTCAGCTCCAAACCATAAGGCCGCTACTGGTTCTGGGTACGATGCTTCCACACCGCGTGTAGGACTAGCTGCCTTCACCTCTTCAGTCATCCATCTAAGGAAACCGATAATGATCTCAGAACCAAGGCAGTAAACGTCATTCTCTCCGACGTATTTCAGCTGATGGCACCCAGTGCATCCAACAGCTACCGGCAGAACTTCTTCCACGTATCGGACGAGAGCTCCCGGCCAACTTACCGTGTGCATACAAGCCGTTATTCCTGTCCGATTTAACGATGGAACTTCCAGTGAGAAACATACCCACACTCTGTACTCGTCTGGACTTGTCTGAATTCGTTCTTTTACTTTAATTAATTTTCAAACATTACTGTACATCTCGTAGCCATTATTCTCGTGTGTGATTGTTCTCAAACTCGCTGTGGGTGTGACCTTTGAGCGATTCTGTTGTTCTACTTCTTGTAAACGGGAATCCTGTCTATTTTAAGTGGGTTCGAGAGGGGAAGGGTGGGGGTGGACCCTGGTCTCGTAAATTGCCCACAGATCTACCTCAACTAGAAATATACGGCTTGTGAAGGAAACGGAAGGCAGAGGACTGGAGTGTGTATCTTGCAATGTTGTTTGCGCTGCCTTGCACATTCATATTTAGGCGGCAAGGGTAATTTGTGCGATGTAAGGTTGTTTTGGGTAGCAATGTAAGGTAGAGCACCTGATAAAGGTAGCCGAGTATGAAATCCTTCAGAACATCGAGAACAGATTAAAATTCAACCACCCCACCCTCCCTTGGTGAGGGTAGTACTCACTTTCTGACTGGACAAAGAATCCACACTGGATCCAGTGACGACACAGAGGACAATGCTATTCTGGAGAGTTTGCGAAAGAGTCTGCCAATGACGGAATAGCCCAGAGTACAGCATTCAAGATATTTCGATCTCCGTAAAGCAACCCGTGAACCGATTCTGTAACAGAACGTGAGTGGCACTACTCATTTTACTTCGAGTCACCTCTCCTGTAGGGTTGCTGCCTGTGTCAGTGTCGGACACAAGCGTTGATAGTTGTTTGTGAATGTGAGAGGTCCAGTGCGTGAGTGCAAGGAGTGATTCAACCATTAATGTGACAATGTAATGTACTAAGTGCTTAACAATGTACGAGCTCGCCACCTTCCGTGTGAATCGGCCACCCAGATTAAGTTTTGAACGATTTCTCAACATCACTAAGGTAAATGCCACGTTGTTTCCTTCAAAAGGATCCGGCTGATTTCATTCCTATTCGTCGCCAATCCTAGGCTACACTTCGTTTTCAGCATCTTCGTCGTCGGCTTGACGTTAAACCCTAATCTTACTTCCATTTTGTTACTACATCTGCTGTTAGAATCATCGGCTCCACGTTCATTATCGACGCCGTAGTCATTCGCATGCACCCAGGTACAGTCTACAGTCAAAAGGGGCAGCATATGGACGAACATGCGTCCATTCCCATGTTGGTTACACTTTCGTCACAGAGTAGTTGTAAATATCTTTTTGGTGTCACTTCAGCTGCACCTATAAATGTATCGGTGAATGTGCTACACGTAATTTAAACTTACACGGAAAATCGATTCGCAAGATGTGCGTTAGATCGGTGGGACCTAAGTTCTAGGAAGAAATGATAGTGTACTCTGCCTAGCAATAGAAAAACTTAGCGGCTTTTAAAGATACTAAATAAGCTGATTACATGTCGAATCCATGCTAAAATAAAGAACTTTTTCGTAGTTTTATTTTTATTTATTTTCTATATTTGGTTATTATATGGCCATTTTGATTATAAAGAAGCAGTAATTTATTTTACTTTATAGTCCGGTAACTACAAATTGTTAGTTTTGTTCATCTAATTATTAGGTTCAAAAGGTGCTCAGGAAATTGGAAGGAAGATAGATTAGAGTTTAATATCCTGGCGATATCACTGTCATTAAAGACTGAGCACACGCTTCAATTATGAAAGGATAGGGGAAGGAAATCGACCGCGCTCTTTCCAAAGGAACAGTTAGACATTTGCCTGGAGTGATTTCGGGAAATTACGGAAACAGAAATCTAGACTATCAGATGGGTATTTGAACTCTCGTCGTGCCAAATGCGAGTCCAGACTGCTAACGCCTGCGCCGCCTCGCTCGGTTTTCGGATGTTGTATCGAACATAGCATTAGCTATTGATTTTCAGTTGTTCTTTGTAAGTCGATATTACGTATATCGAGACCTGGCTCACTAGGGCTCATTTTTGTAAACCGTACAGTCAGTCACACTACATTACATCAGTAAAATACAGAAAATTAAGTTTCACAATAGTCTCGTCTACTGGCTGCTGCGCCTAGCTGCGCTACTACCCGCCAAACAAGTGGAATAGCAGTGATGCCTGTGATATCTGCTGCGACATTTCTCTTTGTTCTTCATGGTTGCCTACTAACAGGCGCTCCAGCTGATAGTCATCACATCAGGTTACAGCATTAGTGTTTTGAACGCGTTTGCCAAAATTATTAAAATGTTCCTGGCTATCAAACCGTGGAGGAATGGATTTCAAATTAAAACCCAAGGTTTCGTCCCCATCTGTGAAGGACATTTTCAAGGGGGATCGTCTCTTCTTTTAATGTCCGAATCACACGCTGGCTCGTACTGACTACAGGAAAATTCCGCTTACGCGTGCTTCCACGCAGTGGCTTGACGTCACATGTTTTGAATATCCGAGCTCAATTGGCAGTTGTCGACTGCCGTCGTCCGCTGTTGCTATCACCCCATGGCGGGAGACTGTACACATCTTCTTCAGCACCGGAATCCAGATGTCATTCAGTTTTACGCCATCCTCCTACTGATATTCGTGGGGTATTTTACAGTCTTCTCTATAGCCTTTCGTGGTATCCGCTTCTGGCTGTCAGTACTTGAGTCATATCAAAATAAATGTGTTGGTCTCCTGGCTGCAAAGCATGTTTCACAACAGATGCTCTGTCAGTCCCCCCTTTCCTGCTATTACCCTTGTGCTCTTCTAGTCGTTTTTCAACCATTTTTTATGTAATATCCACGTACATCTCTCGACAACTACACCGAATCCTATAAAGTTCTGATCTTTCCAGCGGTTGGATAGCACCTTTGGCCTATTTCAGGTAAACTTGTATCTTCCAGGTGGATTTGGGATGACCACGGCGCTCCACTTTTTCAGGACTTTTCCTATGCAGTCAGTAACGTCCTTAATGAAAGGCAGGGAAACTTCCGGTTTCACCGGCACTTGAACATGATTTCTACGTGGTGGTCTCAACGCTCTTTTATTTCTGGGAACGAATAACCATTCTTGAACAATGCACTGATGAGTTTTAATTCTGCGTCAAGCAGCTCTGGTTCGTAGATTTTTCTTGCTATATCCCCCAACGTTTTTATGATGCCTCGCTTTTGTTGTGGGTGGTCCAAACCCGATGTAGGTAACATTCCGTGTCAAACCGCGATGTAGGTAACGATTCTTGTACGTGGGTTTTCGAGAAACTGTGTGGTCCAACCGGCCATTCTTTTTCTTGATAACTAACACATCGAGAAAAATTACTCTTCCGGGTGCCTCCTCCTCCTCCATGGTGAACTGTATCTTCGGACAGATCTCGTTGAGATGTTTATGAAAACGACCTAGTTCCTCTTTGCCATGCCGCCAAAAATCAAACGTATCTTCCACGTACCTGAACCAAATATGAGGTTTCTCTTTCGCAGTTTCCAATGCCAGCTCCTCGAATTTTTACAAATATAAATTCGCTGTAACTGGACTTGAGGGGCTCCCCATAGCGACACCATCCGTCCGTTCATAGAACTCATTGTTCCATTTCAAATACGTGGTTGTGAGGTAATATTTAAACAGTTCTGCAGTATCTGGGGGAATAATCCGATTCAGCTATTGGAACACTTCAGTGAGCAGAACCGTACTGAATAGTGATATTACATCAAAACTCACTAATATTTCTTGCGACTGGACCTCTATGCCGTTTAATTTAACGCTAAAATGTGCCGAATCTTGATATACGAATCAGATAAGACCTGTATGCCGTTTAATTTACTGACCAAATGTGCCGAATTCTTGATATACGATTCCGATCGACCCACGTACGGTTATAATAACGTTGTCAAGAACTTGGCAATCGAATATATGGGCAACCAATAGCACTCACTGTAGGCCTTAAAGAAATATGTTCTTTGTGCGCCTTCGGCAGTCCATACCGTCTTGGTGGTAGCAACTGAACAGACTTTGCTGAACGCTCTGTTCGATAAAGGACTTCTTTATCAAATGCGTAACAGTTCTAAGAACTTTGTCAGTGGGGTCTTTACTCAGTTTCCTGTATGTGTGCGGATTTCATAAGTCCTTAATCTTACTATGATAGTCGGTCACACTAGAAACAACCATTGCATTTCCCTCGTCAGCGGGGAGAATGATAACACTATCATCCAAATTCAGGTGTTTTGTGGGATTCCTCTCACTCAGAGTTAATTGATTTTTGGAGGCTTTGCGGACATAATACTCTTACAGCTTCTACGCCGATTTCTTCAGCTATAACCGGCAAAGTAAAAAAAAGCGCTAAGACCACCACGTAGAAATCATAGCGAAGCTCAAGCGCCGTTGAAATCGAAAGTTTCCTGCCTTTCACCAAGGACGTTACTGACAGCAAAGGAAAAATCTTGAAAAAGCTAAACATCACGGTGATCCAAAAAATCACTCGGGAGGTACAAGATCGCCTGAAATCGGCCGAAGATGCTCACCAACCGGTGGAAAAGGCAGGAATTTGTAGTATTCGGTGTAGTTGTGGGGAGGTGTACGTGGCCATTACAGAAAGAACGGTCAAATAACGACTAGAAGAACACAAGGACACGTTGCAGAATAGGGGAGATTGACAGATCAGCTGTTGTGGAACATGCTTTGCAGCCAGGAGACCAACACATTCATTTTCATACGACTCAAGTACTGACAGCCAGAAGCGGATATCATGAAAGGCTATACAGAGAGGCCATAGAGATCGTAAAATACCCCAAGAATATCAGTAGGAAGGAGGAGGGGGTGAAACTGAATGACATCTGGATTGCGGTACTGAAGAAGATGTGTACAGTCTCCCGCCATGGGGACGACGGGAGTCGATGCCAGTCGACAACGTCCACTTGCGCTCGGATATTCAAAACCTGTGACGTCAAACCACTGCGTGGAAGCACGTGGAAGCCGAATTTTGCTGTAGTCAGTAGCGAGCCAGGGTGTGATTCGGACATTCAAGGAAAATCCGATCCCCCTTCAAAATGTCCTCCGCAGATGGTAACGAAACGTTGGGTTTAATATCAAATCCATTCGTCCACGACATGATAGCCTCGGAACATTTTACTAACTGTGACATTTGCGGCCGTGGAAGTTTACATTTTACAATGATCACATCTGTTTCACTATTTCTCTCTTGAAAAGTAACTGAATCATGCAGGGAGATTTCGTGCAGAACACATTTTGGAGTAAATCACGAACGTTGAAATATGGGACCACTGCTTTATGAGTCCTTTAATAACAGATATTCATACGACAAACTGACATTAAGCAATAAGAGAGATGGTGTATCGATCCAGAGGGGAAAGAAATCCCCGTAATATTTTTGAGTTCTATATGCAGCGTCAAAACCACGCATTTTTCTTGGTGAGACCTTAAAGGATGTGGTACCTTTGACTCCTATCCTAGTGAACTGAATGTCTGCTTAAGTAGACTAATGTAGTGTTGGTCATATTTTATCCATTTAATGGATCGATTGCCCTTATCAGTATAACCCATCTATACAATAGGTTTTAAACTCAAGTTTCTGATGTTTAAACTCAAATTCCTGGTGTTTTTAGGTTTTTTTTGTTTTAACTTGCAAGGAAAAAAATCCGATGATAATTCTTTATTTTGTTGCTGCACAGAATAAAATACATCTCTTACTCCTACCAATTCAAAACCTACTTAGGCCCTACGTCCGACGGGCTTCACTTTGCCTTAGAAACGAAGCATGACGGTGATTAAGTATTTGGGTGTACCAGGTTCAGATCTCGAATGGTTATCCTGATGTGAGTTCTCACCACATCAGATGAATAGACAACGGTCACTCCCGTCCACCTCTCTATCTTCAGATGACGTTGCACCCACCTGTAACGATTTCGAAAAGACATGAAATACTCTCACCCTCTCTATTGCCTCCTATCCCATGTAAGATGGGTTTTATTTTTATCTTTATTTGTTATTACTTGAAGACAGCAGGAATAGTTGAGGAATATGAACATGTTACTATTACTGGTTGTTAATAGAATTATTCTTGAATAAGTTATTTTCCATCGCTAATCCTCTCAGTGACATCATGCCTACTTTTTATGTTTTTATTATCATCAAATTTATTATCATTATTGTTAATTGTTATGAAATGCGCGTTGGCCGCTAGAGGACCACGCGAAGCATCTGCTTGATGTAAGATATTCTGAGGCACCACATTTCTTTCACCTTCCCACAATGCATTTTCTACCTTTCTTCCAATCAAGTTATTCTTTTCCACCCTGCAGCGGAGTGTGTACTGATATGAAACTTCCTGGCAGATCAAAACTGTGTGCCAGACAGAGACTCGAACTCGGACCTTTGCCTTCCGCGGGCAAGTGCTCTACCAATTGAGCTACCCAAGCACGACTCGCGACCCATCCTCACAGCTTTACTTCCGCCAGTACCTCGTCTCCTACCTTCCCAACTTCACAGAAGCTCTCGTGCGAACCTTGCAGAACTAGCACTCCTGGAAGAAAGCATATTGCGGAGACGTGGCCACAGCCTGGGGGATGTATTCCAGAATGAGATTTTCACTCTGCAGCGGAGTGTGCGCTGATATGAAACTTCCTGGCAGATTAAAACTGCCGGAAGTAAAGCTGTGAGGACGGGTCACGAGTCGTGCTTGGGTAGCTCAATTGGTAGAGCACTTGCCCGCGGAAGGCAAAGGTCCGAGTTCGAGTCTCGGTCTGGCACACAGTTTTGATGCCAAGAAGTTTCATATCAGCCCACACTCAGCTGCAGAGTGAAAATCTCATTCTGTAAACATCCCTCAGGCTGTGGCAAAGCCATGTCTCCGCAATACCCTTTCTTCCAGGAGTGCTAGTTCTGCAAGTTTCGCAGGAGAGTTTCTGTAAAGTTGGGAAGGTAGAAGACGAGGTACTGGCGGAAGTAAAGCTGTGAGGCTGGGTCGTGAGTCGTGCTTGGGTAGCTCATTTGGTAGAGCACTTGCCCGCGATAGGTAAAGGTCCCGAGTTCGAGTCTCGATCCAGTACACAATTTTGATCTGCCAGGAAGTTTCAGGTTATTCTTTATCTCCTGGCTCACTTCCCTCTTGAGTACTTTATGGTGAAGAAGATGTCTGAAAGAAGAAGATGTTAGACTAGGAAGGCGATGTTGTAGTGTTATGCATGGCCATGTTGTGGGAAAAACATCTACCTAGGTGGGACCACAGCCCCTCATTTAGGAAGTGATCTAATCTTTCTGGGCTGACCACTTCATATTTCTGAAAGAAAGCAGTTAAGCTTTCTGACAGTAGTACCCACGACATATATGTGTTTGTCGCTCATTAAAGAACCTGGCGACTTCCTGGAGTCGGGGTGCGTTACAGTTCTATCTCCACTAGATACACACTCCAACCGCTCTGTGCGTATCGTCCCAGCTTCTAAAATGAGAATGCACAGATTGTATTCCATGACCTTCCTACCATTTGCTCAAGAGCTCAGTTTATAGTAGTCTTTCTTAAATAGCTTCCTCCACCCATTTTCAGCTACCCGGCCATCTTCCTTGATGGACTGGCAACTGGCCCAGATAAAAGGTTTTGCGAACCGGTGCCCTGCTGCCCGACTCTAGCTGCAAGGAGGAAACGGCTTCGGCCAGAACTCCCTCTGCAGATAAGAACCACCGAACACTGTTTCCCAGAATCACTCACAAGGCCAGATCGCTTCGCTCAGCATTTATGGCCCCCAATCCATCTCGTTCCCTGTTCTCAGTTGCTTCTGCTACGGCTCCATGGATACAAGCTCTCTACAAGTTACACATGCAGTTACAAGAAAATTCTGTCCACAGTTTCCTCATGCAGAAAAACTGAGATCATGTCTTAAAATATGAATGTTAATCTGGCAAACAATGTTGTTAATGCAAGAGAGTGGCATGCCACCTCTCAGTGTAGCTACGAGGGTTATTCGGAAAGTAAGGAACGATCGGTCGCGAAATGGAAACCACAGTGAAAATCCGATGAAATTTTGCTCAGGTGTTTTGTGCAGTGTCTCTAGTATACCCGTCGATAGCGTTACGTCGTTCTTTCTAGTTCTGAGCACACAGGGAGCACATAAAGATACCTAGGACAATAGTGTCTCCCGCCAAGTACGAGAGCCTGGTGAGAAATTTCGCCTGAAGCTATGCAGCCAACATTACATAACTGTCGTGCGTTTTCTGCTTCAAGACATTTCTCAGCCACATTCTGCAGGGGCAAGGAAGATGCTCCTGCATCGTTTTCATTTGGAAATGTTTGATTACCCACAATACAACCCATAATTGTCTCCCTCTGAGTTTCATCTCTGCTCACATGAACCGCTGGCTATGAAGACAACATTTTGGCACAGACAACGAGCTGTAGACCAGCGTAGAGAATTGGCGGAAAGCACTGGCG
The DNA here is from genome assembly GCF_023864345.2 of Schistocerca serialis cubense. Taxonomy (NCBI): domain Eukaryota; kingdom Metazoa; phylum Arthropoda; class Insecta; order Orthoptera; family Acrididae; genus Schistocerca; species Schistocerca serialis. The sequence continues at coordinate 620,414,795 of NC_064638.1, read as the reverse complement.
GCTGCCTTCTATAACGAGGGTATTGGAAAGTTGGTACAACGCTACGACAAACGTCTAAGTCGGATCGACGACTATGGAGATAAGTAGCTGGAAGTTGTAGCTAACTGTAGCAAATAAAACAGTTTTGATTTTCACTGTGGTTTCGAATTCGTGGCCTATCGTTCCTTACTTTCCGAATAGCTCTCGTATTTTTCTTTTATTTACGAGAGTACCTAGGTACCTGGTTCCATCTTCCAGCAAAATGCCTTTCTGATCACGATGAGTTTTCTACCCGTGGCCTTTTCTTGGTTAACAGAAAGCTCTGGTTTTCTTGACGTTTGGTTTGTTTTACTTTCCCAGCAGTTGCCGAGCACAGTGGCACACTGGTTTAAGAGAGAGGGCTCACGCTGGTGGACGGGTGTTCCAGTTCCTGCTAGGCCATCCAGATTTAGGTTTTTCTTGCTTTCCTTAAATCACATTAATTAGGTTCTGGGATATTTCCTTTGAAAAGGATAGAACTAATATCCTTTCCCATGCTTTCGCAACCTGAACTTGTACTCCGTCTCTAAAGACCTCTTCTCCGATGACGGGACATTAAATTCTAATCTTCCTTTCTTCTTTCCTTCCTTCTTTACTATGACTCCATTATTTCCACCTGCTGTTGAAAGTTATTGAAATTTATTTTGAGTTTTCCTCAGGTCATATTTCCTGCGAATTGCGACATATGGACGTCATTTGATATGTCGTTCATGTTGATGTTAAATCATATTGAGATCATGGTTGATTGTGGTAAGCTTGGTGGCATAATCATAGTTGCTGTTCATTGTAGATCAGTAATTACTAAAAAAAATTGTAGACTTGCAAAGATCTGTCTATTAGTCTACTTTAGCGCTCAGTGTTTTTTCTGTGTATTAGCATATTATACTTACGATTCTCGACTTACATTTTGTTACTGGCCTTCTCTAAGATTGATTGTGACTTAAAAAGGGTGAAGTCGTAGGCAATATCTTCGGTAATTCTCAATAGTCACAGGTTTCGATGCAATGGTATATTTCTTTTCTAGTAAATTTTGATTTCATTTAAATACGATTCGTTCCAACAATTTGTCAAATGTCGGAAGAAAAGCAATTCACATGTAGTTGTCGACAGCAATAGCTATTCGTTTTATTTCGTGATTAGTGCTGTTCTTCCAAGCTTTTACAAAACAGTTGAGAAGACAGAATTCTCTCGTAAATTTCTTGTTTATTGGACAAAGATTTTTCCTCTAGCTGGTAAAGAACATTTTATTAATTTTTGTTAATCGTGAGTGATCCAATGGCTCCATTCTCTGGAAAACATCTCTTGTTTCATACTTTTGTTGCTATTTTTGTTCTATTTTCGCGTTTGTTAGAGAAATTTATAATTCTCTTTGGTTTCCATTCTTGAAATATTTTTATCTGTGACCCTCTTGACTATGTCGTCTTTTTTTCTGCAAGGATGATTGTTGTAATTCTTGCGTTTAGAGGCATTTTCTGGAGCCGGTAGTTCGCCATGAATTTTTTCTCTATTGGATTGGTAGCGGAAACACCGGAGTTCATGGTAATCAACTCACTTTTCGAGCTGTACGATTGCAAGCACCTCCTGTTAGATGCAGAGGGTGCTTCAGTTATTTAGCAGAGTTATATGGACCTAGTGTCATGACCTGTTTCTGGTTCTACAAACAGTGTGGATACGGTGGTAACCGGGGCTACCGAGGAATAGCATTTGTAAAATTTTTACCAACTCTTCCAAACGGTACAAAGTTCAGCTTGACGACGTAGCACTAAAAATTAAAGTAGCGTACTTGTAACACAGCCTTAGCAGTAAAGCTGTTTTATATTAAGTAAGTTTATTTTCACTATTATTTATTTTCAAGTTCATTATGAAGGAATACTGTGATCAAACTATACATGGTAGGTAAAAAACTGAGGTCAGTTATGGATTTGTACCCAAATACATTAAATTAAGCTATTAACCAACAAAAGTTTTAAGGAACATTCTTTTCATTAAACTGTGTAATCAAAGTTTCGGGTGATTTCTTGTTTGTAAATTCTTTTATATTACTTCCATAAGGTGAGGTTCAACAACCGTAAAGTTTTTTATAAACAGCCAGGATGCACCCTACATCCTGGATGATGGTTAATAACCGAAACCGGTAGATGACTAATGGAAAAAAATAAACAGCTAATGGTTAAAATGCATTTTATAAATTATTTTAGTTTCTAAACGGTGTTTCGTCTTCACGTCGACACATGGAAGCAGAGCTTAAGAAAACATGGAATAAAGTCTACAGTGGAAGCGCCCAAATTACAATACGGTAATCATAAGTTACGTAAGTCTGTCGTAAAACAAAAGCCGCTACTTAAGCTACGCATTAATGTTGCACGATTCTGGCAAGCTTGAAAAGTCCTCAGATTGGTAAGTCGTATGCTCGCTGCCACGCTGACCGGCGCTTTTTACCCGACGGCGAAGCGTCGCCATTCAGCAGCAATTTCTTCTTGCGCCATAGCAAAATGACTAAAAGGACAGGGATCGTTGCCGGTTGAGAGAGAACACATTTTCACGAGAACGTATGTTACACAAGGACAAGGCCTTAAAAAATACAGAAAAAAACCGGATGTTCGTTCTCAATCTATAAACACGTTCTGTGCCATTCGCCATTCTCCTCCCATTCTTAACTGTTAAAGAAGGTGCAACACTTGTTGCAAACTGAAGTTGTGCATGGAATCTTATATGTAATACCCGCTGCTGTTGCGCAGTACTCGGAACGGGAGCACTAAGAACAAATAATCACAATGCGCAGTTCACAGAAAATATAAACCACAAACAAAACGCATCAGATTTCTGTGTCAGCCATTAATAATGCGTTTAACGGGAGAGTTGTCATGCATACGTTGTGTGTGTGTGTGTGTGTATGTGTGTGTGCGTGTGAATTCCTAACAGGAGATTTATCACGCATATGTTGTGTGTGTGTGTGTGTGTGTGTGTGTGTGTGAATTCTTAACAGGAGAGTTATCATGCAAATGTTGTGTATGTGTGTGGGTGTGTGAATTCCTAAGGGACCAAACTGCTGATGTCATCGGTCCCTAGACTTACACACTACATAAACTAACTTATGCTAAGAACAACACACACACACATGCTCAAGGGAGGACTCGAACCTCCGGCGGGAGGAGCTGTACAATCCGTAACATGGCGCCTTAAACCGCGCGGACACTCCGCGCAGCCATATGTTGTTTAACGTTATCATACTAAACATACGAAAGTCGAAACTAATGAAGTGTTCTTTAGTTTGTCAATGAAATAAACTCTTTTAATTCAACGACAAGTAGGAAATTCCTCTGCCAGTTAAGGAACTGACTAAAATCAATGAAATTCTTATTTTGTTACCTAGCATATGTTGCCGACTATCATACGAAGGCTGTTCAATAAAGAATGATCATAATTTTTTATGGTCATAATTTCTCGAGCTAAAATTTAATCTTATGATATTCTGTTAGCTTAGTGTGCAAGAAACACGCCTTAGTAGTTTATTGTTGGGACTCCTGGTTCCTGCCTGTGAGAGGCAGGCAAGTCCAGACTTCAATGTCGCCTACCGCTGCAATGGAGGTAACACGCGAGGGAGAATATGCAGATTTGAAATTCTGCTTTCGTCTCAACTTCAGGTGAGGCCTATACAATGTTACAGGAAGCCTATCGAGAGTCTGTTCTTCCCTACAGCACAGCTCGAAGGTGATTAAAATGTTGAAAGAGGGGAAACAATCACTTTCAAAGGAAGGTGGACCCGGTGCTCTAGTTACTGCTCTTACGGAAGAAAACATTAACACTGCTGCTGTAGTTGTGAGAGAGGATCGACGAGTTACCTTAAGATCACTTTCTGAAATACTGAACATTTCATTGGGTGCCACCCACACGAAAGTGGCAGAAAAATTACAATTGACACGTGTTTGTGGCGTGCAGGTCTGCATGCAGTTAAAGTTGATGTTAGAGGAAGATCGGGAGTTTCTTTCAAATGAAATCACTGCTGATGAAACTTGGCTACGTCATTTTGATCCTGAGAGCAAACAGCAGTCGTTGCTTCCGCTGGGAAAACTATGGTCATCTCATTCTTTGATATTCATGGAATGGTTTATCAGCATGTTATACCTGCAAACACATCAGTAACTGTACAATACTACAGGGATGTCCTGAAAACATTGCAAGTCCATATCAAGCGCAAAAGACCACATTTCCGTGAAGCATGCTGGACGCTGCACCACGATAAAGCGCGGCCGCATATTGCCAATGTTGTTGCTGAATGTCCGGCAAAAATCAACATGAAGTGCATCTCTCACCCTTCTTTTAGTCCGGATTTAGCCCCATGTGACTTTTTTCTATTCCCTAAAGTGGGAGGCATTATCAATCATCAGAAGCAGTGGTGAAAGCTGCGGATTTTGAAGAACCTCTCAAAAAATGGTTTCCAGCATGTATTTGAAGAGTGGCAGAAACGCTGGGACAAGCGCATCGCATTCATGGGAGACTAGTTTGAGAAGGACCATGAAAATTAAGAGGATGAGTAGAGGTATGTTGTCAAAAACAATTATGATCATTCTTTATTGAACAGCCCTCGTAAATCGTATGTTTTAATAGTGGTGCTTGTAGTTTATTCAGAAGTGTAAACCAGAATTCAGTCTCGTAATGAAATTCTTTTTTTTTTTAACGGCTTATCAGGGGCAGAAGATCATCCAAAGTGAGGCCAAACGTTGAGTCCTTCACTACTGTGAGGACGGGTCGTGAGTCGTGCTTGGGTAGCTGAAGTGGTAGAGCACTTGCCCGCGAAAGGCAAAGGTCCCGAGTTCGAGTCTCAGTCCGGCATAGAGTTTTAATCTTCCAGGAGGTTCCATAACAGCGCACACTCGGCTGCAGAGTGAAAATCACATTCAAGGTTAATACTGTTTGTGGATGACTCTGGAATTGCGTCAGATGATGTACCACACGTGCTCGATTGGAGACAAATCTGGTGATCGAGCAGGACCGGGCACATGTCGACACTCTGTAGGGCATGTTGGATTACAACGGTGGTATGTGGCCGAGTGTTATTCTGTTGGAAATCGCCCCCTGCAATGCTGTTCATTAATGGCAGCACAACAGACGATGATGATCATGATGATGTTTGGTTAGTGGTGCACTCAACTGCGCGGTTATCAACGCCCGTACAAATTTCCAACCTTTCCTCAGTCCGAAGTCGCTACTTTCATGAATGATGATGAAATGATGAGGACAACACAAACACCCAGTCATCTCGAGGCAGATGAAAATACCCAACCCCGCCGGGAATCGAACCCAGGGCAGCACAACAGGTTGACTCACCAGGCTGACGTACAAAATTGCAGTGAGGGTGCGTGAGATAGTCACGAGAGCGCTCCTGCTGTCACAGGAAATCGCACCCCAGACCATAACTCCAGGTGTAGGTCCAGTGTGTCCATCACGCAGAAAGGTTTGTTGCAGACCGTCAACCGGCCTCTTTCTAACCAACACATGGCCATCTCTGCCACGGATGTAGAACCATCTTTCATCTGAAAACACAACAGACCTCCACCCTACCTTCTAATGAGCTCTGTCTTGACACTACTGAAGTGGTAAATGGCGGTGGTTTGCGGCTAACAATATATGTCACTCCCAAGTTTTGTTATAAGAGCCTGCACATTATTTCGTTCCACACAGACAACAGGCAAACTGAGCGAGTGACCCATACATTCGGTCAGCTCCTGCCTATATTAACTTCAGTCAGTTGCTTAAAATCTTAGTTTCTCCCTGAAACATCCCTGAAGAATAAACAACAGTTTGATACATTTCAACATCTAATACACTCAATTCACAGTTCTTATAAGTAATTTTCATTTATTAAAGCCGGCCGAAGTGGCCGTGCGGTTAAAGGCGCTGCAGTCTGGAACCGCAAGACCGCTACGGTCGCAGGTTCGAATCCTGCCTCGGGCATGGATGTTTGTGATGTCCTTAGGTTAGTTAGGTTTAACTAGTTCTAAGTTCTAGGGGACTTATGACCTCAGCAGTTGAGTCCCATAGTGCTCAGAGCCATTTATTAAACTTCCATCCCCCCCCCCCCCAAACAAGTCAAATTGACGAGTGTAATCTTCTTATAGTCTTCGGGTTTAACAGAGCAGTAACCTCCATCTGCACAATAATGTGGCGTACAATAGTGCTATTCCACAGCCACTTTGTCGCCTTAACATACCCCAGCACAATCGAAACGTCATCTACGGAACCACTTCCGAAAATACTCACAGTGAGAAATCATATCCATTTCTAACATGTCTCACAATCAGATTAACACATTCATGTAGCCGTTCTGCAACACTCGTCCTACCTCCTTGCGACAAAACACTCACATTCTCTTGTTTCGACAACGAAACTTCCTCGCCATTGAAACAATTTACATAGATTAAATATTCTGTCATGTACTAGGTCATTTGCATTACCTTACATACAGGGTAATATTTGCAGATCATATTATAATTAGAACTCTGGTAATATTTACACATGTGAAAAACAAACTACAGTTCTCCAGTTTGCCACCAGATATGCATTAACAACATAAGCGATATTTTCCACAACGGAATAGACGAATGAACCAATGATTCTAACACAGATCAATATTAATAAAAAAATATCCGTTTCAGCATTGCTTACAGAATCTCATTATTTTTTAGAATAATTATCTGTTATTCTATATCGTCTATTAACGTATATAAATATTTAAAGAAATTATGGAATACATGTGCAATTTTCTCTTCGTTGTTAGTTACTGTGCCATCTGCCATCTTCACCGGTGTAATGCGGTATTTAGGTCGTTGTTAAGCTTATGTGTTTGGAGAAATATATTATTCCTCTCTGGAAATAACATACACTATCTGATCAAAGGTACCTGTACACCATACACACCAGTTGCTATTTGTTTTCTTTATTCTTTCAGTGTTTTAGTTGTTTGTGTTACTAAATTTCCGTTGTTTATTCTTCATCTACTTAAAACATTTATAAACAGATTTGTTTTATTCGACATATTTCATCAAGTTCTTATTGCCGTCGACATGTTATTTTGGAATTCACTGTAACAGCTTTCTCATTTAATCTGAGGTTTTCTTTTCCTTATTTTTTTCATATCACAAAATTTTTTGTTATATTTGTCAGTACTCATGCTAAATAACTGACACTTTTATATCTATATAATCCTCATTTTCCTCAGTACTCATGCCAAATAACTGACACTTTTATGTCTATATAATCCTCATTTTCCAAAATAATGAGCTGGTAGCTAAATTTATTTCAGGACACTTTCTAATTTTTCCGTGAATTCTCGTAACCTGTATGTATGTCTTTTTACCCGATGAATCTGTTTCTTTTTAGCACTGTATCTATTTTTGCTCTGCATCTTATGAGTCTGTGATTACTCACAGTCTGAAAGTGATCTAAGAGCATCACATCCTGACCACTTACCTTCATATTTCATAGAATCTATTTCATTCTTAGTTCCATTAGGTCGTTGTTAAGCTTATGTGTTTGGAGAAATATATTATTCCTCTCTGGAAATAACATACACTATCTGATCAAAGGTACCTGTACACCATACACACCAGTTAGTGGGCATTAATACGATGTGTGTCCACCCTTCGCGTCTATGACAGCTCGAACGCTGTTGGACACGTTCAGTGAGGTGCCTGAGTGTCTGTAGAGGAATGGCAGCCCATACTCCCTCAAGAGTCGAAACCGGAAGTGGTAGTGATTAGTGATGGAGAGCTCGTGAATGAGCCGTTCAAATGAACGCTTCACGCCAGTGAAGTGTGAACTAACCACTCAACTACAATGAACTGATACTTAAAACTCTTCACAGATAGCACACTCCACACTGTTTTCTAGTTCACTCACTCTCTTCCCCTCTCCCTCTCCCACTACATCGGCGCTACGTCACTCATTCTCCCTTTACTTCAGTTCTTCCTCTACTACCTGTCGAACGATAGGTTTAGGAGGGGTTGGCGTGGTGAGGGGCGAGAGGAAGGCAGCGTCAGCTGCTTCCTGCAGTGCTGACATCATTACCCGTGACTATTTGTGCAGTTCTACTTCGCGTCTACGGGTAGCCTACCGTTGGCAGCCCTTGCAGACAAATGAATATTAAAGATACAGACGTAGAGGCTGGCTGTGTGAGCACGCACAGCCAACATGAAAATAAAAGGTTTGTTAATAACACTGAAAAGGGATTTACCTGAAATCGTACCAATGACTACAGGTTACAGTTTACGTTTTGAAGGAGGGTTATTATTCTCAACAAATATAAAATCTACAGGAAAACTTCTGAATAATTACTTAACGTAGGTACATTGACTTTGTGACAGTGGTAAACATACTCATTCTGTTTTGGATTAAATTTTAAAAGGAACGTAAAATTGGACTGCATTTCGTTGGTAGCCCTAGTTTTCAGTCCATGAATACAACAAATAATGTTTCATTTGGCAGATAAAGACTTTTTTGGGCGCTTCATGAGAAAATGTCGAGCAAGATTAAATGTAATACCTTCTTTATATGTGACAGGCTTCTCTGTTTATCTTTCCTTTGTCCCCTTCAACCGTGATCTACCGAGCGAGGTGGCGCAGTGGTTAGCACACTGGACTCGCATTCGGGAGGACGACGGTTCAATCCCGTCTCCAGCCATCCTGATTTAGGTTTTCCGTGATTTTCCTAAATCGTTTCAGGCAAATGCCGGGATGGTTCCTTTGAAAGGGCACGGGCAATTTCCTTCCCCATCCTCCCCTAACCCGAGCTTGTGCTCCGTCTCTAATGACCTCGTTGTCGACGGGACGTTGAAAAACACTAACCTAACCTAACCGTGCTCTATTTAACTCAGACGCTGTAAGAACAAAACGTTGCGTTCACGTTACTGCATAGTTCGGCCATCTGTTGGTAAAAGTATTACGAAGCTTTATTGTACGAGCGAGGCGAAGCGAGCGTAGCCGCGGCTGAGCGGCGAACTGGGCAACTTCGGCAGGCTTTCGTAGTTCGTGAATGAACTACTTCATTTGAACGCTTCACAGCAAAGAGTGAAATGAATGAAGTAGTTCACGGGAATGAACGAGTTCGACCCATCCCTAGTAGTGATGTTGGATGATGGGGGCTCAAGCCAAGTTGACGTTCTGACTTTTGCCAAAGTGTCGGGGCACTGGGCAGGCCAGTGCATCTCAGGAATGTTATTTTCCAGCATGCCTCACAGATGCTTCTTTATGAGTGTTTGCATTGTCATGCTGACGTAAACAGCCATCGTCTTCGAATTGTTTCTCTACTGTACCCAGTACAGAATGCTGTACAACATGTTCATATTCCTTCACATTTAGCGTTTTCTTAACCGCAATAAAGGAACCACAGCCTACCCACAAAAAGTACCCCCGCACGGTAACATCACGTCGTGTATACTTTATTGTTGACACTACACTTAGTGGCGGGTAACATTCTCCAGGCACTCACCAAAGTCGGATTGCCAGCGGGTATAGGCTGATTCAGCGCTTCAAATCACTCGTTTCCAGTCATCCACTGTTCGGTGGATTCACAGTTTGCACCACCTCAAGCGTCACGTAGCACTGACTACAGAAATGGGTGGCTGATAATGAGCTGTTCCGCCATCCTTTTTAACTTCCTCAGCACCTTCACTGTTGTAGCTGGACTGCTGGCAGTGCTCTGCAGCTGACCAGTGCTTCCTTCTGCTGATGTCATACGATTTTTTTACAACCACCCTCCGGATGCTCGACGACCTGTCGCGTAATCCCCACCGCACATCCTTTTTACTTTATATGCAGTTTACATGGCGCAATATTTTAATTAATTTTATATTGCTTATTGTTGCGACCACGACGAATAAAATACGATTCTCACTGTTAGTTTCTGCAGTTGAAAATATTTTAACTTCATGCATTTTGACCTATTATGTGGGGATAATCACAACACTGAAAGATTTCCTGCTGTGGACGTACGATCTTTAATTTGCAACCTATTTTTCTATAACACTGATCTGGCTTGTTAGATATGGGACATGGTATCATTACTGTAACTAGTTATGGAATAAAAAAGCCCTTTGCTACTTTCATCTCTTGAATGCACTGAAAAATACTCTTATTACCTGTACGGATGTTACAGTATGTTATGTTCGCTAAACGTAAAAGCTGCAGTGGATTTTTTTATATATGAACACTATTAACTACCACGACTAACATGAGAGCGTGAAACTAAAAAAATTAAATTTGATTTTTATATTATTAGCCAGAACAGGTTTTGCGCAGCAGTCTTTATCACACACAAGCAAAATTTTATCACTCATGAATTATTTACGTAACTGATAACATAATAGCAGCTGCCCATGTCCACCTGAAAATAACAATAAAATCCACAATTTCCCTCTGAAGTCTCCAGGAAGCTGAGAGATAATTTTAATGTACCGTTACCTGCCCGCTATAATGCGGGAAAACAGCTTTCATTCAATTTAATTTGAATTTGCTGCGGCAGCAGTTCCTGCGATCGCTGCATGGCTCCGCGCCATGAAAAATTCCTAATATGCTGAAAACAACTAAGAATGTGGAATGAAATCTTGGGCAAGCTAGCAATAAATAATTACAGCTAATAATTTTAACAATTTCTATATTCAAAAAATCAATATAAATTGAAAGTACATACCTTTTACAAATATGAGCCTCCAATGGCGTCTAACTCGATCAAAGGACAAACGAAGGCTACCTAAGCATTCAAGCAAGCGTCACAGGCTCTTACAACTTTAACGGCTACAAGAAGACAGGGAGAGTAATGTTTTAACCTCCACTATTTATAGGCAGTTTAATATGCATCTTTGTAATTATTTTTAATTATCATTGTCTGCTTCTATACATACATTCGCCGACCACAGACGTTATTTGTGAAATATAGATAAACAAATATTGCACAAACATAAAAACGAAAAGTTGTTGTTTCCTTTTATACATAATCTACAACCATTCATACAGTAATGAAATAATGATAATAGTACAGATAAATGTTTATTTTTATTATTTTTTATATATTATAACGATTTTGTAAATGTCTTGCCAGGAGACGTCACAGATCCTTGTAACTCTGTACATGAGGTCTACCTGGTCTTGATTTAGCTGTGGCAGTTTCTTCACGTTTCCACTTCACAGTCACATTATCAACAGCCAACTCGGGCAGCTTCAGAACGATTGAAATGTTCCTGACGGACCTGCTACTTGGGTGACATCCAACAATTGCTCCACATTTGAGGCTACAGAGCTCTCCTGACTGCTGTTACTATTTCTCTGCTGACAACGCAACATTCCCCGCCTGCTTTCATACCGGCCAGTCCATCCCACGTGACGTATAGTTTTCAATTTTGCATTACATAGCGGTGGCTGGGTTCTGTTGAACAGACAACATTTCATGGCCCGTCTCATTTCTAGTATCATGATCATGCACTGGTGCCTACGCTGTACTGGTTTTTATGGCATCTATCGTAGAGGGGGGGGGAATTATACTGAAAAGTGCTGTACTGAAATACATACTACAGAAAAGGACAGAATTCCAGTTACAAAATGGGGACAGTATACTGAAATCTGCTCCGATCCTTTAATTAAAATAGCTTTTGTTTTAAATAATGGCGCACAGCTTTGGTACGGATTCCTAACACGAGACGCCTTTAAACGTTACGCGTAAAATGTTTACGTCATCTACTGAAAAGCTAAACATCTCATGGTATCTTTGATAAACTTAAACACGAGAAAAGATTATTATTCGGGGGCATCCCGTGGAGGAATATTGTTCTCTCTTCTTAAGGAGACGTAAATTATTTATTATCTTTTATCTCAAAATATTATCTTTTAAATGGTACCATAATCGATGGTCGTGAAGCAGCCTATTTGAATCTCTGAACTGATAGTCCTCAAATTATGACGAATACTGTAAATGCCTTAAAGTTACTAATATATTCATATAAGGCCTGTCAAAGAGAAGTAAGGTGTGAATTTATTAAAAGAAATGTTATTACCAGCAGTGGCGGCCAATAATGAATTTTATTGGCGCGATTTTTTCGCGCTGCTACATTCACTGAAAAGTAGAAAAGTTACTACTTCCTGCATGGGAAGGACTGTCTGCTTAAATGAAACAGTAATAACTCTTTCTATAACATATTTTAACAATTATTGAATTATTACAGACTTACGATGTTCAATGGCCGCCGCGTGCATTCTAGAACAAGAGAAACCTAATAAGGAATTCTTTGACCTTGTACAATGATTAACAAATAAAATGTTTTCATTCTAAGTACACAGAAGAAAGAGTTTCTTTATTATTATACAATTTCTATAACGATCTTATTGACATTACTCTTAAATTAATTTTAGTTCCTTTTTTTACGCAAGCATCTATCAAAGTCTCTGTGTATGGTCAAAATCATTTCAGCAAATCGGTACAACCAGTTTATTGCTCTGAAGAAATACTCATTATGTTTTGTCTTACTTTTGCATTGAATTCTTGCAGTATCGTTTTATGTGGAGTAGTGTTGTAATTTATTATATTCTATAATGCTTTAGCCTTATCATCAGAATGTTAACATTTCAGTACATAAACTCAAATAATTTTTGCGCAATATCTAATATTTAGTTTTAAAACTATCTTTTGAAATCGTTCACCGTCTGCAATATTGTTTCTAATTTCCTTCTTTTTAATCAAGCTTATGCCCTATTTCTTCTCTGTTATGTCCTTTGTAGTAAAACATCTCACCCGATTTTAATTCTATTTTTTCTACTTATTTTTTGCTGCATTTCTAATGCCCCTACACTTTCATATGATCTTATGTATTGACCTTCCAACTCCACTTACTTTTGGATTCTAGAGTTCTGGAATTAATAGTCCCAAATAAAACTTCGTAAAGCAGTTCTGTGTCTCACGTTAATATTATTGTCAGTTTAGCTCAATTTTGTTAAGTAATGCGTGGTGCAGCAGTAGCTGGGTGTGCCCCATGGCCTGAAGCCATTACCCGGTTTCCTTCACCAAGTAATCTTCCAAGCAGAATGGAAAATCAACTTACACGTACAGTAGGTCTCAGACAACTCTATCCGTGGTAAAACAGCCTGCTGGCTGACAAAGTCTCTGGTGAGATACATAAATAGTACGAAACCTTGGCAGAATCATTCTCACAGCAGTCTCAGCCTGTGGTTATACAACTGTATATACAAACAGGTATATAATTTTACCTTTTTTCCTTCATTTTATTTTATATAACTTAGTCGACATTATTACTATTTCTTATTAACTGAAATTGCATCTGTTGGATCGTAGATTTTCGACGAATGACTACGTAAACATGGTGTTGTGAGCTTGTATATGAGTGGTCAACAAGCTATCGATAGTGTACAGTCCAGCGTGAGGCGAGTGTTAATTGACTGATCGTTGTTTGGTCCCATTTGATTACATTATGTACAGAGTGGGTACATGTAATGTAGAAGAAGTCAACTTAATCTGATATCTTAAAAAATTAGCTTATTAATACAAGTTAAAACGTCAAATTGGCACTAATTGTTTAACATTGCATACATTTTCCTCTCGATTAATATTTACGTCTTAAAGTTATTTACATAGTTTTTAACCACAGCACAGACACACAAAAACTTAAGATGCACACAACACATTTAAATTTGTCTTGACAGTATGCACTTGGTTGCTTTGATGTTTAGTAACCAGAAACTGACATCACTTGACCATACTTTCAGTATACAAGTGATGATAGGTTACGAACTCATCCCGCCCCCTTAGAACAGCTTTAAGTACCATTCTAGACTTGAGTCTGGCATGAGCTTTCAACCTTTTGTTTTCGTCATTTCATCTCACATTTTAGCCACTCATGTGCAATAAAAGAGCAGATCGTCTCCTGCACTGATTAACTGGTAACAGATTATAATATCGCTTTTCTCGTTAGTTGTGCTTAAGGACTTCTATTTCACATAAATCGACTGAATTATTAGTTTCCTAAAGCACATGCGGGTTTCAATTGCGAATTTTATGCGCAGTTTATCTTCTGAACACCAAGCTGTATCATACAACACGATTCAGTCTAAGAAATAGCATGCTCTGTGAGCATGTTAAAGAATTTAGTCATAACCAGAATTTTGGTTGTCATACACTTTCAGAAGCAGTTTGGCAACTGCAGAAGTTTTATTCTGATTTTTTCTAAAGAAATACTGTATTTGTTAGCAATTTGATTTTGTAAATTGAGTAGAGAGCTGAGAAAGGATAACTGTTTCAAAAATCTTACTAAAAATGGATGTACGTGATATTGACTAGTAATTTCAAGTCACTTTAATACTTACCTTCTTATGCACTGGTTTAACAATGCTTATCTTTAGAGTCTTTGGATAAAGGTTTTCTCTGAAACAGCAGCTCATAAGGTAAGTTAGTGATTTAGCTACTTCTTCTATACATTTTTTTAAACTGCAGCACTGGACATGACATTCCATCCAGCTGATTATTGGTTCTTTGATTTGAGGCTGCCATGCCTCTCTGATTTTCATTAAACTCTTCAAATCAAACATCCACTTTCTGAGTGAGATAATTTTATGTTTCTTGATACATGTCCATAACCTGGTGTTATTTCCCTTTTCATGGTATGCAGTGGTTACACACTGCATTTAGCACTGTGTACAATGCAAAATGGATTGCTGTCCCTAGTTGTGAGGATTTTCGATATTTATTGACCAATTTCCAGGAGGCCTTGCATATTTTGGTGGACTGTTATGTTCACAAACAAATACATAGACAAATTCCAGAGTATGGACTGGCCTTCATTGCTATCAATGCACCATCTGTGTGCCAGGCCAAGGAATACTTATAGGCTGCTCATATACCTCATGATGGAAGATGTGTAATGCAATAACTGATTTATTGTAATACTTTATTTATTTATTTATCAATTCTTCCACAGACAAATTTCTTTGTGTGGGTGTCATCATTTATACATAATTGCATGTGCTACTTATAACAGAGGTATATTAGAAAAGAATAACAGAAAATAAACATGATATACATAGGAAATTAAAGATAGAGGCGGTGTATACACTATTTGTCACTGAATTACATAAGACAAACAACATAAACGAATCATTAGACTTCTCTGGCAATACAACTTGATTTTAAATTATATGGAATAATGTTTTCTGTGTCACCTTTTTGTGGATGAGAAGAACTTTTCCTTGCTTTAGGTAGTCAGGAAAACAATTGGATGCGAGTGACGCATTTCAATATCTATAAGAGATGCTTTACATGCCACTAATACAATCTCTTAGGAGACACACTGCAACATTATCTATATCTGTGGACATTTTACTCTTAAATGTGTTATCCAATCCCACTGATTTCCTCCTCACAAGTGGGCAGGAGCAGCATTGAGTAAGAAACGCAGTTATTTGTAGCCATATTTTGTATTTTTGGCATCTTTTCTTGCAGTTTGGTTGCTATATTGCTAAGATAATTGTTTACAAAATTACACAGATCCTTGGAGTTATCTGTTAATCTGACTTTATTTCTAATTTTTATATTTGTCTGTTTTGGCTTTGTGCTGTCAGTTTCTTGTTTGATTATGTGTGTATTCCATATTGCTTTCCTTTTATTGTTTGAGGTCTGTATGGTCTTATCCCTTTTGATTCTTTCGCATATTACAGCAATATCCTTTGTGTCCTTTTGTATCTGAGAAAAAACTGTAAAAATGTCACTATCATTATCTTTAAATAAACAAGGGATATTGGAGTATTTCAGAGGATTTTCTAAATTTTGCCTTTTGCTGCCATGTTTTTTCCTACAAGATTTTCCAATAGTATGTACTATATTAAGAAATTACTCCTCAAATTTTAGTATGAAGATAGTCATGAATTTGTTTAATTTTTCATTTTCATGTATTTCTGAGCATACTTGTAATCATGTCTGGCTGGTCATCTGCATTGCAAATTCACACCTTTTTGATACACAGTATGTCCTCTCCATGACTAAGCACTTCTGTTTGTTGTTTGCATATGTTTGGCGATTTCACAAAATTATCTGATGTCCCAAGATGTTTAACATCTATCTCAGAATATTTTTGGTTGATCAGTGATTGGCTATTTTTGTTGTACTTGTTACTCTCTGCGAGATATCATAACTGTACAAGATATACAAGAAACTATCGCTGACTTCATTGACTTTCATCATAGTGATATGACGACAAGCAAGAATATGTCCCTTAGGAATACATATCTTGTCTAACACTTGCATTAATTCTGTTAAAAAGATATTGTTATCACCATTAGGAGAACTATTTCAGCACAGTATACACACATATTTAACTGTATTTTGTTCTTTTGACTCTACCACTGTTAGCTCAAAACCTTTTTTTTCACTCAAAGAAATCATATCAGTTATAACTATGAATTGAAGTCCGCTCTTAACATAAATGCATGAGCCTCCATCTCTAATTAGTGATATGTTATAGTAATATGTTAATTCATAAGAGGGTAAAAATCAGTGCTTAGCTTCCAGGGGTATGCTATGGGCTGCTTCAGAGGGGAAAAAACTACATTTTACTTATATTAAAAGTCAGAGTAGTCATACATCGATGGCATTATTAGCAAAAGCTGGTAATGGTATTAGATTTCATCTATATTTGAAGCATTTGTAAATGGTATGTATTCCTTTTGGATGTCGTGCAGCCAATCTCACAAACTTTTCATGATGTGACTAGAACATCGACCTATGCAGTATTATTGAAACCATTCCACATGTGAATTTTGAGAGAGATGGAAATAAATAACAGTCTTATGAGGTCAAATTTTAAAATACATTTTGAGAAGGTATTGCTTTAATTATTATACAGTGATGTCAATTATCGTTTGTCGCTTCTGTTGAACAGTGAAGGTGAAGTGTGGAACTTTGTAGAGAATCAGAGTCGAAATGAGTCACCCCAATGAATAAAATGACTGAGTTGTTGGATGATGATGATCAAAATGGCAGAGGTGGTGAAAGTAGCGAAAAGAGTAGAAATGAAATCGTGTGTAGTGAAAATGTATAATTCATGTGCAAGTTCACTTCTGTAAATAGTGTCGATTGTGACTATTCTGACTGTTGAACAAAAGAACAGAAAGATTTCTGTAACAAGAATGAGTGATTGATAGTACAAAATTGGAAACCGGGGTGCAAAAATTGTAAGAAAAATTGGGATACCGGGGCCAGAAAGAATTAAATGGGGATCAATATTTCACAACAATGGACAAAAATATCTGTGTCATGTTTTGGAGAAAGCAAAACAGAGGAGAAGATACATCTATGAAAGAAAATTGTTAAACCAATGCACGTTCAGATCATAGAGGTGCTATGAAAGTATTATTTGCAGCAAGTGAAAAATCTTTGGAATTTGTCTGTGCTAAAACACTGGAGTATGACAAGTCAGTAACAGCTGATGTTCTCAGAACTGATTACAAAGTTGCCAAAAGGAATCAATCATTAAATGATTTTGAGTCGGAAACTGATGTTCTGAAACTAAATGGAATGGACATGGGTCGTATTCTTCATTCCAGGTTTGCATATGTTAACATATGAAGTCTTATCGTTGCATGAATGAAAGCCCGAGTCATCAAAAATACAACTGGATCACGTAAAAAATCCCCTTGATATCTGATGAAAGTTCAACAATTAGCCAATAGTCTTCACTGATTATTTATATTCGAACACTGCTACCTGATATGACAGAACCACTAATGTTCTCCAAGATTTGACTGAAATGGAATGCGTGGCACTTGAAGGTGTATTTAATACTGTAGTGAATAATTTAAAGACATCAGGATCTCACCAAGAGTCTCTGAATGAATATTTCGTTTCTGTTGTCACTGACCACTCAGCAGTTATGTTGGAGAAAGTGGAGGTGCAATTGCACTGCGGAAACAAGCTTTTCCACAAATTTGGGGGAGTTAGCTGGGGCCAGTCGTAAGTTAGAACTTCCTATTGGCGATGTTATGAGAAAAGCTTTTCCTTCAGAACTTAATCATTTTAAATCTTTTATGGTTAAGCTGTACATCCTCTACCGTCAGTCACCCAAAAATGCCAGAGAATTAATAAGACACGCAGAAGAACTTGGAACCCAAATTCCTAAAATTGGCTGAATCTTGGGTAATCGGTGGCATGCCTCTCTAACTTTATAAGTTTTTCAGCAGTCTGATGAAATCATGAGGCACTAGTTTCACATTTTACTAGTACTAAGAGTAATATCAGAGACAAATCGCTTAGGAAAAGGTATGAGGGTCTTCTAAAGAAATTCTCCAGTATTAATTTTGTTCTGGGCCTGGGTTTAATTTGCGATGTTTTCCAGGAATGCCTGGCTTTAGAACTGTAGGGTTGTGATATCAGTCTTCATACTGCTACTAAAAAAATGAAAACACAACTCAGATTGTTTGAAGAGAAGAAGGTAAATAGAAGTCCGTTTATAACGAAGCTCTCGAAGCAAAAGAACAATTACAGAAAGGAAATGAAAAGAGGTGTACTGTTAGACCTAGTTCCATTGACTCAACATCATTTGACGAAAGATCATGCAAGCGAATTTAAGATAGACATTTAAATGATGAGGATGATATTTCTTCGTACACTGAAGTACTGGATACTGCAGTAACTTTTGGTGAGTTAGAAAAAAAACTGGACAAGTGATAGTAGGACTCGAGCTCTGAGTGTTCCATACAAACTTAATTACATACAAATACTACTACTACTACTAATAATTATAATAATAATTTGGTTTGGTTTAATGACCTGGTACATGTCTTGTTACAGGACGCCACTTCGGCGGCTTACATATCTCTAACCTGCCCCGTTATCCAACTGGGGCAAGGGGACCATCAGTTTACGCTGAATCTGAAAGGCCCACGTGTCGCTTCTAGCGACTCCTCACATGGTTTAGTGGTTAAAGCTAGGTGAAAACGCTACCAAGCCCAGAATGTCTACAAGGAAACAATCAATAGGTTTTTATGAGTGAACTTGCGAGTATCAAGATGTGTGACTTATATGGCTGTTTCTTTTGATTGCATTGTCTTAGGTACAAGCATAAATTTTTACACCGCCATGTGGTTGTAGACCTTAATATCTGACATAATTTTCACCTTCATACTCCTACCTATTCTTGTGAAAAAGGTTTCTTAAAATATGAACGGACTGCCAGAACAAAGACAAAAAATACTTATTTGTGCTATGATTATAAATTGAGAGTTTTCGGATTTTTTCCTTTCTTGTACTGTGAAAAGTCGCATCTTGTCAAATTTTAATGATTCTAGATCAATAGAAAGAACCCCCTGTTTGATGACTGAGTTAGCGAAAATCGAATTATGTGACATAAGTGGCCGTATCTTTTGATTAAACTGACTTAGAAGCTTACATTTTTCACACCACCAAGCGACCATAGACCCTAATATTTGATATAATTTTCAGCTTCCTAACTCCACCTGTTCCTGGGAAAAACGGATCTTAACAGACGGACAAGTAAAAGCTTGCTTCTTACCAAATTTTATGATTCTAGGCCAAGGGGGAGTACTCTATGGATTTTGATGAGTGATTTAGCGAGTATTGAATTATGTGGCCGTATCTGTTGACTGAAATAGGTTTCACGCCGCCAACGGACCTTAGACATTAGTATATGACACACATTTCAAGTTGATACTGTGCTCGTTCCTGGGAAAAAGGGGTCTCAACAATTGGACACGTAGACTGACCAACAACAAAGAGATCATATAAGGGTTCCGTTTTTACCGACTGAGGTACAGAACCCAAAAAATATCATAAAGATTCAGATTTCGCGAAAGAAAAGTAATCAGAGGTTTTCAAGAGCTGCTACATGTAAAGGAGTATCCAACTCCTCTACTGCCTCAGAGAAACACAATCACCTGCATACCAATATCCACCAATGAAATTTGAGATGGGATTTTCACAAATGAACCGCACTGTAACTCCATTGAGAGCGTTACTGTACCCGAAGAATGCTGCCAACTTGATCTTCATCTAATTAGTAGAGCTTCCTTCACAACTATTCAACCCAACTCAGTATGTGGAGACTTGATTCTTGCAAGGAAGAGATGTGGCTTCAGACAACGAAAGCAAGGAGCTGAAACTGGAGAAATATAACAGTGATATTCTGCTGCTGGTTTGGAACATGCTTTGAGCAACCAGGTTCATCTGCAAGGTACCTCTTTTAACTTTAATTCTAGACAAATAGACATTAAACATTTGCAACAAGTCATTCAGAGCTTTTTTACAGAAAATGAGCACCGGGTAAAAGTATTGCGTCAGTGGTCAGTAATGCAGAAAATCAAGTTATCTACAGCTTTCAGTTTGGTTTCTAATTTTGTACTTTAGCGCTTCTTTTTCCTTCCTCTTATTAAAAAGTCCTTCAGATGGGAAGGAGGCATTATCGTCTCTTTACTCAAACTGCTACAGCACTGTTGTTCTACTGGAGCTGCTGCTAGTGATACTGCTGAGTATAGCTGTCGCACTGTGCTCTGCTTGTGGTGATGATGTTTTTCCCAGCACCACTGTTCCTTCTGGGTCATTTACAATATGAGAAGGGGCACTGTTCTCTTTTGCCCGTTACACAGCAGTTGGATCTTGTGTCGCTACTGATTTCACATTCATTGTTGTTACTGCTGTTGCAGTAGCTGTCACTGCTACTGAGTATAATTATACTGCATCCTCCTTTGTCAGCGTTATCACAGCTGTTCCGCTTGCAACTGCCGTTCCTCCGACACCTCGGCTAGGAGGGAAGGTTTACCTTCAATAACCAGTTGCTGCTTGCGTTCTTGAGAGTAGCCCCTGTCCGGACCTACTATTGCCGTTCACAGTGCTGTATCGTGTATTTCACCGTTTATGAAAATCGTATGCGTTATCTCATCAAGATTTTCTACATAAATAGAATCTATCTGTCTTGTTTAGTTGCATTCCACGTTTCGTGAAGCACATTCTTTCAAAATCTGTTATATGCAGAAAGAAAACACTATTCATAGATTTGTAGATTTTTTATAGACCCTGTTAGCTTCTGGATTTCCTTATTAACACATGGCCAGTCTGTTAAATCGTTCCTGCGATTTAGGCCAATTACAATAACTTCTTGATTTTTTTAGTCCCTGTAAGACAGTCCTCAGTGTTCGAGCAGCTTCACAGAGCTCGTTTTTATATACGTTATTTTCACCGCCAAACATTACTGGTCACTGATTTTGCAGCAGCTGATATCTACAAATCATCTTCGTCATCACCGTCATAATCATTAGCATGACAGCCTTTCGTGAACCTCGCCTTTCTGTAGAAGATTATTGGAGTCTTTTAAAATGTCCTTCATTCTTATATCGTATTGTTACTGCTAGTACCCTTCCATGACTATCTGAATAGAGGACAATATCTCTTATTTTATTAGCCAAAAGTCTAGTTCCATTACTATGCGTTTCACGTCCAATCGGTCGCTCGGGATGACTTTTTCGTTGTCAGTACCTTGTCAAGTGCACGAAATATTTGTTTGTATCACACACAGAAGAAATTAAGGGAGCATTTGTAAGCTCCTGATTCAGAAAGTCAGGTTTTCTATCATTCACTGTTTTACGATTTACTACACAGGTAACTTCGATGTCTTTGGCCATGCAAATAACTTTGTTCAAATGGTTCAAATGGCTCTGAGCACTACGGGACTCAACTTCTGAGGTCGTCAGTCCCCTAAAACTTAGAACTACTTAAACCTAACTAACCTAAGGAAATCACACACATCCATGCCCGAGGCAGGATTCGAACCTGCGACCGTAGCGGTCGCGCGGTTCCAGACTGTAACGCCGAGAACCGCTCGGCCACGTCGGCTGGCTAATAACTTTGTTAATGCACATTAAAACACATTAGTTTCGCGAACTGTTTTGGTTTAAATAGTATATTTTGTGTTACTGTGGTGATCATATATTTTACTCTGCGTTTTTCCACAAGGTTCGGATACAGCCGCAGATTGTAAAGGGGGGAGGGGATTCATGGTGATCTTGACCCTCCTACTAAAAAAAGTTTTTAGTAGAAGCATTTATATTTCTACACACGGAATGTGTTAAAAATAATGAGAATACTACTTTTTTGGAAATAATTTTATTTATTCCTCTACATCAGTGTTAACCCCTTCAAAATATTCCTCATTTGATGTTATTCACTCATGCCAACGCGTTTTATAATCCTTGTAACACTTCTTGAATTTGATCTTTCATATAGCATTTATCTCCATCTGCGATGTGTTTTTAATCTCATCTATGCTTATCAAATGACGACGCTTTAAGATTTTTATTACATTTGTAAACGGGCAGCAAAGTGCGATCTAGAGACCTGTCATAGTGAAAAAAAACATGACTTGTTCGTTAGAAATCTGGATGTTGAGGCTTTGAACTTGTTAAATAATACTCCTTAGTGATCGTCAGACCTTATAGCAAGAAATCGTAGTGCGCCGTATTGTTAACATCGAAGGACATGGTTTGTATGACCTTCGCAAGTGACCGCACCTGTCGACATTTTTTCGTTCTTGGGGATCCAGAATGCTTTTCCACTGGGACTGTTGAGCCTTAGTTTCGACGTCATTCCGTGCACCCGTTTTACCACCTGTTCTGACACATTTCATTAGTTCTGCAACACTGTCACCATTTGCATTCTTCCCTGTTATGGTTTGTAATAGAACAATTTTGGAGCTAATCTCACTGCACAAGTTCATATATTAAAAAAAAGTCATAGCTCGAGGCAGTTAATGTCCCTTTCAGTCCTGACTCGAACGAATTTGCGGGTCAGGTAGTAAAATTACTTTGTTTTCACTCCTGTGCCTCATACCATCTCACGTCATCCATGCGGGTCTACTGTTCCCTGTTGTGAGATGGGACCATATGGGAAGGGGGAGGATGAAATAACAATGAAGGGAAAAGAAATGGATAGGATCAGGTAGCAGACAACACGTCCCAATGTAAAAGAGAACTCTCTTAATTACGCGGATAATGACAACATCAGAACACGACCTTGCAAGAGAGAACCACAGAGCACATTGCTCCGATCGCCTGCGCCAAGACCACTGCCGACTGTCAGTGAGGTTAACATGCTGCGGCGCCCCCACAGAGGTCCCTTCCTACTCCCTCCCACCCGGCAGTGTGGAGCACACTGTGTACGTACCACTGTGATCCAACACAGCTGAAATAGAATGATACACTTGTAGCTGGAGAGGCACGCTGGGGCCGGGCCCCAGTCAATCAAAGGAGTGTTCACGTTGGCTGGAGTGCCTGGATATGGGGAAGGTTCCCACCTAATCGAATACAGGTGAAAGTACTGAAGACCTACCAGAGGACGCCATGTCTGCCACGGCGGGACTGGTTGTTGGCATCGGTTGTCAGAGAGGGACCCACTGTTTCATTGTATACCGGCCAGAAGTTCTGGAGGGCGGCAAAGATGGTGAGTGCATGCAATGCTCTGGGAAGAGACAATGAAGTAGCCTATGGTAATAGCCAAGATGTAATAGCATCCGAGTCCACATAATTCGGCAGGTTGTACTTTTCTATGAAGTGACAGGTGATCAAGCCATTCTCGACCTGCCATTCCGGATGTTGTTCTTTGAGAACCAGAAAAATGTCTTTATGCATACTGAAGTAATGAATGAGAATTTTTACGAAGGCCTTAGTACAAATTTTCATTCCTCTCTTCAGTCTGCATAAGTACGTCATAGACGTTAGAAACTTGAAAAGGACTCTGGAACCATATAGATTCATCTCATTTTCAGAAAATTGTCGACCAATTTGACAATGAGACTGTAGACTAGGAAGTTTGAGACATGGAGGCATACTTAGTAATCGTTTGTAGCATCAGTCGGCCTAGCTGATTGGCAGCTGGGTGGGGCTGGCGAGCATGAAGGAAGCAGTGCATCATCGGTGGACGAGTCATTTTATAGGGTCCACAAGGGCTTGAAACAGTTTATTGTCACTGTTGTAGGCTCTCCATTCAGAAATTTCTCGAATGTATGTACTGCTCGTTTAAGCACTTTGTGCCTGCCATTGTTCGACAGCTGCAAAGCTGGCCGGATTGTCTCGTCATGGAGAACAGTAAAATTGCAATCGGTTAGTGCCTTGTGTACGAAGACAGAAGTTCCTGGGTGTGTGAAGTAGGATTTTTGCTATTACTCGTAATTCAACAAAGCAAGTAGGGAAGGCTATGACGCCTTGACAGTAGCTTTTCGTCATAAATTTCGATATTCAGATGACGGATGAGGAAGACTGCCTTCATTGAATGATCTCAAGGAATAAATGCAAGCATCCTTTTTCAGCACATCAAGTGGAATTTCATTTTGTGTCTAGCTATAAGACACGTTTCTTGCTTTACTAGGAGGGACGACATGCAGCTAGTGTTTGGTAAGTGCAATGGTCATAATGGATAAGGAAATGTGAAGTCCTGATCTCTAGAAATAATTAACAAAAACAGGAGAAACAACAACACGAGATCCGTTACAACTGTTGGTTATAGTCCTTTAAAGGCTTTTACAAGTCCTCATGTGGACTTTGGTGTACCTTTCTTTTTGTTTAACTATTGCAAATTGGTAACGAGCATGACAAGCTCTTTCTGTAAAAATATTCTTGTGACTTGCTCTTAATCTGTGCATAATTGTAGTTAAGATAGATTCCCTCCTTTTTTCCTAAGTGTAATATTTTCTTTTTATAAATCGGTGTGATGACATTGGACCTTTGTTAATTACTTGATTACGATAACATTGTTTTGCGACATATTTCAGGCTGGTGGAATGACTTATTACAGGCTGGGTGAAAAGGCAGATGGTCTGTGTCCCCAGGCAGGGTGGTGAGAAAGCCGCCCGCTCCCTATACCTGTCGCTTTTAACGGGCTGCAAGACACACAGCTGTAGGGGCAGCCGTGAGCTGCGGTCTTCACAAGGCAAAGCTTCTCCCCCCCCCCCCCCTGCCCCCTTCCAAGATGGCCGGCAGGCGGGCACGTCTGTGCACCAAAGGCTGGGCACCCTGCCCTACCACAAAAGGCCGTTCACTCCTGACTGCGACGCTCTTTGTGTCACACGCCAGGACCAGAGGGAAAGCGACGGGGTCGCTTAACAGGTTGCCAACCCAAACGGGACTGCCAGAAATAGTGCCGAGCCAGGGACAGCCTAAAGAAGCTCCAACATCTAACACGCCTGTCGAATAGTCGTCGCTGATATGTGCTTAGGCACCCTACAGAAGAAGCTGAGCGTGACTTTGAACTTTCCCTCGAACTTGTAGTACTAATGACTGCTTTGCATCGACGAGATCATGTATATTATTCCTGATCGGGTGACGAACTTTAATGTGTTAGTGATGAGTGCATCATTACGTTTTTACAGTGTGACCGCTGAGCTAGCTTTCCCTTCACCCTAATGAACTCTAGCGTCTACAGGATGCACTTGTAGTGGCCATTAATCCACGTCACTGTGCGTGTAGAGGACACTGATGCTGAACTCTAGAGACATTTCGATGACTTTTGAGTATTGGTGGCATATGAGATTCACCATTTTTGTGACAGTCATGACCTTCACCACCAATGAAAATGGAAATGCCATGTGGCTAGGGCCTCGCGTCGGGTAGACCGTTTGGCTGGTGCAAGTCTTTCAAGTTGACGCAACTTCGTCGACTTGCTTGTCGATGGGGATGAAATGATGTTGATAAGGACAATACAACACCCAGTCCCTGAGTGGAGAAAATCTCTGACCCATCCGGGAATCCCGAGCCGTTAGGTACGACATTCCGTCGCGCTGACCTCTCAGCTACCACGGGTGAACTTCACCACCAATGAGGAGACATGATCTTAATCGCAGGTGACACTTAAAGGGATGACATGAGCAGGGAATCCTGCGATATCTTTCTTCGAGCTATACTTACAATGATGAGGACAATATTTTCGTGTAGAAATGGGAACTGAAAACGTGCTCTGATGGACCTTATGCGTAACTGGTAGGGGCATGTCACAAATGGGCAGCGGATTATGAAAGTTGATGGAGGATATTTCAATGAACAGTGCAGAGACAAGTACTCGATTGTACTGACAGACATTTATGCTCCAGCAGAAATGCGACAGGCGTATCAAACTTCATAGGCTCTGTATCAGAAACAACTTTACACGTTCCTCTGCGGTCCTAAAATTTCAATCCAGTTTACTGATTACTCATACCCAGTGCAGTGCTGTACTAAGTCATTCATTTCAATCCTAAGTGCCAATAATGCATGTGTAAGCAATACGTGTGATTTTTTTGCTATCTGGTTAAATGCTACATTACCATCGACTCTATTTCCCTTCCTCTAATGTAATAATACCTCGTGGTATTTTTGCCTAGTTCACAGTACACCAACCACATCATGGCGTTTACGCCACATTCTTGCCAATGTTTTTTTTTACATTTTGTTGCTACGTTTTAATGCACAGTACATAAAGGTTTTGCAATGGGAGGCTAGTGAGCAGGTAGCATCACAAGGAAGACTCATCAAACAACGCTACAGATGGTGACATAGCGTGAGAATGGCCAAGTGCATAGGAGGCTTATCGTAGTGGACTAGAGAGAGACAGGCAGTTGGGATTCATCTAAACACTTGAGCCCAAGTAGCGAACTTTTTTCTATCTACCTTACGTGAATAGAGTTGATGGCGAGAAAGAATAAGATCCACACTTGAAAGATAGCTTAATGTATTTACATTTAAGCACAAATTAGAAACACAGTGAACTAGCGCCGAAACAAATCGAGAGTGAGTACCAGAACAATAGAACAAAGAAGTGAATATTTAAAGATAAAACATACTAAAGCATAACACTGCCAGCTATATCCACTGATTGATATCACTTGCCACTACACCAGCCTCTGTTTTTGAAGTTCAGTGCCAAGGTATATTGGGGTAAGAGTGGCAACAGTTCTTTCAGCCCATGTGATCTCTGGAGCAATGGGTGGAAGGTCTGTAGGCAGTATGGAGTGGTCCATAGTCTGAGGTCTGTGTGGCTCCTGAACATCATGGTTTGGAGTGACCCTACTCGAAATCACGTTGTCCCGCGCATCGAGGTGAGTGAATTTCAGCCACTCTATGGAGACCGTCTCATGTACTCTATTCCAATGTGTCACAAAGTCATTCAGCAATCTGCACACCATTCCGAGTGGACCTGTATATGATTGGTGGAGATGGTGACGTACAGTGTAATCCCGTATCCAGACATGCGTTGATGTGGCCTGATCCTTGTGTACAAAAACTGCTTTGTTGCGATATTGTTGCCGACGACACATGCTGATCCACGACATTCTCTCTTTTAATCGTCTTCCAAAATCGGACATGTTTTCCTCTGATGGTAGGATTGTAGGTTTGTCAGTCGTAGATCAAATCTCCCTTCACTGCTGATCGAAGGCCTAACAACAGTAGAGGCAAAGCATCCATCTAGTTAGA
Source organism: Schistocerca serialis cubense (assembly GCF_023864345.2). Taxonomy (NCBI): domain Eukaryota; kingdom Metazoa; phylum Arthropoda; class Insecta; order Orthoptera; family Acrididae; genus Schistocerca; species Schistocerca serialis. The sequence goes on along the minus strand of NC_064638.1, from coordinate 620,387,283 downwards.
GCTATGTGCCATTAACGCAGTCTTCCAAGATCAGTGAAATATTTCAACTAACCCATTGCTTGTTAGCTGATAACTAGTTGTTTGAACGTGACTACAGCCTCATACCTGCAGCAGCTGCAAATTGTCTCCTGTGGCTAGATGTGATCACTTGTGTTACTCTATAGCGAAAATATCTCTCTGCCTGCCTAAACATAGTAGCAGTCGTTTCGTTCACAAGGTGGGAAGTTTAAGATTTCCGAAGTTATTACCTTAAACTGTAAAGACAGTAGGTCCACTTGTAGATATTGCCTGTGCTGTGGTGTTCTGTGTAACTGTATTTTGAGGTTGCTGCTATGGTTTCGATTTGATTGTAGCGCCGTCGGTATTGTCATTCATGATTCTAGTACTTTGGCAGGGTCAGCACTTTAGCTATCTACATTAATTGAACAGAATTGATGGTGAGAATGAATAAGCTCCACATTTGCAAGACAAAATATTTACACTAAAGCACAAATCATAAACATGGCGAGTTAGCACCATAACATATCGAGAGCGAGCACTAGAATAACAGTACAAAGAAGTACATACTTAAAGATAAAATACACTGAAACATATCACTGCCATCTATATACACTGATCGATATCACTTGCCACCACAAATCTTTTATTATTCACATTTACTGTTTAAATATTAATATACAGTTCCAACCATGCTGATGACGTTACTTGCACTGAGAACTTGTTAACAGTAATTGTAGTAACGCTCAGTTCATCAGGAAATGATAATTACATGATAATTATAAATTTTAGTTACTGTCAGCGTCTATTGATGGAAAGGATGGACTAATGCAAAAACCTCAGCTAAATAGTCAAGTCAACAAAAGAAAGTAGGAGAAAAAAATCGTGTAGTTGCAAATTTTTGTGCCTTTGTAAGGAGGAGTGTAATAAATAACATACTAAACATCCTGACTGGGGAGGGCGGGGGGGGGGGGGGGTGAGTGTGGGATCTCAAAAGCTGTGGCTTCTACCGAAAACGTTTCCCAATACAAAATTAAATTACATTAAATGTACTACAAAAAAAGGTCCCACTCAATTTTACTCTAGAACTGATAGTTTCTGTTTTGCTGGGAATGAAAAATCTCAGATTATTAAAAATACTGTTTTAATGGTATAAAATTGAAGTGTGTTATTAATTAATGTCAGTTGAGAAGATATACTACATGTTTGTACCTCATCTAAATGCAGTAGAACCATATTAAAGGATAACTTGTGTTCTGTGGTGCTCTGGTGTAACAGGGTGGGAAGGGGGGAAGGTGGAGGTTAGAAATGTGAGAGAAGGAGGTAAGTCGCCAAATTGTGCTCTTGCACTTCCATCCTCTATAGGTTTGCAGAATGGAGAGTAAGCAGACAATGCCCAATTCTTTCTAACATAATACAACACAAAAAGCAACTACAGAGCATTTCATAAACTTAAACCAACTCTTCCGATTACAGATAAGAATGATTAATAACACTGACAGAGAAACACACATGGGCAGAATCTACATAATACTCTGCTTACTGTTCTACAGTATTAGAGGGAAATTTATGCTTACGGCAGTTGTTGTGTTCTTCCAAGAAAGACAGCTTCCCCCACCATAGCTGCTGCTCACTTCTATGGCTACAACAGCCAATGCCTCCCCACCTTTTCCTCTTCATTTCTCTCATTCGATATACAAAACAACTTCAATGAGCTCGTGTATGTTTGGTGGAGTTATTTTCAATTTATTAAGTGAGTATTTATTCGCAGTTGTTAAATGAGCTATTATGCAAAAAAGCTCAACAGCTGGAGCAGTCAACTATCTACCAGATGCGAAAACCTGTCCCGAGTCTAACATCCTGTCAATACGTATTCGACAACGTCGAATTCATTGTCCTCACTGTCAATGGCTGCTTTTGAAGTTACGAAACGCATCACCCCAGCCTCAGATCCCCAACATCTGAAGTGGCCCAGAGGCTGAAACTAGATTCCTTTGTAACAGAAGAAGGCTACCTAGTTATTATAGGACTTCAGATATTTCAACACAAGTCAAGCAATGCACTGCAGCAGATTACTGTTCTGCACATAAATGTGATCAGTGCTATTCTATCAGACATATTGACACCTGCTTTGCAACTTACGCTGTAGATGTGTGATAAGTGGCTCCACTCAGTGCAGCCCACTCTAAAAGTGCCAGCAGTTCCTGAATGGAAGAAACATATGCAGTCTACCAGTAACACAAGTATTGATGAGTAAAATTAAGTAACTTTATTGTCATTCATTAATTCACCAAGTGACTACAACACAGTTACATGACTATTCAATAAGCTGTCAACGACACGCAGCAGTAAGACGCCAGTGTTGCCAATCTAGTCCCTTTCTCGTCAACATACAGGTCACTGAAAACATCACACTGACAGATTAAACATTTGTCAGCCGCTGTTTATAGGAACGTATTTTACGTAAAAGCTCACATAATAACTGCAATTAAGTATTTGGTTTAATAAACCGAAAATAGCTTCACTGTTAACAACAAGCTCTTTGAAGACAGGAAATGTACTGGAAATATAGTCCATCTATCAACTGGAAAGTGAGCTGCTCTCATAGTGGGAGAAGTCAATTTTCCTGGAAGAACACTACAACCGCCATACAGGGTGACTAAGAATCAATTTTCCCTGTAGCAGTGTTGAACGGCGTGCAGAGATTGTTGTAGAATCGGTCCATATGCTTTTTCTGCATTTATATTATTAGTAACTCATATCTGCATTCAATGTAGTGTTAACGCACTTTACGGAAAATACCCTCCCCCTCCCCCCCGGAGTGTTTGAGCCCTCATCGCCAGTGATCCATAAGGCGAATTGTACAAAGGTTAGTACTAGTTTGTGGAGCACCTAGTAGTTGCTTTTTGTGACGGAGTGTGTTAGATAGTGGGGAACTGACTGCTCACTCTTCCTTTTGAGGATCTATGGAGGAGGCGGCCAACAGCCTTGCCACAGTGGTAACACCAGTTCCCGTCATATAGCCGAAGTTAAGCACTGCCGGGCTGGGCTAGCACTTGGATGTTTGACCATCCAGTATGCCGAGCAGTGTTGCCAAGTGAAGTGCACTCAACCCTTGTGAGGCAAGCTGAGGAGCTACTTGACTGAGAAGTAGTGGCTCCAGTCTCGGAAACTGACATACAGTCGGGAGAGTGGTGTGCTGACCACATGCCTCACCATATCCGCATCCAGTGACACCAGTGAGCTGAGGATGACACAGCGGACTGTCAGTACCGTTGGGCCTTCATGGCCTGTTCAGGAGGAGTTTAGTTTGTTTAGTTTAGCTTTTACGAAGGAGGGAGGTACTTGACCACAATACGGGGACCTCACCATCTCTCATACTTCTAAACTCCACCTCTTCCTTTCCACTCTGTTACACCCCTAGAAGACAATTTATCCATTAATAATGTTCGACCTCACTTAGATGTGGTATATACATTTAATATTTGTTCTTAATGCACTTCTTACAACAATAAACGTCTATTTTACACCATTAAAACACTATTTTGTAAGAACCTACGATTTTCCCTTCCGCTGCAATGCAGAAACTGTGTCTTAGAGAAAAACCGAAAAGAACTTTTTTGTAGTAAATTTAATGCAGTTTAATTTTGTGCTAAGAAACATTTTCTCTAAATGTCACTGTTTCCGACATACCAAAAAAAAAATCCACTTACACTCTCCACCATTCAGGATTATCAGTATGTTGGTTTTGACACCTTCCCCTACCAGAGTGGAAAAATTTGTGTTTACGCGAATATTTCCTCCCAATCGACATTTTTTGATCTCTGATGATTAGTTAGAGGTGTTCTGTAGATTGTTGAGATTGCTGCTATGTTTTTCGCTAATCATTGTGCTGCGTAATCGGCATTTTGCTTATTTACGATTCAGAACAGAGTAACAGCGTTTCTCGTATGCGTTCTATTATCATAGTTTGAAAAATACGTGTTTTATGTGTTCACTGTGTTTCATGAAAGGCATATTACTCGTTGATATTTTGTTATCTTTGGCCTTGTTTTTACCCAGTACGTCGCGAAAGATCCATTGTTAACTTAGCGCTGCCAATTTAGCATTTTCATGGCTAACATATTTTTAGCACTTGCTCCTGATAAGTCAAAGATTGTAGGTTTCTTTGTTCAAAAGACAAAACTGCATTATCAGGACTGTTTTAGATTCCACTGCACTACCAAACTGTTTTATTAACTTTCGACCTGCCATCTAGTGTCATAAAGTCATACTTATTGGACATCTTATGTTATTCGTCATCATTGGAGAGAGGAATCCCAGAAGTTCAGGGCCACAACGTAAGCCAGGTTTCCACAGGCCTGAATCCCCTGCATGTGGTTACTCTCACCATCACTTATGTAAGTCGACTTCACTGTAGAAACACGCTACTTGCACTCTGTCAGGCCAACTTAGGCGTAAGCTACTAAAGTTGACCGACATTCTACTTTCTTGCACGATGTCATTTCCTCCAATGTCGACTAAAAGGTTCAGCAACTACCATTAGGTGGGCCTGCTCTCATTCTGCTCTGGTTTCTTCAACAGCACAGATCTAGATCATTTGTTTATGTGTGTGGAAGTTAGTGTCATGCCATGGCCTTAGTCTTAAACTAAGCAATTAAATACTTTCTAAAGTGGCGAAATGTTCTCAAAACTAGAACCTCTAGAGCAGATTTACTTTTATTTACTCTTTTTATATATTGCTTATTTAGCCTGACTAGATTAGGGCCTTGAGGCCCTTTCTCACATCTGACCAAGAACAACACATACAGAAAACACAACGTAACAATCACAATAATAATAATAATAAATTTCATTATTAATAACTATGGTAATGGGCAATAATAATAATAATAATAATAACAGGATAAACATAACAGGATACCCCAGTCAGAATTAGAAAACATCAGACAACAAGTACAACAAATACTGGAACAAAATAATGTGCAATCAGAAGAAGAAGAAAATACAGTAATGGACTCAAACATCCCAGAGCAAACAAACAAAGAACAACACGCATCAATTAAACAATCAGAGGAAAATGAAATCTTAAGACAGCCACCAGAACAAGCACAAATACACTCCTGGAAATGGAAAAAAGAACACATTGACACCGGTGTGTCAGACCCACCATACTTGCTCCGGACACTGCGAGAGGGCTGTACAAGCAATGATCACACGCACGGCACAGCGGACACACCAGGAACCGCGGTGTTGGCCGTCGAATGGCGCTAGCTGCGCAGCATTTGTGCACCGCTGCCGTCAGTGTCAGCCAGTTTGCCGTGGCATACGGAGCTCCATCGCAGTCTTTACCACTGGTAGCATGCCGCGACAGCGTGGACGTGAACCGTATGTGCAGTTGACGGACTCTGAGCGAGGGCATATAGTGGGCATGCGGGAGGCCGGGTGGACGTACCGCCGAATTGCTCAACATGTGGGGCGTGAGGTCTCCACAGTACATCGATGTTGTCGCCAGTGGTCGGCGGAAGGTGCACGTGCCCGTCGACCTGGGACCGGACCGCAGCAACGCACGGATGCACGCCAAGACCGTAGGATCCTACGCAGTGCCGTAGGGGACCGCACCGCCACTTCCCAGCAAATTAGGGACACTGTTGCTCCTGGGGTATCGGCGAGGACCATTCGCAACCGTCTCCATGAAGCTGGGCTACGGTCCCGCACACCGTTAGGCCGTCTTCCGCTCACGCCCCAACATCGTGCAGCCCGCCTCCAGTGGTGTCGCGACAGGCGTGAATGGAGGGACGAATGGAGACGTGTCGTCTTCAGCGATGAGAGTCGCTTCTGCCTTGGTGCCAATGATGGTCGTATGCGTGTTTGGCGCCGTGCAGGTGAGCGCCACAATCAGGACAGCATACGACCGAGGCACACAGGGCCAACACCCGGCATCATGGTGTGGGGAGCGATCTCCTACACTGGCCGTACACCACTGGTGATCGTCGAGGGGACACTGAATAGTGCACGGTACATCCAAACCGTCATCGAACCCATCGTTCTACCATTCCTAGACCGGCAAGGGAACTTGCTGTTCCAACAGGACAATGCACGTCCGCATGTACCCCGTGCCACCCAACGTGCTCTAGAAGGTGTAACTCAACTACCCTGGCCAGCAAGATCTCCGGATCTGTCCCCCATTGAGCATGTTTGGGACTGGATGAAGCGTCGTCTCATGCGGTCTGCATGTCCAGCACGAACGCTGGTCCAACTGAGGCGCCAGGTGGAAATGGCATGGCAAGCCGTTCCACAGGACTACATCCAGCATCTCTACGATCGTCTCCATGGGAGAATAGCAGCCTGCATTGCTGCGAAAGGTGGATATACACTGTACTAGTGCCGACATTGTGCATGCTCTGTTGCCTGTGTCTATATGCCTGTGGTTCTGTCAGTGTGATCATGTGATGTATCTGACCCCAGGAATGTGTCAATAAAGTTTCCCCTTCCTGGGACAATGAATTCACGGTGTTCTTATTTCAATTTCCAGGAGTGTAGATCACGAAGTGACACACATGTTAGATATAGAAGAAAAATTTCAGCTGACATATATAGAATACAAAGACACAAATACAGACATTAGACCATTCTTGCAAAGACCGCCAAATAACCCACAAGTCGAAACAACAATAAAAACTATCAACACAATCATACACAACAAAATAAATGAAAATACAACTATGGAAGAGTTACAACAACTGGTTTATATAGGAGCACTCACTACACTAAATATACACACTAGGCGGAGGTCAGAACCAACCAACACACAGAAGAAACCCACAAAACAAGCACGGCAACACAGGCTACAGATCAGAATAGAAAAACTGTGAAAAGACATCAGACAGCTAACACAATTTATAAGAAATGAAATGTCAGAAAAAAACGAAAAAGGTTATGTAAAATCTCACAACAAGAAGCGATAGAGCAATTAGATGAAAAGAAGCAGAAATTACAAGCATTGGCCAAACGACTTAGAAGATACAAAAAAAGTGAAAATAGAAGGAAACAAAAACAAACATTCAACACAAAACAAAAGAAATTTTACCAGACAATAGATAACACACACATTAAAATAGACAATCCACCAAACATAACAGACATGGAACACTTCTGGAGCAACATATGGTCAAACCCGGTACAACATAACAGGCATGCACGGTGGATACAAGCAGAAACAGACACATACAAGATGAACCCACAAATGCCTGAAGCGATAATTTTGCAACATGAAGTCACCCAAGCAATTAATTCTACTCACAATTGGAAAGCCCCTGGAAAAGATAAAATAGCAAATTTCTGGCTAAAGAAGTTCTAACTAAATTATTTAACAGTTACATTGCAGACCCATACACATTCCCTGATACACTTACACATGGAATAACTTATCTGAAACCTAACGATCAAGCAGACACAGCAAACCCAGCTAAATATCGCCCCATAACATGCCTACCAACAATATACAAAATATTAACATCAGTCATTACACAGAAATTAATGACACATACATCACAGAACAAAATTATAAATGAAGAACAAAAGGGCCGTTGCAAAGGAGCATGAGGATGTAAAGAGCAACTGATAATAGATGCAGAGGTGACATGTCAAGCTAAAACTAAACAAAGGTCGCTACACTATGCATACATTGATTACCAAAAAGCTTTTGATAGTGTACCCCACTCAAGGTTACTACAAATATTGGAAATATACAAAATATATCCTAAATTGATACAGTTCCTAAACATAGTAATGAAAAATTGGACACCCACACTTAATATCCAAACAAATTCATATAATATCACATCACAACCAATACAGATTAAGCGTGGAATATACCAAGGGGACTCATTAAGTCCTTTCTGGTTCTGCGTTGCTCTGAACTCACTATCAAACATGATAAATAATACGAATTATAGATACAATATTACTGGAACATACCCACACAAAATCACACATTTGCTATACGTGGATGATCTAAAACTACTGGCAGCAACAAATCAACAACTCAACCAATTACTAAAGATAACAGAGGTATTAATCAATGATATAAATATGGCTTTTGGAACAGACAAATGTAAGAAAAACAGCATAGTCAAGGGAAAACACACTAAACAAGAAGATTACATATTGGATAACCACATCGACTGCATAGAAGCGATGGAAAAAACAGATGCCTATAAATATCTAGGATACAGACAAAAAGTAGGAACAGATAATACAAATATTAAAGAAGAACTAAAAGAAAAACATAGACAAAGACTAACAAAAATACTGAAAACAGAATTGACAGCAAAAAACAAGACAGAAGCTATAAATACTTATGCTATACCAATATTGACCTACTCATTTGGAGTAGTGAAATGGAGTAACACAGACCTAGAAGCACTCAATACACTTACACGATCACAATGCCACAAATATAGAAAACATCACATACATTCAGCAACAGAAAGATTCACATTAAGCAGAAAGGAAGGGGGAAGGGGATTTATCGACATAAAAAACCTACATTATGGACAGGTAGACAATATAAGAAAATTCTTTCTAGAACGAGCAGAAACTAGCAAAATACACAAAGCAATCACTCATATAAATACATCGGCTGCACCACTGCAATTTCATAACCACTTCTACAACCCTTCAGATCGCATAACATCAACAGATACGAAGAAAGTAAATTGGAAAAAGAAAACACTACATGGCAAGCACCCGTATCATCTAACACAGCCACACATCAATCAAGACGCATCATACACATGGCTAAGAAAAGGCAATATATGCAGTGAGACTGAAGGATTCATGATTGCAATATAGGATCAAACAATAAACACCAGATATTACAGCAAGCATATTATTAAAGATCCCAATACCACAACAGACAAATGCAGACTTTGCAAACAACAAATAGAAACAGTAGATCACATCACAAACGGATGTACAATACTAGCAAATACAGAATACCCCAGAAGACATGACAATGTAGCAAAAATAATACGTCAACAGCTTGCCTTACAACATAAACTTAGAAAACAACACGTTTTCACATACAAGTATGCACCACAAAATGTACTGGAGAATGATGAATACAAATTATACTGGAACAGAACCATTATAACAGATAAAATAACACCACATAACAAACCTGACATCATACTCACCAATAAAAAGAAGAAATTAACACAACTAATCGAAATATCCATACCCATTACAACAAATATACAAAAGAAAACAGGAGAAAAAATTGAAAAATACATCCAACTGACAGAGGAAGTCAAGGACATGTGACATCAGGATAAAGTTGACATTATACCAATTATACTATTAACTACAGGAGTCATACCACACAATATCCACCAGTACATCAATGCAATACAGCTATATCCAAATTTATATATACAACTACAGAAATCCGTAATTATTGATACATGTTCAATTACCCTAAAGTTCCTAAATGCAATATGACATATGCTGAACAGTTAAAAGGAAGTCACACTTGATCAAGGTCGCGTCACTTTCCATTTTTGACGTCTGAGAAAAGAAAGAAATAATAATAATAATAGGAACACTAGTAATGATATAAAATAATGACAGAATTAAAAATGATAATAATTACTTATTATATAACACACTCAATAATCATAATTACTGCTATTAAAAAGCAATGATTAGCAATAATAATATTAATAATAATAACAATAATCAAATAATCGAGGCATTAAAAAGATATCGATTAGTTCAGAACATTTGAAGCGATGTTTGGTATTAGAAGAAGTAAAAGGGACAGGCGAATGAAGCGAGTTCATGATTATTTTAAAAGACATGTACAGAAATATGTGTGTGTGTGTGTGTGTGTGTGTGTGTGTGTGTGTGTGTGTGTGTGTGTGTGTGTGTGTGTGACTTTCCATCTCTGACAATAATGGTATACTGACTGAGCACAAAAAAAAGAAAAAGGAACAGAAGAATTAATTGGTTCAAATGGTTCAAATGGCTGTGAGCAATATGGGACTTAACTTCTGAGGTCATCAGTCCCCTAGATCTTAGAATTACTTAAACCTAACTAACCTAGGGACATCACACACATCCATGCCCGAGGCAGGATTCGAACCTGCGACGGTAATGGTCGCGCGGTTCTAGACTGAAGCGCCTAGAACCGCTTGGCCACACCGGCCAGCAAGAATAAATTACTCCTCCCAAAAATTACAAATAAATCAATTCTCAACTATGTGACTGTGAGGTTTTTTTTAAATTCTCTAACATCTGCTAACAACTATTCTGCAATCCTCTTGTGCACAACAGACAACTTATCTTGTCTCGCCATTGCAACTGCATGATCAGAAAAATGCTAAAATATTACAAAAAGCAATACTGTGATCCATGCAGAGTGCAATGTATAGACTAATTACAATAATTACTGCTATTTTTTATACACAGATATTGAATGATAAGGAGGAGTCTGGTCAATTAAGCTTAAACGACATAAAGAAAAATGAAAGAAACCAATAAAAACTTTTAATTTACTGTACTTAGAAAATTGATAACTCAAATGCTTACAGATTTTACACAGACTTTTAATTATACCACAATGTCCATACTCAATAAGTACGTTTATGGCCACTACAAAGATACGAAAATGACTCTGAGTGTATGCATAGATAAATGTAACAAAACTCATCCAGAGTGCAAGCCACCAACAACTGTGTGCAACAAAAAGCCAAATTATCAAAAATCCTCTATTAATACCAAAGTCCCTTCTGACGCTACTAGCATGATCACAGCAGGCTAAGACCTCTCATGTTGCATGGCTTCTCTCCACTGCACCCTGCATCTGAACACTTCTGGTTCCCCTCGACAATTGCTCACTCACTACTACTCGAGATAATAATATGTCAGACTCAGTGTTTGTGTATGCACACAGCAGAACCACAGACGTCCAACTTTTATAACTGCATCCTCACTTTTTAGAATTTTGTGGGGTCATTATTGCCTAATATGTTGCAAGGAGCAAACGCAAAATTCTCACGTAACAAAATTGAGAGGAATGGCATCAGACGTTTTACAAAAGTGGTAGAATACATCAACATAAGCATAAAAGTATATAAGTTATGTGCATATTAGAAAATTGATAAGCTGTACAATCTAGTCAAGAAAAACTAAAATACAAGTAATATCTTGTGCATGTATGTAACACATAAATACCTGACACTGATGGCACTTCTTTTGACAGGATAACAATACATTATTTATAGTTCACTAAGATTGTAAAAAAATGTCTTTCAGTTGAGTAGATGCAAATATTACATAGATTTACAAATAGTGCAAAGAGAGCGAAAATAAATATACAAGTATCACTGTGTTGGTGAGCACTCATAGCTATGTGACATTGGTGGTAGTTCATTTGAGACAACAACAAAATGATAGACAGATCTTCAACAACAAAAAATCATCTGACAACAGAAAACCAGGTAAAGAAACACATGTTTTAGCTGCAGCAGACTTAGTAACAGCACACACTATGCCCTCTGACAACCACACCAGAATATTAATATTTTCATTCGACAACAAACAAGTTTCAGGTGTATGCAGACTCAGATACTCATTACACACAATACGTCCACTGACAACCACACCAAAATGTTTTAGTGTGTCACTGCTTTTCATATTCAGATAAAGATGCAGTACAGAATCAATATTAATATTATAAGGCACAAGTATACCTTGTCAAGTACCAAAGAATTGATGATGATCATAAAAGAATTGACATCATATCCCTTTGAGAAAACAGGTTCTCACAATTGACATAGGAGACCAAAGTCTCCTATATGACTCAGTAACAGAAATAAATCATATTCAATAAAGGAATAATAATAAGTTATATGCACTTGAACATGAAAGTCAACACTATGTAAAAAGTCACATAAGCTCAGTTCTCAATAAATGACTCAAAATAAGAATGACCACAGATAATTACATAATTGTGGCACATTCCTTGAAGTACAGTTGTAAATATGAGTTAAGGTCAATCACATAGTGGCAAACTAGTACCATACTCTAATGGTGCAGTAAACGGTGTAGCACAAAGTACATGTTTTGATTCAGAACATACATAATTGTGACACATAACATCACTGAATGACATACAGATGTGTCCAAAGACATTAAGGTGACATATCTAAAAAAATGTTAGAATTAATCATATAACCCAGAGTAGTTGCATGTCATTTAATTTATCATAGACTAGAAAATTAGCATTGCTCAAAGATACATTTACATACACAGTAAAATTACAGGTAAACACTGAAAATCCTATTTCTGTACTAGATATTTAAGAAATAATATATGTGAGTATACATGCAATTCCTGCTTATACAGTGTAACTTGAGTTCCAGTCAACATAAGATACTAAAGAATGTCATTTATTATGAATGCATATTGTGTTTCGTCCTCATAACTTATTGCACCCTCAATCACTGAGTAATGGGCCTGGCATTATCACAAGTACTTCCTTGTTACAACATAATAATACCATTTCTTAAAAACCATACCAATGTTTAGATTATGAGCATCAAAGAGAAAATAACAGGTAGCAACACAAGGCCAATATCTTTAGATGTCAGTTGACAACTTGACTATGTCTGGAATCAGAATCATATGCCGTTAGTAGTCAGTCATTACAGGAAACTAAATATGTCATTCAAAAGACACAAAGCAACTAATAAGGACATAACTTAATTCTAAGATATAACACAAAAAAGATTTATCCGTGAACTCTTCAGTAGTAGCTGAAAGAGATGGTTTATTAACTGAAAATGAAGGAAATAATTTCTCCTGAGCGTCACTATGGCTTAATGACAAGAGAAAAAAGTCATCATCTTACAATCATTAACTTAACAGGATAGAATCAGCACTGCAGCACTGCATCACTGCTGTAGCAGAACCATAAGAGAAAGTTTAAAATAATATTGTTTACACAGAAAAGTACTAATGTATCGAAGTAACTTATTTTATCCAATTATTTGCAGCATGCATAAAAATGTAACTGATCAACTTGCATCAAGGTGAAAAATGCTATGTGCTAAAAAGAAGAGGTTGTCAAAATGCATGACATATTTATATACACATCATGGATCAATGTTGTAGCACAGCTGAGTACTTTTGTAATGTCTAGTTCTCCATAACAGACCATTGCAAAATTCTTATTCTTAGAATTAACTCAGTAGCGACATATGTTATATTCTGATCTGAAAAATATTGTTTAGTTCCTACAAATTCATAGAGTTCTGTGTTCTTTTTATTACTGCTGTGATAAAGAAAAATTCAGTTATGATCATGTCACACACAAAAAGAAAGTACAATGAGTGTAAAGAATAATAAGTAGAAAAACCTTTTTTACTGAGACAATTTCATTCTATAACTTTGCGAAGCTAAAAAATTCATTTCACGCATATCTCACATAATTCAGAAGTAGGAAAAAAAACTTTCAAAAATTTCCATGCTCATTAATCGACAGATACATCAACACATGCAACATAGGTTACTTATAAATGGTACAAAAATTGAATTTTTTATGACTTTGTTAAATTCTATAGTCTTTCATTGATATATACATTACAGGGTTTCAATTGAAAAATGACCTATATAGAGAGAATTTTAAAGTTACATCCCCTTTATTTCTGTTATAGAAACCAGTATTATATCTTAGAAGAAAGATTAAGGAAAGGTAAACCTACGTTTCTAGCATTTGTAGACTTAGAGAAAGCTTTTGACAATGTTGACTGGAATACTCTCTTTCAAATTCTAAAGGTGGCAGGGGTAAAATACAGGGAGCGAAAGGCTATTTACAATTTGTACAGAAACCAGATGGCAGTTATAAGAGTCGAGGGACATGAAAGGGAAGCAGTGGTTGGGAAGGGAGTAAGACAGGGTTGTAGCCTCTCCCCGATGTTGTTCAATCTGTATATTGAGCAAGCAGTAAAGGAAACAAAAGAAAAATTCGGAGTAGGTATTAAAATTCAGGGAGAAGAAATAAAAACTTTGAGGTTCGCCGATGACATTGTAATTCTGTCAGAGACAGCAAAGGACTTGGAAGAGCAGTTGAACGGAATGGACAGTGTCTTGAAAGGAGGATATAAGATGAACATCAACAAAAGCAAAACAAGGATAATGGAATGTAGTCTAATTAAGTCGGGTGATGCTGAGGGAATTAGATTAGGAAATGAGGCACTTAAATTAGTAAAGGAGTTTTGCTATTTGGGGAGCAAAATAACTGATGATGGTCGAAGTAGAGAGGATATAAAATGTAGGCTGGCAATGGCAAGGAAAGCGTTTCTGAAGAAGAGAAATTTGTTAACATCCAGTATTGATTTAAGTGTCAGGAAGTCATTTCTGAAAGTATTCGTATGGAGTGTAGCCATGTATGGAAGTGAAACATGGACGATAAATAGTTTGGACAAGAAGAGAATAGAAGCTTTCGAAATGTGGTGCTACAGAAGAATACTGAAGATTAGATGGGTAGATCACATAACTAATGAGGAAGTATTGAATAGGATTGGGGAGAAGAGAAGTTTGTGGCACAACTTGACCAGAAGAAGGGATCGGTTGGTAGGACATGTTCTGAGGCATCAAGGGATCACCAATTTAGTATTGGAGGGCAGCGTGGAGGGTAAAAATCGTAGAGGGAGACCAAGAGATGAATACACTAAGCAGATTCAGAAGGATGTAGGTTGCAGTAGGTACTGGGAGATGAAAAAGCTTGCACAGGATAGAGTAGCATGGAGAGCTGCATCAAACCAGTCTCAGGACTGAAGACCACAACAACAACAACATGCAATCTTACCTCCAAATAGGTGAAAAGAAGAGTGTCATCTGCAAATGCTGATGTTATGTACAGTTAAAAGTTTCGTGTTTCCTATGGTTTACAATGTTTACAGCAGGTATGATTGGTATCTCAAACTGTAATTCGTTTTCTTCCCATAATCAACACTTCTTAAGGATATAGGTTACTTATAAATGGTAGAAAAATTGAATTTTTTATGACTTTGTTAAATTCTATAGTCTTTCATTGATATATACATTACAGGGTTTCAATTGAAAAATGACCTATATAGAGAGAATTTTAAAGTTATATCCCCTTTATTTCTGTTATAGAAACCAGTATTATTTCGAAAAAAACTGTGAATTTTCCTGTTTCCAGAGATTATACGTCTGATACATTGTATATGTTGGTGACAGTGCAGGTTTCTAGTGTCTGTAAATGAATATCTTTGCTAGTATTTACTCTTGTTTCCATGAAGCAGATTGTTCACGTGTTACTGAATGTTTGTCGCCCAAGTGCTACATATATTTGTGGAAGTACATATCTTTTACTGTGCAATAAATACGAACTATCCCATGCATCAAGAAATTCAGTAAGAGGAAATACTGTGGTAACCAGTTCATAAACAAAGCAAACCACATTGTTTAAAGTAACATATGTATCAGTTCTTTGAGAAGAAACTCCCACATGGTATGCCTCCTGGTGATTCAAATTTTTGAGGTAACGATGCCACTGTTTGTAGAGGATTTGTTGTTGTTGACGTGGGCATCTTATCTTCTTTGATAAGGGAAGTGGTGATATGTAAACAATGTGATGGTGTAGGCTGTCTGAAAATAACTGAACTACAAAGTAGCAGGAAGGGTTTAGCGTCAAAATTCTGTGTAGATCCTGCAATAAATCTACCTCGAAAATGACTTCGAGCATTGTGCATAATTCATATGATGAGAATTTGAAAATAGTGTCTGCAATGTGTGGAATATGAACTGGAAAAAAGACTGCTCAAACGTTTTGTGGTTTGATGAACCTTCCTCCTCCTCCCAGTAGGTTCAGCAAGTACATAAAAATAGTTTTAGGTGCCTTGATGGTTGTGTCTAAAGCATCTATGAAACGTGCAGTACAAGAAACTGTGAATATTAGTGGAACCAGGGACATTGCTGTTGCACTTGATGGGACATGGCAACGTCGAGGACATGATTCCTTGAATGGTGTTGTAAGTGCTACTACTCTGGGGAATGGAAAAGCTGTTGTTGAGTGCTTATCTAAGTACTGCCACACCTGCCATACTAACATGGAAAGACATATTGATCATCAGGGTTCTAAGAATTATGATGGTTTCAGTGGAGGTATGGAGTGTGATGGAGCTCTAAAAATACTTCAGAGGCTGGTGCCCTTTTATAATGTAAGATATACAAATTACATAGGCGATGGGGACTCTAAAGCTCTCAATAAAATTAATGAGTTCATTGTTTATGAAGATATCTTGGTAATACTGGAATGTTGTGGACATGTGAAAAAGAGGATGGTTGATAGATTGAGGAAGCTACAAAGTGAAATGAAAGGAAAGTTGGTATCTGATGGAAAATCTCTGTCTGGCCAAGGCAGATTGACAGAAACCGAAACAGACCTGGACTGGCCATTAGACGACCTGCACCTCTGAATGATGTTACAGCAGTGAGAAAAATTGTATGGGCCAAATACTCTCATAAGTTGTCCATAGATGACCACCCTGTTCATGGACTTTGCCCTAAAGGAGCAGATTCTTGGTGTGCTTACCAAAAAGCAAAGGAAAGTGATCAAATATACCATCATAAGCGTTCTCTTCCTGAGCCTGTTATGAATGAAATAAAACCAACTTTTAGAGACCTGAGTGATCCTGTTTTGCTTAGTAAATGTCTTCGTGGGAGCACTCAGAATACAAATGAAAGTTTCAACCATTGCATGTGGGAAAGATTACCCAAGAACGTTTTTGTAGGACTAAATACATTAAAAGTTGGTGCACCAGATGCAGTGATATGTTTCAATGATGGAGTGATAGGAAGGTTGGAAGTCCTGAGAAATTTAGGCATAAAATGTGGCTCTAATATTGAAGATCAATTGCTAGCATGTGACAGACAACGCATGCACGAAGCTGAAAGATTCGCTCTTCAAGTTACCAAAGAAGCAAGAAGTTCTAAAATGAATGCCAACAGGAAGCTTGATGATGAAAAAATGCTGTAGGATGAAGACTACACTTCAGGAATGTTCTGAGACGCAGTTTAATTGGACTCATGTTGTCATTTGCAATTTTCTGCAAGTTGTATTTCTCAGAATTCAGGTACAAAAGCTTCCTAAAGTTTATAAAGCATTGCTCTAATTTTTTTCTGTAACTTGCTATAGTCCATACTTATGTAGTAGACCTAAGCTTTATTGCAGAACCAACTAAATTATTTAAAAATAACATTTTATTAGGAAAAAAATTATAAAAATTGAAATGTGAGATGTGATATTTTTATCCTTGTAATATACATAATAAATGAAATTAAATGGGTCTAGTACCTCAGCCATAATGTCATGCATGTCTGGTAAAAATTTGGTCTCCTTCAAATGTATAACATTGAATTAAACAGTACCTCAATTTGGGGAAGCATTTTAGAAAACATCACATCAGTTTATTTTGTAATTTTTTTAATAACCCTAAGTAGGTTCAAAAATATTCAAAATACTTTTAATTTGTTTAGAAAGTGTGCTGCATTGCCTGACATCAACAAAAAAATCTGTAAAACATACACATTAAAAACTGCCTGAAAGAAATAGGTGTTGATTTTTACATAATATTGAGCCAGAAAAGTACCCCCTATCCTTAACATCATAATACATCTCGTCAGTAACAACAAAACTTCAATATTACTGGTCTCTCAGAAATCCTTTCATCACAAAACGAATCTCTTTTGAAGATATCACTGTGACTCTACTTTCGAATAAAGTGTGAACAAACAGAACCTGAATGTATTTGGTAGAGCTGTGGGTCCCTTCGTTTAAAGAGTGGACATTCCTTACCTTGTCTTGTTCTGTAAATAGCTGCAAAAATACTTCCTCACTAAATCGCATATAATGCCACGTCTGACTTCCTTAGAACAACATATTTCATTAATCTTCAGCATAATATCCTACAAATTAGAATCCAATACACATAATATACCATAATTGCACCATAATATGCAATAGTTGGTCCACAATAAGCCATAATAACATCATAAACCTCACATGGCAATTATAAAGCAAAATTCCTCATCGTATTCCATATCTATAACGCATAGAATTTCCTAGATTCACCATGTGTATGCATACAACTCTGATATTATCACTGTTCAAAAAAGAACTTCATAAGTAGTAGAATAAGCATCAGTCAGAAATGTTCCTACTTAAATTAATGCCCATTTGAAATACCTTCCTCAGATCAGAATCACTTGTACACAGTCTCTCATTCAAAATAAAGTCAGCAGTTATATCTCGACAATTTGTGTCCTACATCACAAAATACCCACTTATGGAAAAAGTCAGGTCATGCAGTTTCCACAGAAATAACACAGTATTCTGTCTGGCAAAGGTAAAACAAATTGTACATCACAGGTTATCGCAAAACACAAAAAACTTCATTGTATGCACAGACTATCTTTCTGCACAAAAAAATGAGTATCATAGAACCTCAAAAACAAGTCTATCCTCCTATTCCAAGACATGGAAAGAAAAATTCCAAACTTATGAAATAAGATAACGGTATTGCTTTGGAATCAGATACTTCACCAGTAAACTCAGAATAACACTAGCCGAATTCAAATTCTTCACAGATAGCTTACCATTCCATATTGTCATAGTGTGTATACATATGCAAAAAGAACATTACCTGTATGATCAGCTTGTCAGACGATGCTTAGCAAATTCAGTGCACTTTTCTTCACGTAACCTAAATAACAAATCATCACTATTCTTTAAAATTCCCTTATAAGTAGATTGACAGTAAGAGGTACATTAACGCATACACAGATTACTTGAAGAGTATGAAACAGTGCTGAAAGGTAAAGTAAGAAAATGCACTGTAAAACCTGGAGCCCCTATTCTCCCCACTGCATATGTTTACCAAAGTACAGTAACCCCCTAAAGGTTCTGTTTTTTATACACATTGATGCTTCATACATGATGAAGTTCTCATGATTTACGTGTGTGTGTGTGTGGCTTCAAGTGCCACAGTATTTGCATGTATGATTCACTGTATGTGAAAAGGACCTTCATACACCAAGAAAGACTTGCTGCTTTAAGATTTTCCTTTATGAGATAACCAATGCAATTTGAGCAACACTCTCTGACCTACCTGTAATGTCTTCATGATCACAGGTGGAGTCTGTAACTTCTTCCTTTTTTCTGTGGCTTTCTTGATGATTTCCAATGCAAAATTAATTTTACACAGTGTCTTAAACGTCTTTGTGTCCGGAAGGCTACCAACAGTTTTATACGATCTGGTGGTGATTTATTCTTTAATATAGGGAGTAGAGGTAAAGTTGTAGAATCATTCAGTAGTTTGTTATTGATATTTTGAAAATCAGGTAAGTGTGAATCCAGCAATACACTTTACAAAATTTAATTAATTCTTTCATAGTGCGTTCTGAGGGGTTACAAGATGGCATAAAACGAGATGTAAATATAGGTCTAATTCTTCTACGTCTCAAAGGTTTTTAGTCATATGTAATAACGAAATTGTGAGCCATTATCAGAAATAACTTTGTCAACATGCCCTACTTTTTTCAGAAAATTCTTTATGTGTGCTAATGAAATACATTTTGCTGTAGCTTTCTGTAAAGGTGTAAACACAAATTTGGAGATAAGCTCAACACCTACAGAAACAAATGAATGACCATATTTAGATCTCGTAATAGGACCGAAAATATCAACAGCAGATACTACTCTTAGTTCCGCAGGAATGATCGAGAATGGTGAGGTTCTGAGTGTAATGTTAAATGGTTTAGCCTTCAAGCACAGTTTGAATTTTGCTAAGAAAGTACGAATTCGCTTTTCCGTATTGTTGAAATAACGTGTATTCCGTGATTTAACTGTGAGGAAAAGTTTGTGATCAAACCCTTTAGTTTTCTAAACTGACAAGTTTTCTCTCATAACCTAACTCGCATTCAATTCTTTCTGTTCTGCAAACATGGCGAGGTTCTGTGCGTAATGTTAAATGGTTTAGCCTTCAAGCACAATTTGAATTTTGCTAAGACAGCACAAATTCGCTTTTCCATATTGTTGAAATAACGTGTATTCCGTGATTTAACTGTGAGGAAAGGTTTGTGATCAAACCCTTTACTTATCTAAACTGACAAGTTTTCTCTCATAACCTAACTCGCATTCAATTCATTCTCTTCTGCAAACATCTCATGTTAATGAGAGAAGTGATCAGCATTTCCAAAATTAGTGCATTCATTGTGATTTGCAATATGAGAATGATTGAACCTACTGTTATAGTTATCGCAACCATGCCTTTCTTCGATACTGGCAAGCTGTTCCTGTATCTTCCTCACATCACATTTATTTTACTGATTAACCGTCATCAGCCCTTGCTTAAAACTTTGCAGACACTGAAATTCTTCGATATCGGAGAACAGAACCAGCTGAGTATCACCTCACCTTTTGTATGAATCATACTTCATTTGCGTCACTCTTTTGTATAATTCTTCAACACGTTTTGCAACAGTCAGCAACTGACTCTACATCTTTCAAACTTCAGTGTTAGACTCTAACAGTAATGACTCAAACTTTTGTGCTAATTCCTCTATTCACAATTCTTGATGTGATATCTGTTGTTTCAACTCAACAATATTAACATACTGCATATTACACTTGAGTTCCTCACGTATCTGAGTTTTCAACTGCTCTGACATTTATTCGAATTTGCTATTTAAATTGTCATTAATCTCACCCCTAGATTCTTTGATGTTATTTATCTCGTCACGAAATAATGTGAAGTCCCCTTCCTGTCTGCTACTAGATTCTTTGATCTCGCCAGGTTGAGCTAGTATATCTCTCATAACAAATCAGACTGTGTTACACTATTTTGATCGCTTGAATTTCGTGTAGTTCCATGCAGTTCATCACACATGATCGACAATAATAATCTGATTATTCACAGCATTGCTTGAAAGTTCCCTGACTACATTATCCTGAGAAAAATTTTCTACACCCTGCCTCAAATTTTCCGAAACTTCATTTGAAGCTACCTCTACTGTTTTTTCTCTTCTTGCCTGTGCTTTAGTTTTCATTGTCATTGTAGCAATAAAGAAAATTACACAAAAATGCAAAACAGCTATCTTAACACAAACCTTTAATTTCACTGTTACAAAATAAGTACTGAACTAGAAAGCTGCTGCAGTGAAAATTTTGGAATTAATGCAAAGTAGCGCTTAAGCAACAAAAAGTAAAATGAAACAACTACTGAGTAAGTACTATTGCATAAAATTTTGCAAATGTGGTAGCAAGACAAAGCATCTCTATCTGTGAAATCGTCCAACAAAACGAAATCCCGTCGGGTGTCAGGTGAAACGTGTTTGTGAATATTTTAAAGGACATGCGCGGAAATATGTGTGTATGACTTTCCGTGTCTGACAATAACGCTAAACAACAAATTTGAAGTGAAACAGTGTAAATTGCATGATTTTGAGTTAGTTACGTTTATTTCAGTATACAATGACACAAAATCATGATCTTCATAAATATTTAGCTCTAGTTTTTTTAAAAAGTAATCTACATTTTTGTATAAATAACTCACTAACCAAAAATGCATTCATGTTCCAAGATCCAGGATAACAAATTTTAAGTGAATAATTACTTGAATTATGCTCAGTATTATACATTGATATACACTCCTGGAAATGGAAAAAAGAACACATTGACACCGGTGTGTCAGACCCACCATACTTGCTCCAGACACTGCGAGAGGGCTGTACAAGCAATGATCACACGCACGGCACAGTGGACACACCAGGAACCGCGGTGTTGGCCGTCGAATGGCGCTAGCTGCACAGCATTTGTGCACCGCCGCCGTGAGTGTCAGCCAGTTTGCCGTGGCATACGGAGCTCCATCGCAGTCTTTAACACTGGTAGCATGCCGCGACAGCGTGGACGTGAACCGTATGTGCAGTTGACGGACTTTGAGCGAGGGCGTATAGTAGGCATGCGGGAGGCCGGGTGGACGTACCGCCGAACTGCTCAACACGTGGGGCGTGAGGTCTCCACAGTACATCGATGTTGTCGCCAGTGGTCGGCGGAAGGTGCACGTGCCCGTCGACCTGGGACCGGACCGCAGCGACGCACGGATGCACGCCAAGACCGTAGGATCCTACGCAGTGCCGTAGGGGACCGCACCGCCACTTCCCAGCAAATTAGGGACACTGTTGCTCCTGGGGTATCGGCGAGGACCATTCGCAACCGTCTCCATGAAGCTGGGCTACGGTCCCGCACACCGTTAGGCCGTCTTCCGCTCACGCCCCAACATCGTGCAGCCCGCCTCCAGTGGTGTCGCGACAGGCGTGAATGGAGGGACGAATGGAGACGTGTCGTCTTCAGCGATGAGAGTCGCTTCTGCCTTGGTGCCAATGATGGTCGTATGCGTGTTTGGCGCCGTGCAGGTGAGCGCCACAATCAGGACTGCATACGACCGAGGCACACAGGGCCAACACCCGGCATCATGGTGTGGGGAGCGATCTCCTACACTGGCCGTACACCACTGGTGATCGTCGAGGGGACACTTAATAGTGCACGGTACATCCAAACCGTCATCAAACCCATCGTTCTACCATTCCTAGACCGGCAAGGGAACTTGCTGTTCCAACAGGACAATGCACGTCCGCATGTATCCCGTGCCACCCAACGTGCTCTAGAAGGTGTAAGTCAACTACCCTGGCCAGCAAGATCTCCGGATCTGTCCCCCATTGAGCATGTTTGGGACTGGATGAAGCGTCGTCTCACGTGGTCTGCACGTCCAGCACGAACGCTGGTCCAACTGAGGCGCCAGGTGGAAATGGCATGGCAAGCCGTTCCACAGGACTACATCCAGCATCTCTACGATCGTCTCCATGGGAGAATAGCAGCCTGCATTGCTGCGAAAGGTGGATATACACTGTACTAGTGCCGACATTGTGCATGCTCTGTTGCCTGTGTCTATGTGCCTGTGGTTCTGTCAGTGTGATCATGTGATGTATCTGACCCCAGGAATGTGTCAATAAAGTTTCCCCTTCCTGGGACAATGAATTCACGGTGTTCTTATTTCAATTTCCAGGAGTGTATTTCAGTGCCATTCTGGAAGTACAAAAGAAAAATATTGAGAAAAAATGAGGATAATATTTCATACATGAAAATACTTTGTAAGTCTACTTTGTACCAGAACTATGTAAAGCACACAAGAAAATATATAAAGTAACTGGTCACAAATGGTAAATGTCCATAAGTAAAGTATATGCAATTACATATTTTGTTCAGAGATAAATTCAAGGGTGATCGTTTTCGCTTGGCTTGATGTTTATACACATAATCGAGAACATCCCTTATGGCAGCCCAGCAGTAACCTGCTAAAATAATAGAGCTCCAATTTATGGCATACCTCGTCTCAAATGTGGCAATAACATGATGAAATCGCCCCCCATGTTCATCACTTACTGCACTACAATCTTTGGAGGAAGAAGTGAAGATGACTATGTAAGAAATGCATTTATAATGACATGTTGCAACAAAGTTTTTCATAAGATGACAACATGTTACCTACAACCTCCTTGTAGTTTATTGCTCGTTTGTTCCCTAAGAACTGTAGACAGACTGTCTTAAAACACTCCCATGCATGCTTCTCATCACCTTGTATGATTCCATCGAAAGTGTGGTCTTCAAAAAGCTCTCGAATCTGTGGACCTACAAAAATGGTCTCCTTTGCTTTGGTATCACTTAAGTAAGGGAAGTTTTGCCTTAAGTACTTAAACTGTCACCATCTTTGTTCATTCCCTTAACAAATTTTTCATGAGACCCTAATTGATGTGCAAATAGATTCTGTAATTTAACTGTGAGAAAATGTTTGTGATCAAAACCTTTACTTTTCTAAACTGACAAGTTTTCGCTCATACTGTAACTCGCATTCAAATCATTGTGGCCAGCAAACATCTCACTTTCACGAGAGAAGTGATCAGCATTTCCAAAATTAGAGCATTCATTGTGATTTGCAATATGAGAATGATTGAACCTACTGTTATAGTTATCGCAACCAATCCTTTCATCGATAATGGCAAGCTGTTCCTATGTCTTCCTCACATCACATGTATTTTGCTGATTAATCGTCATCAGCCCTTGTTTAAAACTTTAAAACTGTAAGCTTTTTTAGTCAATGGAGTTATTTGCTGTTTTTGTGAAGCAAATGTCACTTCTCTATGCACATAGCAAAATGTGTCAGCAGTGTTAACACAAAGTCATGACATTTTTGTTCACTTCAATAGCAGTCAACTAGAACAAGTGATAGTTAAACTGGAAACAAATGTGCAAAAATTATTACATGCATTAATAAAGTCACTGAAGTTGAAGAGGAGGGAGACAAAAAGATCACTAAAATGATATCAAAATGTTTATATCTACAATATTGCACACAAGTAAGAATAGGGACAATAACACAATCCATTGTTACTAGTTAATATGACTTTGACATACCATTATAATATTTAATTTTAAACTTAACACAAAAACTTATATCATCGTAATAAAACAGTGTAAAATGAAAACTAGAGCTAATTTTGAATTGTCTTTGTGATATTCGCTATCACCACATTAGAATTCATAGGAATTGACTATTTTCATTTAATTTACATTTTCATTGCAGCACAGTGTAATAGACTTAAGATTGAGAACAAAAAGAAACATAAATTTGAATAGGAAATTAATTACTCCTCCCACGAATTATAAAGAAATCTATTCTCAACCATCTGGCTGCGAGCTTTAAATATCCTCTAATATCTCCTAACAACTGTTCTGCAATGTTCCTGCATGCAACAGACAACTTACCTCGTCTTTCTGCTGCAACTGCCTGATCAGCAACATGCTAAAATATTTCAAAAAGCAATACTGCGATCCATGTAGAGTGCAATCCACAGAATAACTGAAATAATTACTGCTAGACTTTTATACATAGAAGCTGAGTGGTCAGGAGGGTTTGGTCAACCAACCAAACGATGTAAAGAAAAGAGAAAGAAGACAATAAAATTTTTTCACTTACTACACTCAGAAAATTGATGATTTAAGCGCTGACGTACTTTACACAGACTTTTAATTATTCCACAATGTCTATACTCAATAAATACGTTTCTGGTCACAACAAAGACACGAATATGACTCTGAGTGTATGCATTCATAAATCTGACAAAATCCCTCCAGTGCACAAGCAACCAACAACTTCGTGCAATGAAAAGGCAGATTACAAAAAATCCTCAATTAATACCAAAGTCTCCTCCAATGCTACTAGCGCCATCACGCCAGGCTGCGACCTCTCATATTGCACAGCTTCTCTCCACCGGACCCCCTGTCCAACCACTTCAGATTCCCCTTGACAACTGCTCTCTCGCTACTACTCATGATAATAAGATCTCAGACTCAGTGTATCCACTTACCAAAATCATAGACATCCAATTTTCAAGAGGTTTCAAACGAAAGTGACATTGGTTGCAAGGAAAGAAGAGAATTTCAATTGATATCTCTGTAGACAAAGAAAGGGAAAAGTGGCAGGGCAGGGATCGCTGATGAGAGTGAGAGCGAAGAAGAGATAGCTACTGTGACAGAAAGTGGACTATTACTTGTCTTCTGGACTTTGAAAGGCTTTTAATTTCTCTGATATTTTAAGGAAGATTGTTCCAAAGTCGCATTCTGTACAGAAAATGATTTAGAGAACATGGTAGTGCTGTGTAGTGGTACAGTGAGGATTTTACCTTGCTGGAAACGATTATTTCTGCTGTGTTGTTCAGATAGTAGAGTAAGGGTTGAAGGTAAATAGGAAAGAGGACAATGACTGAGAAGACGATACAGCAAACACGGGGTATGATAATCTCTACAGCTCTCTAGCCATGATAATTGTTCATAGGCAGGAGTGATATTATCGAAAAAGCATACATGACGTATCTGTCACACACAAGAATTCAACGCCAGTTGAAAGTCCTTCTTGGAGAATAGGGTCGCCACAACCAAGGATGGGGAGTATTAGAGAATTTATAAGTTTCTTGTAATGCTGCAGAGGAAATACCTTTGTATATTTTTGGAGTGAATGAAATGATGTTGGCACCTTCGTATTGTGTACCTAGAAC
The DNA here is from genome assembly GCF_023864345.2 of Schistocerca serialis cubense. Taxonomy (NCBI): domain Eukaryota; kingdom Metazoa; phylum Arthropoda; class Insecta; order Orthoptera; family Acrididae; genus Schistocerca; species Schistocerca serialis. Next base: position 620,361,084 of record NC_064638.1, on the reverse strand, counting down.
CGCCAATGCAGTCATTTTGACCGCTGTATTGGAATTGTTGTTTTGATTCTCATTATCATCGTTTCTGGTATGTACTATTAAGCTTAGAAGACGTTACTTACGGGATCTAACACCAAAATGAGGCGAATTATATAATATTTTTAATAAATTAACAGTTTACAAACATAAATGTGATTTTTAGAAAAGATTTCATCTAATAAACAAACAGAGTTTTTCTTTTAGCACAGAAAGTGACAAAATTGTTATGTGCTCGTTATCACAAAATAGATATCTGTTATATTTTATATTATACAATTAAAGTCAATAAACATGTTTGTCAATCCGTATACCACAATATATAAGTAAACAGTGTTTTGTCTTCAGTATATTTTCACAAGTCAATGTGAATCATGTATTTTTAGTAGCAGGAACATTACACCATTTCCTTAGTCATGTCCTTTGTGCAAGAACCACGACTCGCTGTTTGCACTTTTTGCAGATATAGCTTGTCTTACTCCTGCATTTCTTCTTTTGACAATGCCTACACATTTTATTTCCTTCCACAGGCCGCCCAAATTCTGATTCCTTTTCCACTGACTTAGATTTCGAGCCAATGTATGCCACGAAAAATTCTCCTCTGTCTGCTTCAGAATGCAATTTCGGCGAGTGATATTCTTCCTTGTCGCTTTCTTGAAAACAATCTAGGAAATGATAGCTGCCAAGTCAAGAATATTATGAGCTAGGAATCTATGCATACCACCTCAACAGTGTATTTTCTTCTCATTTGATACACAATATTATGTACTAGCCCTTCATGTGTATCAGCTCGAACAGTATATTTTCCTCCCCTTTGATCCACCACATTAACACTGTATATTCTGTTGTTTTAGAAGTCTGTTGCTTCTGGAATACTTTTGAGACTAGCTTGAAGTTTAACTTCTGTGTGCAAAGTTCTACATATAAGATTGTTCCTGTATCGTTTATCTTCATACTCTGTAAAAGTGCAGCTGGAATGAGCTGATTCGTGATGCTGCGCTTTCATAACTTTTACGGCTATAGGAATTTCTCTACTTGATCGTCTAATTGTTTCAACAATGCTGGTACCATTACTTTTCAACCTCTTGCTCAGTTTTGCTGTAGTCATGTTTCACTCTATTTGAATTACACCCATCAACTTCATTACTACACTTTTGGGAAGAGTCTCATCATGTGGTGTGAGGTCATCTTTTCCTATATAAGGGAACCCACTGGACAGAAGCTTTGACTCAACGTCCACAAGAAGTCAAAGTCTTATACCAAATTTATCTGGTTTGTTGGACATGTACTGTAAGAATGGACACCTTGTTCTGTTTGGGAAAACCTGCTTATCATGAGCCAGATTTTCATCTGGAATACACAGGGTGATTTTTTGACCATGTACAAACTCTAGTGATTGATCGATGAGAGGATACGGAACAAAAGAGGTCTAATGAATTTATGTCAGGAAACGCATGATTTCCATGCTAGAGATCATATATTCAATCACATATTGTTACAGGAACCGCAGTCTAATATGCGCTGCACCATGCAGCTACAGTTCCAGCATGTGCCGAAAATGGTTGAATGTTGGACGTCTATGATTCTGCTGTGTGGATACACAAATTCTGTGTCTGAGATATTATTATCGCGAGAAGTAGCGAGCAGCAGTTGATGGGGAAAGTCAGAAGTTGTCAGACGCAGCCTGCGGTGAAGAGAAACAGCGCGACATTCGAGGTCGCAGCCTGCTGTGACTATGCTAGTAGCGCCGGAGGAGACCTTGGTATTAATTGAGCATATTTGGTAATTTGCCTTTTTGCTGCATGTAGTTGTAGGTTACTTGTACACTGGATGGATTTAGTCAGATTTGTGTATGCATACATTGGGAGTAATATTTGTGCCTTTGTTGTTACCATAAATGTGTATATTGAGTATAGACACTGTGGAATAAATAAAAGTCTGTGTAAAGTTTTTCAGTGTTTAAATAATATACTGCAAATATAATAGACTGTAGACTTATTGATTTCTTTCATTTTTTTTACATCGCTTAAAGTTAGTTGACCAAACCCCTCCTCATTATTCAGTTTCTATGTATAAAAATATGGCAGTAATTGTTGCGATTAGTCCATACATTACACTCTGCATGGATCGCAGTACTGCTTTAAATATTTTAGCACGTTGCTGATCACGCAGTTGCAGTGGCAAGATGAGGTAAGATGTCAGTAGCACACAGGAGCATTGTAGAACAGTTGTTAGGAGACGTTAGAGAATTTAAAAACAAACAAAAAAAACTCGCAGTCAGATAGTTGATGATCGATTTCTTTACAACTCTTGGAAGGCGTAATTAATTCTTCTGTTCCTTTTTTTTGTTTTGTACTCAGTCAGTATACCATTATTGTCAGAGACTGAACATCGCACATGTTTCTGCCTGTCTTTTAAAATTATTACTAAAACGTTTCACCTGTGGACCTGCCTGCCAGGATTTCGTTTCGTTGAACGATTTTGCAGTTAGAGATGCTTCGTTCTGCTACTACATTTGCTAAATTTCATGCAGTAGTACATACTCAGTAGTTGTTGCATACCGCTTTTTGTTGCTTGTGCGCGCTTTGCGCTATTTTCAAACATTTTATTTCAGCAGTTTTCTAGTTCGGAATTTATTTTGTAACAGTGAAGTTAAGAGGTGTTAAGATAGTTGTTTCGAGTTTTGTGTAATTTTTGTGTTACACAAAACAGAATAATTATGAAGACAGATCAAACCAAAATTGGTGTGATCGTAGATATGCAAATTCTGATCTTGGTGCAACTGTAGAAATCAGACCGCCCAACCCATGCAATAACTCCAAGAAAAATGAACCGACACAACAATGTCTAGCAGCCAAGTCTGCAAACAAACTGTTTGCAGTTGCCGACAGTCAACATATAAACAATATTAATTTTATAGGTTTTAATAACATTAGGGCACATTGTTACAAGAAAATGATGACTGCCGAAATACACCTGTACATCCCATTGTAAAAATTTCGATAGAAACGTTTCACTTTCTGCTGTACTTGATTCTGGTAGTCAAGTTAACGTGGTTACTGAGACAGTATTTGGCAAGTGTGCTCGACCATCGGTTTGTCCAGCTTTGCCTCTATTAAGAACCAAACTGAAGCGAGTGATTCCTGAAAAGAGTGTTAATGTACGTAATCAGACTTCATTAATTTTCATGTGTCAGGAACACACATTTTCTGCGAACTTTCTTATAGTTCCTCTTTTATCAAGAGAAGCAATTTTGCGTGTAGAGTTTCTACGTGACCATAAAGTGATTTTGAGCTATTGCGACGCTGAAGTAGTGTTACGAGTACCTGTAATGCTTAAATTTCAAGGTTGGTTAACAAAGGAAGATGAATATATGAACAGTTTCCATTTTTTCTTTCTGCTCGACACAACACTCACTGAGTTTGTCTGACAATTGTGTGAACAACGTAACTACATTTCACTGTAAAACTGAAAAATCTATTACCACAGAACGGTTAATTAAAAAGAAAGTACTCAGATATGAAGTAGATTCTGATACAGAGACACATGAATTATTAGTAATTTTAGTTACAACTTGAAATTTTTTCTCACAAGACTGGAACTATACGAAATTTTCGTTACAAATTCAATGTTATCGAACATAATAAATTTTTGTACCACCTTACGTTATTCCACTGACAACGAGAAAAGATTAAGCAGGAAATACAATCGATACTAGCTCAGGAAATTATTGAGCATGCTGTGAGTTCATACAACAGGCCATTACACGTTGTTAAAAAGAAAGACGATTCTATTAAGAGTTGTTCGTGATTCCAGACAGATCGACACTATAATACAACCAGAAACAGATCGATCACAAACACTAGACGAATTCTTAGAGAAATTTCATGGTGTAAATGTAATGTCTTCTCTTGAATTACGATCTAGTTTTTGACAAATCGAATTACACATTGACTGAAGGAAAAACACAGCCTTTCTGTGTTTTGTAAACTGCCATCAATTTCGAAAATTACCGTTTAGTCTCAAACGTTTCATCTGCTACATTTTCACGAGGTCTGTATACTATCTTACCTAAGCATTTAAAGGACAGCATCACCACCTACGTTGATTCACATTTTGTTTGCGGAAAAACCGTGTACATAACAAAACCAGGCCTGAGTGAACCATTACAGACTATGGCATTACAATCAGTTTAGAAAAATCAGAATTCGGTAAAACGCAAATTAAATTTCTTGGCCACATTGTCTCTACCAAATGTAGATCACCCAATCCAGAAAAACTGAAAGTAATTGAATACATGCCTGGACCTATGAACGAATGACAACTTAGAGGATTCTTAGGTCTCGTGAATTTTTATCGACGTTTCATCAGCTTAAAGAGCTTATCTACACCTAGACTATATCAAATTACAGGTAAGAATGGTTTCGGACCAGGATGACGTCACGCAGACCGAATTTGATGATCCGAAAAGTGTATTCCTTAATGCGCCCATATTATCACATCCTGATTTATCTCTTGATATTTACCTTTCGATGAATAATTCAAAATCTGGTTCTGTGTACGCTTCTTTCGAGGAATTGTAGAAAATGATATTCTTGAACAGAAAAGTATGTATTTTTCCAGTCGAGTCTTAATCAAAACCGAACGTAACTATTCTGTAGCTGAGCTTAAAGTATTTGCTGTAGTTTGGGCATTGGATAAATTTTGTTACTTTCAACAACGTAAAACACACTAAGGTATATACTAATCATCGGGCACTTTACTTACTTATGACAGCTAAACTGAATCAGAATCGTTTAAGACGTTGAGCTTTGATACTCAAGAATTCAGTTTCACTGTAAGTTACATTCCAGGTTCAGAAAACGTTATTGCTGATGCACTGTCACTTGCACATGTTGGTTAGTCCAAAGTAAAAATGAACACTGCAAAGAAAATAATTTTAGTTTGTTAGATATGCAGAAAGTAGTTTTTGAAAACTTTATTTCATCCTCGTTATGTGATATTGCTCCGGTGCACGAGAAAGACCCAATCTGGAAAGAGATAAAGGAGAATGGCACTGCTATAAGACCATTTTAGCTTGAATATCCTCAGACATAGATGTCCTAACACCTATTTGGGTATTGCGTATCCCAGACGAAGTTGTCAAAAAACTCATTTGGTACACACATCTGAGTTACACAGAGTTTGGTGCTAAAAAACTTCAACAATATGGAAAAGCGAAAACATACTGTCTTGGCAAAATGCTAATTGTGCAAAAGGCTAACCCATCTAGCATTAAGCACAGAACACCACTATTTACGATCATTCCTCTGAAACTAAGAGTATTACCTGCTGTTGAAACTTTCGGTCCTGTTACGAGATCTAAATATGGTCATTCATTTGTTTTTGTAGTTGTTGAGCTTACCTCTAAATCTGTGTCATTTACACCTTTACGGAAATCTACAGCAAAATCTATTTCATTAGCACACATAAAGATTTTTTTGAAAGAAATAGGGCATGTTGACAAAGTTATTTCTGATAATGGCTCACGATTTCGTTCCAACATAAGGCTAAAAAAACTTTGAGACATAGAAGAATTAGACCTTTATCACGTTTTATACCATTTTGCAACCCCACATAACGCATTATGAACGAATTAGGTAAACTTTGCAGACTGTATTGCTGGATTCACACTTATTTGATTTTCAAAATATCATTAACGAACTACCAAATGATTCTACAACTTTACCCCTACTCCTTATACTAAAGAAGAAATCACCACCAGATCGTATAAAACTGCTGGTAGCCTTCCAGACACAACAACATTTAAGACGTGAAATAATTAATTTTGCATCGTAAATCATCAAGAAAGCCACAGAGAAAAGGAAGAGGTTACAAAATCCACCCGTGAACATCAAGACTTTACAGGTAGGTCAAAAAGTGTTGCTCAAATCGCATCGGTTATCTCGTAAAGCAAAATCTTTAAGCAGCAGGTTTTTCTTTGTGTATGAAGGTCCTTTTCGCATTCAGTGAATCTCACATGCAAATACTGTGGCACTTGAAACCACACACACATGTAAATCACGTGAACTTCATCATGTATCGAACATCAAAGTACACAAAAAACAGTTCCCTACAGGGTTTACTGTACTTTGGTAAACATATGCAGTGGCAACAATAGGTGCCCTGGCGTTACAGTGCATTTTCTTACTTTAGCTTTCAGTGCTGTTTAATACTCTTCAACTAATTTGTGTATCTGTCAATGTATCTCTTTCTGTCAATCTACTTATTACGAAATTTTAAAGAGTAGTTATGATCTATGGTTTGGGTTATGTGAAGAAAAGTGCACTGAATTTTCTAAGCATCATCTGACAAGCTGATCACGCAGTGGAAATAGGTAATTTTTTTTTTGCATCTGTATTTGCACTTTGACAGTTTATTTCATAAGTTTGGAATTTTTCTTTCGAAATCGTGGTATAGGAGGGTAGACTTGGTTTTGAGGTTCTACAATACTAACTTTTTTCGTCAGGAGGATAGTTTGCAAATATAATGAAGTTTTCTGTGTCCTGTAGTAACATGTGATGTACATTTTGCTTTACCTTTACCAGACAGAACACTGCGCTATTTCTGAGGAATCTGCGTGAGATCACTTTGTCTGAAGGTATATATTTTGTGATGTAGACACGAATTGTGGATGTATAACTGCTGACTTTATTTTGTATGAGAGACTGTGTGTGAGTGGTTCTAAATTGAGGTACGTGTTTCTGATGGCCATTAGATTAAGTAGGAACATTTCTGACTGATGCTTGTTCTGCTACTTATCAAGAATTTTTTTTGAAGAGTGATAATATCAGATATGTATGCATACATATGGTGAATCTAGGGAATATTATGTAGTGGATTCTGATTTGTAGGATATTATGCTGAAGGTTAATGAAATATGTTGTTCTAAGGAAGTCAGACAAGGCATTATATGCTATTTAGTGAGGAAGTATTTTTGCAGCTATTTATGGAACAAGACAAGGAATGTCCACTCTTTAAGCCAAAGAACCCACAGCTGTACTAGATTCATTCGGGTTCTGCTTGTGGACACTTTATTCGAAAGTACAGTCACAGTGATATCTTCAAAAGATATTTATTTTGTGACAAAAGGCTTTCTGAGAGGCCAGTACTACTGAAGTTTTGTTGTTACTAGCAAGATGTATTATGATGTTAAGTGCTATCGATTATGGAAACAAAACGACGTACAGTTTGAGGTACCAATCAGACTTGCTATAAACACTGTAAACTCTAAAGAAAACTTGGAACTTTTACCTATATGAAACTCCAGCGGTTGCAGATGAGACTTTTCTTTTCACCTATTTGGAGATAAGAGTGCATGTGTGGATGTATCTGCGAATAACGATCATGCATAGTCTTACAAAGGTTTTTTTCTTCTGCTGAATTATGTATGCGTGAATTGAATTTTCTAGCTTTGCGAAGTTGAGAAATGAAATTGTCTCAGTTAAAATATTTTGTTTTTTTTACTTATTACTGTTTACACTCAGTATACTTCATTTTTTGTGTGTGACACGATCATAATTTTTCTCTATTGCACATGTAACACAAATAACACAGACCTCTATGAATTTTAGGATGTAAATAATATTTTTCAGATCAGAATAAAATGTACACAGTGTAGAGGACAAGGGGTTATTGTTAGGAACTATGGTGCGAAATTGTGATTTAGTGTGTTTCAGTGTGCGATGCGCCAGCCTCATGGCAGACCGCAGAAGAAGGCTAACTGGCGCATTATGCAGGTGACACAGTTTTTCAACAAGCGTCGGTATGTGTGTATGTGTGCGGCAGCCATCAACAGCCAGAACACAGTATTAGCAGAATCACGCAGCCGCGGACTGAGTGTGGTGCGGTTTCATTAGCCAATTCATTGAGAACGTACTAACAAACACGTCGCCGCATAACTGGCGGATTCAGCAGTGGTCTGCACTATTTAAGGGCATCAGAGGTGGGCGTCGGCATTCGGTTCGACCGGTTGGGCGTTCAGTCGCTGTTACGTCGTTGTCATCAGTGACGCTGTCCCTGACGATTGGCCGGCAGAGGGCATTGCCCGCACTAGCGACTCCTGGCGTCGTCAGGAGGCGCCGCTTCTGCAGGAGCCATGCTAGGCTGGGCCTCGTACTGCTAACCTCCTACCACCTGCGCAGCCGCTGACCGAGCACAGCGTCGCGTTCCTTGGGCTGCATGCATCAGCACATCTCCACCACGACACGAGTGGTGGGGTTGAACTACCAGAAAATGTATTGGAAGAACCAACAATAAAGAGGAAGATTGCTAAAAACAGCCACCTTCTCCTTCCCAGCCATGCCCTCAACCCTGACCACGTCACTGGCTCCGGTCATCCTATTACAATAGCGAGTGAGTTACATTCTAACAATATGAATTTTGCAATGGTCTGTTATGTAGAACTAGACATTCCAAAAGTACTTAGTTGTGCTAAAAACATTGATCCATGATTACATTCTAACAATAAGAATTTTGCAATGGTCTGTTATGGAGAACTAGACATTCCAAAAGTACTCAGTCGTACTACAAACATTGATTCATAATATGTACATAAATATGTCATGCATTTTGACAACCTTTTCCTTTTAGCATGCAGCGTTTTTATGCCTTGATGCAAGTTGATCAGCTACATTTTTATGCATGTTGTAAATAATTGTGTATAGTATGTTACTTCAATACAGTAGTGTCTTTCTATGTTAGCAATTTAATTTCAGATTCTTTTTCATGGTTCTGCTACAGCAGTGATACAGTATTGATTCTATCACGTTAAGTTAATCATTGTAATATGGTGACTTTTTGCTCTTGTCATTAAACAACACTGATGCTCAAGAGAAATTATTTCCTTCATTTTTTGGTTAATAAACCATCTCTTTCAGCTACTACTGAACAGTTCATGGATAAATCTTTCTGTGTTGTATCTTAGAGTTAAGATATGTCATTACTAGTAGCTTTGTAAGATATGGCTTTTGAATGTCATATTTATTTTCCTGTTATGACTAAGTACTAATGACATACAATTCTAACTCCACACAGTCAAGTTGACACTTGACATTTAACGATATTAGCCTTCAGTTGCTACCTGTTATTTTCTCTTTGACGACCATCATGTAAACATTACTAAGATTTTTTAAAAATGAAGTCATTACACTGTAGTAATAATTAAGTACTTGTGATAGTTATAGACCCTTTACTCAATGATTGACTGTGTAATAAGTTGCGAGTACTAAACATAATATGCAGTCATGAGAAATGACATTCTTTACTAACTTATGTTGACTGGAGCTTAGGTCACTTATACTGTATAAGAAGGTGTTGCATGTATACTTACATATATTTTTTCTTAAATATCTGCTACAGAAATTGTATTATATGGACTTAACATTTTGATTGTTTACCTGTAATTTTACTGGGTATGTAAATGTATCTTTGAACAATGATAATTTTATGTTGTATGATAATTTAAATCACCTGTAATTACTATGTATATATCAGCTTTGGTATCTATTATTAGTTGTAACATTTTTTAAATATGTCACCATTAATGTCTTTGGTCACATCTGTAGGTCATTAAATGATATTATGAGTCACATATTTTGTATGTTCTGGATCAAGACATGTGCTTTGAGGTACGCTATGTACTCTATCATTAGAAAATGAATTTGTATAGGACCAGTTTATCACTATGTGACTGGCCTAAACTTCATACTTACAACTGTACTTCAAGGAACTTGCCATGCTTATGTAATTAGTACATATTTGAAGTCATTTACTGAACACTGAGCCTATGTGCCTATTTACACAATGATGAATTTTATGTTCAAGTGTATATGACTTAATATTATTTATTTATTCAATATGATTTGCTTCTGTCGCTGTGCTAGACTGAGACTTTTGATCTTCTATGTCAGTTATGAGAACCTATTTCCTCAAAGGAAAATGATATCAATGCTTTTATGATCACCATGAATTCTTCAGTACTCAACATGGTATATTTGTGCCTTATAGTATTACTGTTGAATCTGTACAGTATCTTTATCTGAGTATGAAAAGGAGTGACACACTAAAACATTTTGGAGTGGTGTCAGTGGACTTAATGTGTGTAATAAGTCCCTGAGTCTGCTTACACCCAAAACTTGTGCATTATCAAATAAAATATTAACATTTTGGCATGGTGGCCAGTGGACATCATGTATCTAATAAGTCCCTGAGTCTGCTTAAACCTAAACCTGTGTGTTGTCAAATGAAAATATTAATATCATGGTGTAGTTGTCAATGGACATAGTGTGAGTTGTTCCTGAGTCTGTTGTACCTAAAACATAGGTTTCTTTCCCTAGTTTTCTGTTGTATGGTCATTTTTACTCTGTTGAAAAACTCTAAATAACATGTTGTTATCTTCTCAAATGCACTACTGCCATTGGCATACTGATATAATTGCTTACCAGCACAAAGGTACTTGTATATATTTTTTTGTCTGTCTTTGTACTATTTGCAGTTCTATGTAAGATTTGTATCTACACAACTGAAAGACTTACTTTACACTCTTGATGAACTATAAGTAGCATTTTGTTATCCTGTCAAATTAAGTACTATCAATGTCAATTGGTGATGAGTGCTTAAATGCACAAGATGATACTTGTAAATTATTTTTTCTTGACTACATTGTACAGCTTATCAGTTTCCTGTTGTGTACATTACTTATGTAATCTTATGCTTATCTTTATGCTTTTACTGCTTCTTTAAAATGGGTGATGCTATTTTTCTCAATTTTTATTATATAAGAATTTTGCTTCTGCTCCTTGCCAATATGTTAGGCAAGAATCACCCCAAAACATTCTTAGAAGTGATGGTGGGGGTTAGTAAAGATGGATGTCTATGATTCTGTTGTGTACATACACGAACTCTGTGCCTGAGATATTATTATCGCGAGTAGTAGCGAGCAGCAGTTGTCAAGGGGAGTAATAAGTGGTCAGACACAGCTTGTGGCAGATGGAAACCATGCGACTTGAGAGGTTGCAACCTGCCATGATAGTGCTAGTAATGCTGCGGGAGACCTTGGCATTAATTGAGAATTTTTGATAATTAGCCTTTTTGCTGGATGTAGTTGTTGGTCGCTTGCACACTGGAGGGGTTTGTCATATTTGTGTATGTGTACATTGAGAGTAATGTTTGTATGTTTGTTGTGACCAGAAATGTGTTTTTTGAGTACAAACATTGTGGAATAATTAAAAATCTGTATAAAGTTTGTCAGTGTTTAAATAATATAATGCAAGTATAAGAGTCTGTAGACTTTATTGGTTCATTCAATGTCTATGTGTAAAAAATGTCAGTAATTGTTGCAATTATTCAGTAATTGTTGCAATTATTCAATGCATTGCACTCTGCATGGATCACAGTATTGCTAATGAAATATTTTGGCATGTTGCTGATCATGCAGTTGCAATGGCAAGATGAGGTACGTTATCTGTTTCACACAGGAGCACTGCAGAATAGTTGTTAGGAGACGTTAGAGAGTTTTTTTAGAGAAAAACTCGCATTCAGACCATTTAGAATTGATTTCTTTATAATTCTTCTGAGGAGTAATTAATTTTCTGTTCCTCTTTGTGTCTCTTTTGGTTTTCAATCAGAGTTCCATTATTATCATAGATGGAAGGTCACACACGTATTTCTGTATGTCTTATAATATAATTACCAATACAGTTTCATGATTTCCAAGTACCTCAAAGCATATGTGTATGCACTATAGCACTTTCTGTCTCACATGTTCATATCACCCAGGCTGCATCCGAACTGTGCCAAAGGCTGCATGAATATGCTGCTCCAGTGTCTCCACATCTGGAATAGGCTCTCCATACACGATATTTTTGAGATGGTCCATAATCAGAAATTGCATGGGTTGAGATCCAGTGAACTAGCACGCTATGCAACTGGACCCCTTCATCCGATGCACTCACCAGGGAGACACAGTTGAGATGCATAAGGACGTTAACAACACATGGGCTGGAGCACCATCATGTAGCAGACACACACCGAGCGAGGTGGCACAGTGGTTACCACACTGGATTCACATTCAGGAGGACAATGGTTCAAACCCGCGTCCGGTCATCCTGATTTAGGTTTTCCATGATTTCCCTAAATCGCTTCAGGCAAATGCCAGGATGGTTCCTGTGAAAGGGCATGGCTGATTTCCTTCCCTGTCCTTCCCTATTCTGAGCTTGTGCTCGGTCTCTAATGATCTCATTGTCAATGGGAAGTTAAACACTAAGCTCCTCCTCCTCCTCCTCCTCCTCCTTCGTAGCAGACACATGAACCTTCGGATCTTCAATGTTACTTCTCCATCAGGTGAGGCAAAGTCACCTGCAAGAAACCCCGATAGCTCCATCCTGTTAGGCGACGTGAAAGGAAGACTGGCCCCAAAATATGGTCGTCAATTACCCAGCCCACACATTCTGGCTGCACTGATGTTGATGATTCGCTGCCACATACCATGGGGTTTCTGTATACTATCCCATAGATGGCTGTTATGAAAGTTGAAGATACCACTCCACATTTAGGCTGCCTCATCTGTGAATAGGATGGATGACACAGATGCTGGAACCATGGTTGCCTGATGACGAAACCAGTGACAAAACAGCTCCCGATATGGAAAGTCTGTCGCCAGTAAGCCCGCAAAAGGTAAGGGTAGTAACAACTGTCATGGAGAATGTTCCACACAGTTATCTGCCTTACGCTGCCTGGTACTGACACGCTGGTCGCCCTCCACAATGTTAAACACATTTTGTAACGTGCCAATTGGCGGTACTCAAGATCGAACTCACAACGACAATGGATCGTACTGTACCAACGTCGCTATGCCGCTGATGTATGGCTTCCTGCCGCACAAAATTGCTTGAGCGAACCAATCGACCACTACACCATGAATTTGGTACCGTTTTAATTTTACGGTCGATGTTATGATTGTGGATCGCTACTAGTTTTCAGAAGATTCCAGTCGTAGCGGAGCGCCTGGCAAATACTCGAAGTCTAGCTCGTACCGTATTTGCACCCTTAAAAGACAAACTGAAGACAGATCAACCCGCAGATAATTAATACTGCAGCAATCATAAACACTAACGAGACAGCAGACTCAAATGTCGAATAATAATAAACAGCACCTTTATTGTACACAACGTCGTAATCGTACAGTGACACTATTACACCATGAATAGACCCGCTAAAACATTCCAATGACAATGGCAAACAATATCAAGCAGCAATTACGAGACAGGCAGATTTCGATAACAACTCCCATTATCGTACTATCAGACAAAACAAAACACCAAAACACTTTAAATACAATACCTGTTTATATTATGTCAAGCTAAATGTTACCTCTAGCTTTCAATTGTTCTCACATACCACAAAATTCTCATTACGCAGCACACTATCTCTGGAGAAGTCTTGTAATCTTTTAATTACAATATTTATATCCAATATATCGTCCTGTTACGACCAATTCACTTTAAGTTGCTTTCACTGATATCTATAAGGATTAAGATAATTGATGCTAACCTCAAATCTCTTTCTGTTTAGTCCAGAGTTGCTACGTAAATAATACGACATAATGTATTTCACTGATTTATCAATCTTTCATATTAGTATAATCGCTGACTTTTCCGTGATAACTTCCTACAATTTCAATTCTAATAGAAATTACTTTCCATAAATGAAATCGTTTTAACTATTTATCATATCTACCATCTGTATATTTAGCATGGATCAACTCTATTAATTAACTTTACTTTTAGGCAATTTGGTAGCCCAGTGCAGAGCCTGGTTGTGAGAATAAGTAAAAAGTCTGTATTTTTGGTGTTCATAGAAGGAAGAATATAGTATTATTTCACCAGTGAAAAACTGAGTCATTATTCCAAGTAGTACTGTAACCTATAAAAACCCAAGAAGCCCAGGCATGTACTTCGGATTTTTCACGAAGATCCGATTACAACAATATAACTAAACTAAACTAAACTCCTCCCAAACAGGACATGAAGGCCCAAAGGGACCGACCGGCCACCGTGTCATCCTGAGCCCATAGGTGTCACTGGATGCGGATATGGAGGGGCATGTGGTCAGCACACCGCTCTCCCGGCCGTATGTCAGTTTCCGAGACCAGAGCCGCTACTTTTCAATCAGGTAGCTCCTCAGTTTGCCTCACAAGGGCCTGCTTGCCAACAGCGCTCGACAGACCAGGTGGCCACCCATCCAAGTGGTAGCCCAGCCTGACGGCGCTTAATTTCGGTGATCTGACAACAACCACAGCATTCAATGTTTGCAACAGTGTTTTGCAGTTTGTCTGAGACTGGGAAGTTTATGTGGATCTAATTTGAAAAGATTCTTGAACCATTTGCAGGCACAGCGCAGCTTACTGTGCTTGCCCAAGATGTCGAAAAATTAATCTAATTATTTCCACATATCTAAAAATTTTATTTATTTTATATTATATAATAAATTAGCGACAAGTGACAGCCATGATACGTAGTGGGCAAAACAGTGAGTACTAGCTTTGTTAAGACAGTGTATATACATGTATATTAATAATTTATTTATGTTCCATGTACTCTGATGACATGACAGAGACAATAACGTAATACTGGAAAAATACTAACTGAAAAAAAAAATAAATTAGATGAAGAAGACATCAATACCAAGAGTGGACAACTGAAAGCACAATAAAGGGAAGTACCAGTTACAAAGCAACAGTAAGGTAGGACGGCGCATTGTATGTAGAGAACGTGTTCCTAGTAGAATTATTAGAAAGTCCAAGCACCTATTTCCTAAAATCAAAACCTAAAGCTTCAGAGGCTATTGCAATTGCAATCAAGTAGAAAGAATGATATTTCCTTATCAGTATGAAAAGCATATTGAGTGAACAACAATTGAGATTACAATTACATACAGCTGTACATGCATTCTGACGCACGAGAAATAGCACGGAAGTAAGACCCAAACAGAGAAGATATTAATTTTAGTAACTGCAGAAACGTAAAGATTTTCATCATTGCTGGACAATACGATAATGAAATGTCATTTCAAAATCAAAATACCAATGTTGTAGACTTGCATTTGCAAAACGTAACAATGAATGGTTTAGAACCATAAAGCAGTGATTATTTTGATGCTGGGCGTGATATGCCACTGTTGCATTCGACGTCTGTCAATACTGAACATTTCATTACAAGCAATACGTTGATTACAGTAGACGAAATTAATGACACCTCGACACAAAGGAATATTTTTAATGAAAGTAGTACATGTAGTACAGATGCAGATGCTGACAGGCGTAGGCCAGAAGCGACTAGGGACGACATGCAAGCCTTGGTTTGAGGCTTAACAGAAACAATACACACAGGAACGCGATGAAAACAGGCATGAACGCAATGAAAACAGCCATGAATTCGAAAATGCCGAGTTCAGAGACCAATTTGAACACAGTAAATTAAAAAATGTCGAGTTTAGAAACAATTCAAGCAGATATGAACACAATAAATTCAAAGATGTCGAGTTTAGACACAATACAAACAGACATGACTAATATGAGAGCAGACATGACTACAGTAAAGTCCTTGATCGGGAAGGTACATACAAACAAGACACACATACCAGGCGAGGTAAGAAATTTGCGCACAGAACTCAATATGGATACGAAGTTCCCACAGCAGCCGTCCGCTGGTGAGAGAAATCAGTGGCGTGAACAACAATGCCCCACCCACGCCGCGCGAGCGCATGCCGACGCCCGACGCGAGCAACGAGCAAAGCTTCTTTGAGACACATATGTCATCTCCGCATGTAAATGCTGTTCCACCCTGTTGGCCAGCGTTGTTAATGGACGACAGTTTAATAAAGTACCAACAGTTTCCTGTATTTTCAAATGAAACAAAGCGAACACACATGCTAATATTTGTCGGAGCCTTTAAGAATGTACTGCCTAGGACTTGGACAGAAGCTGAAAAGATCAAATATGTGGTACGACATACAAAAGGCGACGCTCTTTTGTGGGCTACAGAGATGTCGGAACTCTGCGAGACATATGATCAATTTGAGAATGCATTTTTAGATAAATACTGGTCAACTGCTGTCCAGGAGAGATTAAGACAAGAGGTATTCATCCCATTATCATATCATCCAAAATTCGGGGGGCTAAGAAACTATTTTGAAACATATCTAAACAAGACCCGCTACTGGAATAATCCGATACCTCATATCGGTGTATTGAAAATCTTTAAGAACAAATTGCCTGCCAATGTTAGGGAAAAATTGGTAACCATTCCCGAATACGACCTCGAGTACTTTCTCTCGGTGCTCTGTTCAATAGGTCTAATTCATGGGGATGGGTAGGCCTTGCCTGGTTATCGTAACGTTTCATGAACACAACCCAAATGGGAGGAACAACTACGGTAATGGCAATGGCTTGGGAAACTATAATGGCTGTGTGCATATAAATGAATGGCAACCTTATGCGCCGCCGTCCCACAACGGAAATCAGTACAATCGGTTTACTTACTATCCACAAAGTCAGCTAAGGTACGACAATAAATATCAGCCCCATTGGTACGGCAATAGAAGAGATAGGAGAAATTCGAGGGAAAAGTTTGATACTAGGCGACAATGAAATGCGAATTACCAGGATCGGAATGTGGAACATAGGGATCAAGGAGGGAACTGGCAGCCCGTATAGTCAAACCGAAACAACCGGGACACATACTGGCAAGCACACGAACATACGGTGAACATAGAAGAGGTGACGGCAGAAAATGAAACAATATCTTTACCGTCACCAGGAAATAACAATAATCGGGCGGCATGACTAGAGGAAGAAGATAAATGAACTGCCAGTTTGCCACAGTAATAATGTTAGCGACATAAACACTAACACAGCAGCAATAGGAAAAGGAGATAGACACAGAAACAAGCTTACACGTACAGCATATCCATAATCTATTTTTAAGGTTTGATAAGGAAGCAGAAATGAAAGATTTGTTCACTCAAGAGAAAGAAACAACACCCAAAGTAAGTGAAATTATTCAACCATCAATATAGGTAAAGGTGGGAAACATAGATATACCAGTTGTTTTGGATACTGGCGCGTCAGCGCGCCTGGTGTCAACCAGCTTGTTTAAAGAGACAGCGTGGGAAGTAAATATACCTACACTACCCTTAGAGAACTGTAAGATCGTAATGGCGATGGGAAGTAAATTTAAAGTTTTAAACTACAGGTCAGCATACCCATTGGCACATGTGGTGTAATTTTACAGTGAACTTTCTTGTTGGTAGACAAACTTATAGTCAACTGTATATTTGGTATGGAGATGTTCAGAAGATATGGGGTAAAAATAGATATTGGCAGTGGGGAATGTCAATTTCATGTAGGGGAACGCACGCTGAGAATAGACTTAACAAGAACTACAACGACAAGTCAGACTAAGCAGATACCTGACGTTAATGTTAAACTTATCTACCCTCAAATGTTAATGGTAAATGAAGTGGGACATGATGAAGTTGATGGAGAGATCCTCGATGAGCAAACGGTAGAAGTTAAATAAGTAAATCCACAGGTCTTAACAGTGAAGAGCGAAGTGAACTAAGAAAATTACTCTTTAAGTATCATAGCATTTTTCGTAAGTGACCCAGTGTTATTAAGGGATATGAATATAAAATGGAAGTGTATCCACATCAAACTTATTTTAGAATATCATATGGCGTTCCTTGGGCAATGAAAGAGGTAGTAAGACAAGAAACAGGGCGTATGATTGTTGGTAAAACTAACGGAATGGTGCGGTTGCGAGAGAAATAAACAAAATCATCGTTCCTTTAAGAACAAGCTCAGAGAATTTAGAAGAGCGGTTATTAAAGTTTCATGGCATTAGGTACTTAACATCCCTCGATTTAAAGACTTCATACTGGCAAATTTTATTCCCTGAAGAGAGTAGAAAGTATGCAGCTTTCATAAATACCAGAAGGAGCTACTAGTTTAGGGTGCTATCTTTCGGATTAAACGTGAGCCCTGGTGTATTTATTGAAGCATTAGACAAAGTACTTGGACCAGAATTGCTTAGTCAGGTTACTCCTATTAATTACGACCCAAACATGGAAGGAACATGAGAGTGTTTTGGAAAAGGTTTTTCAAAAATTTGATGAATACGATGTCACAGTTAACTTTAAAAAGTCCGAATGCTGAAAAGACAAAATTCTTAGGGCGTATCATTTCATCTGTGTAATTGTACATGACTCCAGTAAACTAGATGCGATATGCAATTCCACAACACCCTACACTGAGAAACGATTAAAAAGTTTCCTGGGACTGGCCTCGTTTTTCAGGAAATTTCTGCCATAATAATTGTTGAACAGTAGTTCACTATTAAACTTACTACATATAAACAACACTTGGATGTGGACTAAGTGGAAATGATTTTCAGCAGATTAAGCAGACGCTGATTAACGTAACTATCCTTAAACACCCAGATATGGAGTTGGACTTCTGCTTAAGCACAGATACTTGTTATCAGGGGCTCGGTGTCTGTTTCAAATAATAACAAAGGAAGGTAAAGAAGATGTCAATACAATCAGTTTTGCTGGAAGAACCCTCACAGAATGTGAAAGATCTTATTCTGTAACTGAGTTAGAAGCGTTAATGGTAGTTTGGGCATTACACAAACATCAATATTAGCTTTGGGGAAAGCATACTAACATTTACTTTGATTATCAAGCTTTATCCTTTCCTCTTGCGTGCAGGTTATTACATAAGATAATAGCAAGGTGGTGCATGTATGTTCAAGAGTTTCATTTTGAAATAGTGTACATAAAAGAGAAACAGAATGTTTTGGCAGATGCACTATCACGGTTACCCCAAGGCCTCACTGATTTTCACGAGTTAGAAGAACAAACATCAGATTTCAGGATACATTCAATAAATGCTGGAACTTTTAAGCCATATTATACCAAAATGTGCAAAAACAACCAGTGTTTGCAGGAATAAGACCCAGGAAGGAGCAAGGTAATAAAAAATTTGCTGTCTAGAACACCCGAACACTTAGAGCAGTATTACATTATACTTAATGGCGTACTCTTTCATAGAAGAGATTGACGAATGGATAAGTGGTGTTCGTGCATACCTCAGCAATATGTGGACAAATTAATTCAACACATGCACCACACGTGAGAATACTATGGTGTGCTACACCCAATAATACCAAAGCAACCAAGGGATCATGTAGCTATTGACGCAGCAGGACCCTATCCCCAAGCCTGTAGTGGGGTCAGATACACTATAGCCCTGTATGACGTTTTTAGTAAGTGTCTCCAGCAATATGCAGTCAAAACAGTTAGGTCTGGACCAGTTATAAGGTGGATTCTAGGAGACTACATACCATGAATTGGAAAACCCTGTGCAATACTAACTGACAACGCCTCAAATTTGACAAGTGACCAATAGGGATCATTTTTGAAATCACAAAACATATGTCATATTTTAAAATCCAAGCTCCATCTGGAAGCAAGTCCCGTTGAACGATGCTTTCGTGAGTTTAATAGATTTATCCAGCCATATATGCCACAGAATCAAAAGAAATGGATAGAATACCTGGGTCGATATCAGCATATAGTAAATCACCTACCACACACATCAACAAGGTACACACCGGTCAAATTTATGTTTGAAAAGTGGAACTAGATGAATGGGCAAAACCGATACCTAAATTAGGGCACAAAGATGTAGCCTTAGATGAGAAAGTACGACAAGTGCTAATAACATATGAAGAGCAATCTCAAATAAGGAAGGAATTTACAGCAGTATAACATCCACGATATATATATTTTTTTATTACAAGTGGAATATGAACATGTGGATAATATTCATTCAATTATGTAATTATTTCTTAAAAAGATGATAATTATGTAAAATAGAGATAATATTTGTCTCACATTCTTTGTTAATCTATGTCATTCTTTTCTTTTGTTTTGTACCCTTTTGTCGTCTTCTTCTGATGTACATCGCCAACGCAAGATGCGAATCGATTTGAGGTCTATTAAATGAAAAACACTTAATGTAAAATTATTGTACTTTTATGTTCATTTGCTGATAAAAACAAATAGAGCCAAATGTGTTAAAATTATTTACGATTAATTGTTGAAAATTCACTTCCTCTTTTAATTATAATTTTGTATTAATTGTTTTATCATAGCTGCAAGAAGCACAGCCATTGTTAGTTGCAATTATATAGCAACTTCGTCTGTACTTCTAGTTGAAAATAGCATGGGTTTGTGTTAAACTAATTTGCAAAAAACAGAGTGAATTCAAACCACAGAATACCATAGAGTATCATCCATATTCATTGCACTTGTCGATGTTGATGATACACAAAAACCGCCACAATGGGAAATTGAAAAACGTAACAGAATTCCAGATCGGACAGGAGGTACTACTAAGAACTCATCCAAAATCATCGAAGTTAAAAGTATTGAATTAAAAATGGCAATTGTTAAATGCTGGTCCATATATCATTGTTGACAAGCCACATCCTGGGTGCTACTTGATAGTAAATATAAAAAATTGGTAAAATAATAGGCATGCATCCACATAAAGATTTGCAGAAATTTGTTAAAAGAAAATTCAAGTTTCGTTCTTCTTTTCCTATCTGCCATTTTAATAAAACACATGAAGGTAGGAGGTTTGTCGCACTTTGATGAACAAACTGACTGGTGCTCGATTGCTCTTTAGCTAGGGGGTACAATACTTATATTTCCAGTATCCTCTCCCTCTTCTACTATTCTGTTTAGCCAATAAGGAATGTTCAGTTCTCTTCTACTATCTAACATGCAAAGAATGGCATGCAACCTCGTGAATAAAAATTTTCCTTATATTTTTATATTGTACTTTCTTAAGCCTTAATATGTATAGAAGCAAAAGAAACCTTTTGATATTTCTTAAGGAAACACAGAACATACAACAAGAACTAAAACAACTATACATAATACTGAACAAATGAAAACTATTTATACTACATCAGGTGCAAAAACTTGAATAAGAGTGATGGACAGGAAGGAACTCACAGTACACAAGATTTGATCACAGGGGTAGAGTGGGCAAAAAGCAAAGTCAAGGTCAGTGTCACCTTTAAGGATAGCTGGCTATTGCCGAGATGTGCAAAGACACACCGTGCACCATAACGGTAATCATTTTGAATTTAAGTGAATCGGCATCAACGGCGCGCAGCCAACTGGACTAAACAGGATCAATATGAAATGGAATACCTATCAGTTGATTACTATAACGTAAATCCGCTACACAAACAAAATGAATAGAGACGTTTATTAACAAGTCAGAAACTATACTGTAAAGAACACTAATTTTAATAGTGTATCTTTAGGTTAAGCATATGTAGTTTTAAGAAAAGTGGCGCATCGGCGCAAGTAAACTACAAGGAGCGTAGAATACGCTGAATTTGTTAACTTGACATACGCTATTGAATGTACATAGTTAGAAATAAGTATAAGAGTTAAAAATAGAAAGGATTATACACAGGGAATGACCTATCTGACTATATACAACAGGATTAAGACAGGTTTAAAAGAGAAGTAATAACATGGACACTTAAAAGAAAGCGATTAGTACAGAACTTAAGAACTAAGCAACTTACATACAGCACGCAACTAAGCAACGATGAGAAAGGTAGAATGAAACATGCGCAAAGAAATATGCATCTGATTGAGATGTAAACTAAAAAATAACATATCATACAAGATTCGGAGAGAGGAGCAGTTGTGCACTTATAGAACTACACTTCTTTACAGACAACATTAGAAGTAGTGAGCTTAATGTACAAGGAGAGTACATACATATTTGCTATTACAGAACTCATTTATGTTAGTTGCTACAAAAGGCCACAATATCAATGTAAGAAAGAATAGATTATATAGTTTTAAGTCTTAGAATGAGTGATTGTATGAGTGTGAAAAGCGAAGTATGTTGATACAAGTATTGTAAATAATTAAAGAAGCACTGAAGAATAAAGAAGAGAAAATGAAGTCAATAGTACAAGGGTACATGGCACATTTAACGTACACCACAGCACAGTAATTTGCCACAATGGATAACAACTGAGTATGAAAACTATTTCCTTAGCGGCTAACTGTTACAGCTTGAGCAACCTTAAGGTGTATATAAATGAAAATATGATATACAATTCGTACAAGGGATGAACATAAAATGCAGTGAAACAATATTTTCTACACTGAGTTCTTGACACACGCAGAAGCAAAAGCAGTACATTTAGCATAAGCACCTTCTTCTTTAGCAGGAATGAATTATGAGTGAAATTACACATGACAAAAATACAGTTAAGTTACCAGGCACACATTATGAAGGTAAACATGTATATGTTGTTGCACCAATAAGGCAGATATACAGCTTGAAATATGTGTACGTGAACGTCAAATATTACAACGATTAACAAGCAGTGATGAAGTCAGGATTACCAAGGGATAACACATTCCCCATACTCGCTCACAAAAGAGCACTTGTAAATATTGTACATAGTATGCAGGTTTATCAAATGCCAAGGGTAGAATAAGTATACTAATGACGCACTACAAGAAGCAGTCCTAGAAGGAGCTTGATCTATGAAGCAGATCCTAGCAAATCCTCTTTTTCTTCATGTTGTGAGTGGTGCTGGAATGTATTTTCTATGTGTAGTTGTGAAGGTAAAAATGTGCAGGAGGTCAGTCCTGCAAAACAAGAAAAAAAAATAGAAATATTTAGAATAAATGCAAGATTGCTCCTAATTTGCATATTAGTGTGTAAGATTGTGCCTGTCATGGAGTCCATGTACGAAATGTGAATATGAATTGTACATTTATTTGTCAACTTCATTATTGTCAGTGTTATGCTTATGTATAATGTATGTACTATTTTCTATGTGTAGTTATGAAAGTAAAAATGCGCAGGAGGTCGATCTTGTAAGACAAGAAAAGAATATACAAATATTCAGAATTAATTCAAGATTCCTTCTAATTTACATATTAGTGAGTAAGACAGTGCATGTCATGGAGTCCAATATGAAATGTGAATGTGAACTATACATTCATTTGTAACTTTATTATTGTCATTGTCTATGTCTATGTAAAATGTATGTACTATTGTCAATTTTATGTGAAGTTTTATTCTTGAAGGAGAACTATTTATGTATGTATGTGATGTTTCAAGGAGACGGATGAGTAAAATACTCGCACATTTGAAGTGATACAAAAATAGTAAGGCCTGATAATGCGAAAAATAAAAGCTGAACAGTGATAATAGCAAACGCTACAGCCTAGCCAGGTGAATACAGTGAGTGTGATGCATGTGCCACAAAGAAATCACAGGAAATCCCTATAACCACTAATTGATGTGTGAGGGCCTCCTAGCTACAGTGCACAACGGAAGAGAATGCCGAACACTACAGTGCGGCGCTTACTTCAATTTCATTGGCAGAAAACTTCGTCCAGGTGCTTGATGAGGTATTGGTCTTCTCTGGACTGGAAGGCATGCACAACACCGACTTCATAAGCCTGGAGCGACATTGCAACGGATTTGCGGGCAGTGCTACTGCTCACATGGCACTTGCGTCGCTGCAACAGGGGCGTTAAACAACGAGCTGCTGCTGGCAATAAGTACAGCGTACAATGAGAGAGCGTGTGCCGAAAGGACACCTTCTCAGAATTGCCAATGAACCGAAAGAAATGAGAAAAACCATTTTTAAAACAGAGTGGAAGGATAATTAAAGAAATTTAAAAATTTTCCTCTGTTCACACCATACAGGTTAACAAATGTGAGGATAAATAACAAACTAAGTCGGTAGCAAAATATGGGCATGCAGTTATGCAATATAAATCTATGTGAAAGTATTTATGTGTATGAATTTGCAATGGACAAAGATATGAAGGTTTGTAAATATGCTTGCAATAGCATGGGGTATTAAAACTCTGTTGACTTGCACCAAGTAACCAAACTATGAACCCCAATGTAAATAAAGCTACTGTGTACTGTCTCCCTAAATAAAGAGAGTTATTTCCGACAGTATAGAGTGGCATGGGCATTTGTGATGTACCTATTGCATTTCTTGCTTTTATGTTTTCGTTTTTTCCGGAGGCGAAGAGAAAAGATGAAGTGGTAGCCCAGTGTACAGCTTGCGCCTACCATCATGTATTTTTTATTCTCAAATGTTAAAAAACCTAAGATGTTTTTCCTGTTCCTCTGTTAATGAACGAAGATAGAACCACCTTATTTTAGAGCTTAATCCGCAGTAGTCATTTTGATTGTGAGAATAAGTACAAAGTCTGTATTTTTGATATGGATAAAAGAAAGAATATAGTTTTATTTCACTAGTGAAAAATTGAGTCATTATTCCAAGTAATACTGCAATATATAAAAACCCAAGAAGCCCACATGTGTACTTAGGAGTTATCACAAAGATCTGATTACAACATGTCGGCAAGCTCTCGATTCGAAAACAGAACCAATGTGTACAAAGTTGTAACACATCCACCACAAGGTGAATCAGCAAGAGAAGCGAATTAGACACAGCTTTACCATTTACTATGGCAGGAGAGGGCGCTAGGGCATGATGTATGAGGAACAGTTCCGTCCTCAAGGAGAAAACGATGCATACTGTAACTGTGGCTGCATGGTACAGTAGTATTAGACCACAATCTCTGTAACAAAGGACGATTCAACAAATTGTCTCTAACACGGAAATCATGCATTTCCGGACTAAGTTTATTAGACCCTTTTGTTCCATGTCCTCTCATCGATCCCTCCTCAGAGTTCGTACACAGTGGGAAAAAAATCTTCCTTTATGTCAGTTGACAATTTTCCACGACATTGTTCCAAAATTTTGGTGCTAATCCTAATTTATCTGTCTTAAAGCATTCTCATCTTGCATTTCTAACGTCAAAGCGCAAAAATCTTAGAATTCCTCGAAAGCGATTCTTCCCCATTGTACCACTGAAGAAGAATTGTGCCCCCGGTTTTAGACAGCAGATCATCAGGAACACACAATAAGGCAATGAAGGCCTCCAGTTTTTCCAAAATTACGTTCCAAAATTCATTTCTTAGAACGAGTTTTGCTTCCATTCGCATTCAGTATTCTATTGTTTCAGCATTGATTCACGAATAAAAAGACGCCATGCACTTGTTACACTGACATCAGAAACATACTGCTCTGAATATGGAGTAAGTCCTAAATTTTCTTTCAAGATGTGGGACTCGCCAGTCTACCAGAAGTGCTGTTTCTAAAATGTTACAGTTTCTGCAGCTGTAATAGTACAACAGAAAACTTCAAGTTGCAAGAATACATCCATATCAATTGCAATCTCAACAATGAATTTTATACGAAAGTTGAATTTGGCATGAAGGTAAAGTATACCATTATTATATGTAGGCTGACTGAAAATCAGCTGAATCATTTGAATCACTGCTTTCAGAATGGTCGTTTGGTTAACAGTAACCTTCATCCACAGCTTTTTCTCCCAGGTAATCTACACCTAGGTCCCATCCTGTTTCAGGTAGTACATCTGGAATATCAAGCAATACAGCAAACAATTCCGCATCGGTAAGTGACAGTCATCTATGAGGCATGATTACTTTACCATGACAAACTGACAAATGACAACGCTACTGGAGATGCAGAGGGAAAGAGTGTATGTACATAAAATATAGGAGTTTCGTGGTTGTGCATATTACTGTAGTTTAGAGAATAATTATAACAGTTTTAATCTCAGACAGAGGAAGAAGGACACATTGTAACACAATTTATTGTAATGATTAATAAAGCTGCCAAAATGATTGTTCCAGCAGTTCTAGGTGTACTTGTTAACAACGTCCTATGCAATTTTCAAAAAATAATGATGCTCAGTAAGGTTGCTTCTGAGTGGTAAGCTGGAAGTCACTGAAACTCATAGCAATACAACAAAAACAGCAGTCAGAATAACGTTCTGAAAATGTGAAGCGTTCAGATGACCGCTCCAGCTGTTCTAGTGTTAAACAACGCGATAGGAATATCATTCTAGCATTCAGTAACCCCTTATAATCACTTATTTGTGAAAAAGTAATATACCATAGTTTGAAGTTACTAAATGGATTAAAAAGTATTGAAACTGGCAGTGTGAAGTTGCTGAGATTCATACTACTGGAGAATAGTCAGTACTGTAAAGGTATTTTGTATTCCAATACAATAATAATAATTTTTTGTTGTAGCCATTGAGTGTAAATGTTACCATGGAATGCAAATTTATTTGTGGGTTTAAATATTTAAAACTATGTTTAATCCTCATTAAAATCCTAAATAAATATAACATTGTATTGATGCTATTACTGAGTGATGACTGTACTGTACAGTAGTACAGTGTTTGGTTGCATATTTAAGTATCACACAGATAACACAAAGAAGTATTTACAAACCTGTGACTTCTCAGAACCTTGACTAACTCTGAAACTAAAACCAAAGCTGAACTGTTGAGGCAAAAACCATACTTACCTATGTGCCTTCAGTGCATTGTAGATAACATAAAAACTTAGAAATAGTGCTCTTTGTAATGCTATATGTATATAGCAGTGACTCTAGTTGCCAGATATTTCAGTGTTACTTGTAATAAATGCGAACTGGCACAGCATCTCACACATTTGTATTGGACTTTTGTACAGATCCAGATCTACATCATATGCCCATGGGAGGTTTCTGTTTTATTTTTAATTTTTCCATACTTTTTATTTTTTATTATTTTGTTTTATATTTCAGAATTTTGTTTTATATTTTATTGTTTTTCTTAATTTTTATTTCATAGTTACACATATTTTATTCATATACATGAGACTATATGCAAACATACGAAAATACTTAACAAAGTGCACAAAATAACAGCAAACATAAATAAAATACTGAATGTAATACTAATTACCATGCACAACTTGTGATAATAATGTATGTAAATAGTTTGTGTTGTCATATGTCTGACCTTTGTATCAGCACAGTGAGTGTACTAATGTGTGAAATCTTAGCTTACCACTTAGCGCGCAAATGGACAAAATATCTGAACTGTCTTCTCAAGCCCGGGGTGTGAAACAGACATTCTAAATAAATATGAACCTGGCCCTGTAAGGCAGCTAATATCAGGTGTGGATCATAACAAAAATCATTAGAAATGCTGCTCTCATGTAACCAGAATGCATGAATTAATAAAAGTGAAAGTTTGGCGTCTATTCTAGAAAGACAACACAGCTATTTCCTTTTTTATTCTACATATAATTTATCAACTGTTGCTGTCAAGTGATATGCAACAATCATGTTCAATTACGTTTGACATTAATTCTTTGACAAACTGAAATGACGATTACTAAAATCGTTATCTCTACAAGCGAAAATTTTTTATCACAGGAAAGAATGATTATTAAAAATCCTCATCACCTCGTTTAAATCTACAATGTCATAGCTGGTCAATGCACTGAGTTGGTGGAAAATAAATTTACTTTTTGAACCAATAAACTCTCATGTACTCAATGTGAGGGTAGGTTAGTATCCTAGCTTTTGATATTCAATGGTCAAAGCGTACACAAGTTGGAGTGAGCAAAATCTAGGCTCAACATTTACTGTGCACGATGGCACTTTACCAAGCGGCATGTACAACGGCGTTGTCTCTGTGCTGGATCTGAAACGCCAATTCCCTACTCTGGCCTTGACTGAATTCACTCAGTCGCAACTTTCCTGTGTTAATCTTTGCCTAGTCGAAATAATGGCTATTGCCCTCTCGCTATGGGTTGGAGCGACGTGCACAATTTCTTTGCCCACAAAAATTCCTGCAGATATTATTAACTATCACTTTGCTATCTGACGCCACGATACGTTATGCGTATCGTCCTTACTTCGCAGAAAGCAAAGCTCTCAATGCCTTCGCTTATGTCCACACACTTGTGCAGTCTTCCGTGAGACAAGAGACAAAGATAGATATTTTAGGTTTCAAAATGCTTTTATACAATGGGGATCTCCCCACAATGTCACGTTTGCGTCGCCAACTATGGCTTCAGCCAATCACCATCTTGCTAGAGGTGAATACACTTTTATTTTTCTTGCTGAGTCTCAGCCTAGCCTGGTTAATTACATGCAGCCCCTTACCCTCAGTCCCAGCCTTATTTATGTTAAAAGGAATAATGTATTGTTCTGGCCTTATCCCATTCTGCGCTGAAGCTCTCTCTTCTCTTGCTAAATGGGAGTTTTACAATATCATTAACCACCTACTTGGTTCGTCTCCAAAATGCGTTTCACTATAACTTGTTTGTTCATACCAGTCCATATATTTTAGATACTGTTTTGTTAGTTTTCGGTATATGAGGTTAACTGCAATTGCCTTTTGTTGATATAATATAATTATCATTTTCTGAGGATCTCATACTGTATCGTCCTGTCATTATGGATCAAGCTCATGTAAGGTTCATAATATCTGGAGACCTTACAGTGTTATGTAGATATATTACCAATTCAACCATATTACATACAGAAACTTAGCGAAGCAAACAAAAATGTAGGATGGTTCTAAAAAAAGGTTGTGATCACAGGGATCATACAAAGTAGTAGCTTCTAAACTTGTTATGGGAATCTCTCCATGTGCACATATTGCTGTTAACAAGATAACTTGTTAATTGGCATCTGGACAGCAAAAATTTTTCACCTAATGTAAGAGCAACATGAGACTGTTCATTATCGCGCTTTTTAAAAGTAGTTGTACAGTGCCTCACCACAACCATCTGAGCAACAACACCATGAATAAATAGTACGAAATAATATACAGGCAAAGTCACAATTGGCCATTACAAAACGTGAAAGTCTCTTTTTATGAATCATTATATGTGAGCAACAATGAACTATCATAGGGTGGCACTTTAGCATCCAGTGATTTGATGAACAGCAGGAAGAAGCATCATAAGACATAAAAGGAACCAACTGACAATTTGATTAATTTGACTGGCAGACAATTCATTTGACCATTTAACTAGTTGAGAGCTTAACCTGTTAACAAATTAACAGATAGACCAAAATATTCCCAGTTTATTGGGAACCTATCGATTTGTGGTTAAATCTAAATTACATATCAGCCAAGTGAATATATCGTTTCGAAATATTTGAAAATTTCCTGAATAAAATTTCCCGAATCTCTAACTAGTGAACCTGGCAATACTTCCCAATTGCTAAAGATGTATTGGAGTCATATATACAATGTAATGGCCTTCTCCCTGCTTTTTTCTGTCCATCTCCTCCTTCCCCCTTTCCATGTCCATTCCTCCTCCTCCCCCTGTCCATCTCCTCTCTCCCCCTTTCCATGTCCATTCTCTCGCACCTCCCCTCTCTCCATCTCCTCTTCCCAACTCCCTATAACATTGAGTCTCGTTTATTGTTACTGCAAACAAAACCTTGCTCTGTAATGAATGAGTTAACGGATTGAGATCATTGTTAATGGGATATGAGAGCCCTCTTCTGCTGCTGGATCTGTGAGGATAGTAGTTTCAGTTGCTGTGTTTTGCAAAGATTTAATCTGCACATTGGTTGGATTACAAAGTTTCAGACGATTTGGATTCTGTTAGTAGTATTCTAATCGTAACTCAGTAAGTCACAAATACAAATTTCCAGTTTTCTGTTAAAACAGACTGCAAGGAAAAAACAAATCAGTGCATATTTGTGTGTACAATTTTTGTTTCAAATTAGAAATATAAGGAGAAAGAACATATATGGGAGAAATAATTTGTCTAATGATTAAACATATTACTACTATAGTTAAAATTGACTGGATGAAAGAAAACAAAAAAGCACTTTTTTCAGCTCAGAATTTTCTTTTTCACAGTCAGTTTTAACAGAAAACCTATAGCTCATTGTTTAAACGATAAACACACACAACTTTTCAGTATTATATATTTTCGCTTTAATTTCTTGCTCAACTTACACACACACACACACACACACACACACACACACACACATATATATATATATATATATATATATATATATATATATATATATATATATATACATATCTCAAATCATTATTATTATTATTATTCTATCAATGGGATTGTGGAAACTTCACGTCTATTACCGTTAGACAAACAGTGTAAGTCGACACCAAACATTTCACAATTAATGGTATCAGGATGAATCATGCAGAACAATACTGCCCGGGGGTAATGCGCATTAGGTGGAACAGTGCGCAAGACTGATGGCGTGTTTATACTGTATATGCTATCCGCCAGAAAGGGAACTAATTGCAAGCAGAGTAACGCGCCCTTGACAGCCTCCAATGTAATGCTCACGTATCAAATTTTCTCATTGCCAACTTCTATAACAAGTGCGGCAGACGTATGGCATTGCGTTTCGTCGTCTGGAGCTGCGCCTTTGGGAGTCAGGTTCTCTCCTTCCACCATAATGATACAGAGGTCGTCCACAGACTCGCTGTACTCCTGCTACTAAGGAAGCCATTCTGGAGGTCATACACCAAGAACCTCAGAGAAATACGCATAGCGTAGAAAGGCAGCTGTGTGTCTCCCAGCACACAGACATTAACGTACTGCATGAACATGGGCTGCATCCCTATCACTATGCTTCATTCAACACCTGCATCCTGCAGATAATAATCAGTGGATGCAATTCTGTGAATGGTTCCAACAACAACATGGAGTCAATGATGACTTCGTGAACACCGTAATGTAGTCAGATGAAGCAGCATTCACTCATGACAGTGTCTTCAATATTCACAATACCCACCATTGGTGTGAGGGTAGCCCGCACATCACCGGCGACCATGGATATTGAGTTCGCTTTGGTATCAACGTCTGGGCCGGAATATTCAGCAACAGGTGTTTGGGCCCCTACATGTTGCCTGACCAGTTGACTGCGCGAAGGTATCATGCATTCCTCTCAAGCTATCTGCTTGATGCACTGGAAGATATATTCAGCAGAGGATATGGTTCCAACATGATGGTGCACCTCCACACTCAGGAAACAATGTTTGGACAGAACATTTCCAGGAAAATGGCTCGGAAGTGGAGGTCCAGTGGTATGGCCAACACATTCACCTGCGCTAAATCCCCTGGAGTTCTTCCTGTGGGGACACCTGTATTCTACTCCACCGATGAATGTCGAACAATTGGTAGCTTGTGTTCATGCTGCTCTTGTTACTTTGGATGGTGTATGGTCTGGTGGGTTGCGCAATGTTTGGACTTACAGGAAGGTCGCTTTGAGCATCTCTTGCTCTTAGGACAATGTATTCTGTTCTGAAGGTTATGCGGTAATTAGCATACACATTACTGTTGTCACTGGTTGCTAATGTACGATATCTGGGTGCTCACGTTACATGTAGTATAAATGACAAGTAAATGTTGTGTTATTGTACTGTGCTGTCAGTTTTAGCATTTAGAAATTGCTATTGTTTTTGTGGTTAATCTGTCCTATGACAGGTATTTGTCTAACCACTTATTTGTTATGTTCAGCGTTACAAAATGTTTAAATTAGGGATACATGTGATCCAAGAAACAGTATACATTACAGTATGAAATGTCAGAATGAAATTACTATTAAATTTGTTACATCATAATTTGTAAAACCTAGTACATTGCCTCAAGTTCATAAAATATATGTTTCAATAAATGTGATGTTGTCTGTAAGTAATAGAATCTTCACTGTGATCCCTTCAATATATTGTCACAAAGCATACCCAGCATGTCAAGATAACTCGGAAAATTTTGGGGATTGTCTCATTTGTATGTTAAGAGAGTACACAAAACCACCAGAATAAAAAGGAATGAGAATCTTCATCCATTATTATAAACAGGAACTGACAAAGATCTTACTGTAATGCACACAGATGTTGTGTAATATGATCTTTAAACTAAACAATATGATACTTCACGAAACACAACTTTGACCATAGTCTCTGAATTAATAAAAACAAAAAAAAAGATTTTAATTTCAATCAAACATCAACTTTTCTTTTAGTCTTCTCAAAGCAATACTTCAGAGAGGTTAAATTACAATGCCAGCAAGTTATTCTTTAGTTCATTACTGATGAAATGATATTCCACATCGATATGCTTACTACTTCTTGACTTATGATCAGACAATCATTGCTACTGCACTTTAATTGTCCACACAAAGCATAATTTTCATGTTTTTATTCAGCAATGCTTTCATGTCAAACTTTCATCTCTTGCAACATTGAGCTGCAGATATGTAATAAAACTCCTAACTGGAAGCCAAGAAATAAAAGACAATGAAATATTTCTTATTTTCCACGAGTGGCATCCAAATTTTTTATTTAGTGGGGGCTCATATGGGGACATGAAACAATGCGCTCTAGTCATGAGGTAAAAGAATATACATACCTGCCACTCCCAATAAAAATCGTCTCGCAACTGAACAGACTGGAAGGTAGTAAAACTTTAAAGTCCACACTATCAAAAATTCCTACACCAAGCAAATTTGACTTTGCTGATTTAATTTGTTTAATTTCTCCTCACAGTGAAATTGGAGTTGTTACAGTTTTTTTATTTTTCCATTACATAGCTTCTCATCACTTCCTTAGAATATCGTTCTTGGTGAATATAAATACTTCCTTTCGTTCTTTTAATTTCTAGTTCAAGATACAATGTTGGTTCATTATCAACTATAATGTCAAAATTTTTCTTCTTTTTGCAGGACTTTTTCATGTGACAGATGCCTTCTGCAAATAGATTACCATCATCACCATGTACAATAAGATACATTTTCTTCTCAATACCTGAGTTGTAAACACATTAGTCAGATGTTGGATGTGTTCTTCATTCTTAAGAAACTCTTTTAGTGTCTTGCTCCATTGCAAAGGAGCTTCTTTCAAACCATGCAGTGCCTTTTTGAGCAAGCAAATTTCCCAGAGGCCTTGTATCTCTCTAGAACTTCCGTGAAGACTTTATCTTTTAAATCACCAGAAAGAAAGGCTGTTTTGATATCACATGCACCAAATCTTCTAGTGCAGGAAGAGCAAATACGAATTTCAAGGAATTGTTTGTACAACAGAACTAGAAACACGTTTAAAATTTAGTTTTACTCGATCTTGTTGAAATCCTCTTGCAGTTAGATTAGCTGTGTTCTTTCCAATATACTTTTTCTTGATAATCCATCATCCTATAGTTATTTCTTTTCCATGAGAAATTTCTATATCAGCCAGAGCCCATGTTCCATTTTTCTTCAATGGTTCTTTCTCTTCATTTGTAGCCTTTCTTTGTCTTCACTTTCAATGCACACCCAGTATGTGAGCATGACGTAATCATCATATCTCTTTGATGAATGTATTTCACATCTTAGTCTGTGATATATTTTTATCTTCTTCCGGCATTTCTTTTCTTCCTTCTTCTGGTTCTGCTCTTCTTCCTTCTTCAATAATTTAATTTTTCTACAGTTACTTTTATTCCTTCTTCTTTGGTTTCCTCCTTTTTGTCTTTATATTGATTACTAAACCCAAGATCTCTTGCTTCAGAATGTTTTCCAGTTTTAGGATTCCATATGACATAGCTGCTGTCTTCATATCCTACAATAACACCTCTTTTATCTCTTACACACAGATTTTTATAGTCCAAAGTTGTTTTGTGAACACCACAAATACAAAAATATCCAATATTGACAAATTTGGTCTTCTACCATACCACACTTGAACTGAGTCACATTGACAGCTGCAGCAGGAATTCTGTTCATGAGATAAACCGAATTCTGAACAGCATAACCCCACAATGTTGACTGGAATACTCTCTTTCAAATTATAAAGGTGGCAGGGGTAAAATACAAGGAGCAAAAGGCTATTTACAATTTGTACAGAAACCAGATGGCAGTTATAAGAGTCGAGGGGCACGAAAGGGAAACAGTGGTTGGGAAGGGAGTGAGACAGGATTGTAGCCTCTCCCCGATGCTATTCAATTTGTATATTGAGAATGCAATTAAGGAAACAAAAGAAAAGTTTGGAGTAGGTATTAAAATCCATGGAGAAGAAATAAAAACTTTGAGGTTCGCCGATGACATTGTAATTCTCTCAGAGACAGCAAAGGACTTGGAATAGCAGTTGAACGGAATGAACAGTGTCTTGAAAGGAGGGTATAAGATGAACATCAACAAAAGCAAAACGAGGATAATGGAATGTAGTCGAATTAAGTCGGGTGATGCTGAGGGAATTAGATTAGGAAATGAGACACTTAAAGTAGTAAAGGAGTTTTGCTATTTGGGGAGCAAAATAACTGATGATGGTCGAAGTAGAGAGGGTATAAAACGTAGACTGGCAATGGCAAGGAAAGCGTTTCTGAAGAAGAGAAATTTGTTAACATCGAATATTGATATAAGTGTCAGGAAGTTGTTTCTGAAAGTATTTGTATGGAATGTAGCCATGTATGGAAGTGAAACATGGACGATAAATAGTTTAGACAAGAAGAGAATATAAGCTTGCGAAATGTGGTGCTACAGAAGAATTCTAAAGATTAGATGGGTAGATCACATAACTAATGAGGAGGTGTTGAATAGTATTGGGGAGAAGAGGAGTTTGTGGCACAACTTGACTAGAAGAAGGGATCGGTTGGTAGGACATGTTCTGAGGCATCATGGGATCACCAATTTAGCACTGGAGGGCAGCGTGGAGGGTAAAAATCGTAGAGGGAGACCAAGAGATGAATAAACTAAGCAGATTCAGAAGGATGTAGGCTGCAGTAAGTACTGGGAGATGAAGAAGCTTGCACAGGATAGAGTAGCATGGAGAGCTGCATTAAACCAGTCTCAGGACTGAAGACCACTGAATCTTACATTTATTTTTAACACGAAGTTATGCAAAAATGTGATTTTATTACTGATTTATTTACAATGAAAATTTCGGAAACTGTTGTTCTGTTTGTTAAAACACAATGCAACATTGCATTTGGAGCATTTGAGTATTGAATGGGCCTTTATAAAAAGTGTGCCTTTTGATTTTGAATCTAAATGCTCTGGCCAGTGTCCCACTTCGTCAAAGCAGCAACTGGGCCAATTGCCTCAAGCTTTCTTTTGGAATCAGGTGGTCTTAGAGTGTCTGTCGTTGATAGGCTCCTATTTTTTGCTGGTGAACCAATCCTTTCTTCGGTAAGACACTTGCTATATCTGCTCAAAACTTCAGCAGTGTTGTATATATGTATTTATGACCACAATTTCGTCTGTAAAGCAGCCAAATATTCACACAAGCCGTATCTATGAACTGGAAGATAATTCTCAGGTAGCATCTCTTGCTTTTTATATTTATTCGGTATATCTGGACTAACATATCATGGAGACCCACTCCTCCCATGTGCATATTATCCTCCTGCACAAGTTGGGACATGGAACTTCTGCATAAAATCTGTTTTTTGAGCCCAAGAGTCCACCTTTGCAACAGGTTCCTTACCTTCATAAGCAGAAGTCAGGTGGACAGCTTTATTGTCAAACTATTTCAAAACTATGACTTTGTTTCTTTTTTTCATCCGCCTTGCAATGCCTTCTTTTTTCATCTCTGTATCACTTTTCGGTTGACATCCACCCAATCTGTTTTTTTCTTGTGGTTCCCACAACATGTACAGTATTCCTTCATTTCTAAGCTCTACTGCTAGGTTGAGGGGAGTAAACCAGCTGTCCTTAAGGACTTTGAAACTGGCATACTTAGGCAAGTTCTCAATCAGCTGCATCACGACATTTCCACTGATTCCTAACTTAGGATTGCTTGTAGTGTTTATTCCCTTCCCAACATACACTTCAAAATAAAAAATGTAGCCACTTAAGCCAGCTTCAGTAAATTCTTTCATGCTCTACCTGTTTGGCTTTGATTTTATTTACTGGTGCATAAAAATTTTTGAGTAAATATAAATTCATCAATGCTGTTGTATTCTTCAACTTCAGTTTTGAGAAAATTGTTTTTTAATTGATATAAAAAATGGCCTTACCTTCAACAGTTTGTCAAGATATGGATCATCCCTCTGTAACATATTTGCTTTGTCATTCATGTGCAAAAACCTCCTCAACTTGTAGAATCGATAGAATGGCATCATGTCAGCTATCTGATTATACTTTGTCTCATTTCTCCAATACATCTTGTAACTGGGAACACTCACAAAATCACTTCATAAATGAATGCCAATGAACTATCTCATTTCATTGGCATTAGCGCTTATACTTTGGCCTAATACTTGAGTTGAGTACAGATTAGTCTGTTTAACTAAATTGTCAATTACAGTCCCATCAATAAAGCTTTCAAAATATTGTAAGGGAATATGTTCTTCACTCGATGGGCCTGAAAACTGCATAGCACACTGATCCTTCATAGCCTGCAAATTCTTGCTTACCCACATATAGCTTGGGCAATGTGCATTTACGAGGGGCATTTGAAAAGTCCATGCAAATAAAAACTGTTTACATGTTTGGGGTGAACCTTTTTTATTTTTCGACATAGTCTCCTTTTAGACTTATATACTTCATCAAACTCTGTACAAATTTGTTGATCCCTTTCGAATAAGAGGAACTGTTCAAGTCTGCAAAATAGCTATTGGTTACTGCAATCACCTCCTCATTTGAATAAAATCTTTGTCCTGACAGCTATTTCTTCAAATTGGGGAACAAATAGTAATCTGAGGGAGCCAAGTCTGGAGAATAGTGGGGATATGAAACGAGTTGGACTCCTGTTTCCATTAATTTTGCGACCACAACTGTTGAGGTGCATTATCAAGGACTTTTTTGGTGTCCAGTCGCAGGCGTTTTTCTTGCAGCTCGGTTTTCAAACGGTCCAATAACGATGAATAATATGCACCTGTAACAGTTTTACCCTTTTCCTGATAGTCGATGATTATCCCTTGCGAATCCCAAAAGACAGTCGCCATAACCTTTCTGGCCAAAGGAATGATCTTTGCCTTTTTAGTGCTCAATCGCCATTGGTAACCCATTGTTTAGACTGTTGTTTGGTCTCAGGAGTATAGCAATGTATCTATGTTTCATCCGCAGTGACAAAACGACGCTTAAAGTCCTGCAGATTCTTCCTGAACAGCTGCAAAACATCCTTTCAACAGTTCACATGATTCCGTTTTTGGTCAATCATGAGCAATCACGGAACCCGTCTTGCGGATAGCTTTCTCATGTCCAAATGTTTATGCAAAATATTATGTACCCGTCCATTTGAGATGCCCACAGCACTAGCAATCTCACGCACCTTAACTCTTCTGTCATCCGTTCAGCTTCGCTTGTGCCCATATGGCCACTCCGAATACTTTGAAACCACTTATACTCTGTTCTAATCAAAGGTGCAGAATCACCATAATGTTTATGAAGCTTCTCTTTAGTCTCCTGAGGCGTTTTGTCTTTCATAAAGTAATGTTTAATCACCACACGAAATTCTTTTTCGTCCATTTTTTGACAATCACTCGACTTCCTTGATTCACACGACTGCCAAACACAAAGAAATAGACCAATATGGCTGAAATTTGGTGTGCGTTTTTTCCAAAACTGCCACTGACTAAACAAGACCTCATTACGCGCTGGTGGTTCCATCTCTCCGACTTTACATGGACCTTTCAAATGCCCCTCGTATTGCTCCTAAAGTTTCAAGCCATCCTACTGGGGTAGTTTCATCACCAGATCGGCTAACTGTTTAGTTCAACTTCTGTTTGTTGAGGCAATGCTTGCTTTACTGATGGATCATCGTCAGTTTCATCATCCAAAATAATTTCATCGTCTGGTATTTCAGATTCATCACCATGCAGAAGAAGAGGAAATTCGTGGTCCACGATAAAACTATAAACAAAATATGATGCAACAATGAAAACTACGAAATATAATAGAGGAACGAACACAATACACTCTTATGATACAAATTCATTTTTGCATACTTCATACATACTAACACATTAATGACTCCAAATGGCGTTATTACAAATTAAGTAATAATTACTGAAAAACGCATATGTAATGTATTGTAAGCTTGCCATATTTCCCTCCCTTCTCCTAGATAAACTAGTTAGACTGGCCCCATAGCTGTGACTTTCAGTATACACAGAACAAAACAAAACACAATACTCGCTGTTCAATAACGAATGCAGCAGCATAGCTTACGACTCTTCTTTGTGCTGTACATCAAACAAACGAGAAGACACGAAACCAAACGCCACTGCCATCTGTTAGCCAAACTCGGAACTACATGAAGCCATGCCAAGGGGACCATTGAAGCATTCAAAAACCCCAACAATCTGGGAATACTTAATGATACAGGAAGGGTTAAGGAGATTCTTTAATAGTGTAATCAATAATCATAACTTCCTTTTTATGCCATTTCTTGAAGTCAAAAGTTCTGTTCTCTCCACTCTGTCACATCCTATTTTTTCTGTCTTCATATTGAAATGGGCTTGATACTCACTTACATATTTTTTGATGTTGTCTGCTTCATCATTTGTGTACAGAAGCTATAATCATCCAAACACACTAAAAATATTCCTCATTGAGGTAAGTTGGTAGGCTCACTGTACCACATACATCAGTGTGAATAATCTCAAGGAGTCTCGATGCTCTCTACCGCACAGTACTGAATGGTTTTCTTACTTTCTTTGTGATGATACACGTACCTCAATAAGGCATGATCACTTCCAACACAACTTTGTCCAGGCCATCAAACAATTGTGGTATTTTCTTCAGGTAACTGATATTCTGATGTCTTAGTTTTTTATACCAAAGAACTGTTTTCTTATTTTGTGTCATTACTGCTTCCTTTTTACAAGTCACTTTAGATGTCAATGATTTACAGTCCATTTTCTGATTTGTTGTCATCTAAAATACCATCTCCATCTTTTCACAATCTTCACATTTTTCTTGTCAAATATTGCAATCCCACTTCTTCAGTAATGCCATGCACTGACAATAAACTTCTTGACAATTTAGGGACATGGTACACATTTGTGAACAATCCCTTTTATGATTCAACTTCATCAGCAAAATTAGAAAACATGAAATCTCCTTTTGCACTCATAATTTTAGAATTTTTGCAGCTCTTCTTTTTCTTTCATGTTACATGTGCTCGTTACTTCGATTATCTACAAAAAATTTGGTATCTATTTAATCACTCTCTTTTCTTGCTTTTCTGTGACAAATACTTCCCAAAGAAAAACCGCCCTTTCATGCTTTCTTCATCTTGTCATGTTCATCTTTGTAATAACTTTTCCAGGTGGACGATTCCTTTTTTTGCAGTACTTACAAGGAGGCAGATCCTTTATTGCCAAACACTCTCCTAGATGATATTTACCACATGCAGAGCAGTGCATTTCATTCTTTTTATCACTAAGTTTCTTTTTACATTCAGTTACATAGTGGCCTGAACCTCCACATCTAAACCACTTCATCGATTTGTCAATTTTCTTATTCTGATCTTTCTTCTTGTAGGCTGCAGCTTTGAATACAGCACATATTTCTTCTTTATTTTTCTTCATTTTATCTTTTTCTGATTGAAGTCTTTATTACAGATTTTCCAATGTTTTCTCCTCCTTACTAGGCAAGTCCCAAGCACTTCCAAACATTTTATATTCGTCAGGAAGTTTTGTTGCTGTTCTTGTGATCAGTGCTGTTTCTCCAATGTTCTGCCTCAGGCAGTTCAGTCTGAATGTTACAGTTTGGACATCATATCCAGATTCCTGTGATATTGGAAGTTGTAGAACCCTCCAAGAGAGTCAGTTTTCTGTTGGTCAGTATTCTTCTGATGTAGATATCTTGGTAAATACATTTCCTTAACGTTTCACAGGTAAGGATGTCGGCTTTAACAATGAAATCTATAGTTCTAAAAATATATTTTGCAGCTGAATCTTTTTGTTTCTACTCTGATCTTTCTTGGCTTCGTTTTCATGTTTCCTGACATTGCTGAACATATCCATCAAGGCCTTTTGCCATGACCATAACATTTATGTCCAGATCTCTTAATGGAAAACTTGCAGTATCTTTTAATTTTGGGGTACTGTTTAATGCTGTATCTTCTGCTGATGAAGCCGTACACACATCATACACAAATCTTCTTACACGAAAAAGTACAGTCACTTTACACTTACAAATTACTGCTTTTTACTTCCCCAGATTTCCAGTGCTACTGGGCCCATAAGCTGTTAAGATAACTCTGAAAATTCTGGGGATGATTTTTATTTGTATTTTAAGAGATTACACAAAACCACAAGACTAAAAAGCAACAAGAGTCTTCATCCATAACTATGTACATCAACGACAATGATCTTATGTTAATGCACAAAGTTTTTGTTTCTTACTTCGGCTATACACCATTCTGTTTTGCTATGTAATAATAAGGTTCTTGTTCACTCATTGTCAGTTCTCTTCATTCTTTTCCTACCCCTTATAAAATACTATTAAACTTGATATCTTTATCTGTCCACCCCAGTACCTGAGTGGTCAACACAACAGGATGTCAATCCTAAGGGTCCGGGTTCGATTCCTGGCTGGGTCGGAGATTTTCTCCTCTCAGGGACTGTGAGTTGTGTTGTCCTAATCATCATCATCTCGTTCCGATCAATGTGCAAGTGGCTGAAGTGGCGTCAAATCAAAAGACTTGCATCCAGAGAATGGTCTACCTGACGGGAGGTTCCAGTCACACAACATTTTTATTTATTTATATCTTTATCTGTCCATTACATACGAATTCGATTATCTTCTTGGAGTTTTAATGTTGGCTTCATATAGCAAAGACTGACTGACATTGATTATGATATTTTATTCTTGATAATAAATGCTAAAAACTCCTTCCTCTCCTCACTATAATTTCTGCATTGAAATTATACATGGTTCTTATCTTGCCGAGTATTACCATCGCTGTCAGAGGCTGGTGTTTGGTGTTTATGCAGTCAGTACAAATGCTCTGGTAATGTCTCATGATTCAGCCTTATTCTACTTAATGTGAATGTTGCTTGTCGGGGTTCATAAACGTACTCCAGGCAAGGCTGTTTTGGAATTTGCAGTTGCATTTGCACAGAGTCATCTTCTTTGTGTTGTGAGCTATGCATTCGTTCTTGCTGCCAGGATTCGAATGCACTCTTCTGGAAGTTGTCCACATTCCGAACAGGTAAGTCCTTTGTCTAGTGGTGTCCCATTGTTCGTAGCCTGTTTTGCCAATTGATGTACTTTTTCATTGTCTGGGATTCCACAATAGGCTTTCGCTCACATAAACACAATTTGTTTCTGCCTTCTAAGGTATTCAGAACATCGATATCGAAATTAAAATAGATATTATTGGTTGGTTTTTAAACTATTACACTCGATATTGCTTGAAGTACACTCTTCAAGACTGATAATATTGCACTTGATGTTTTTTCCTGGTTCATACACCACTGTATCACCTTTAATTGGAAATCTGTGGTAAGATCTTATGGGACCAAACTGGTATCACCTTTAATACTGTGACTGTTTCGGCCAGATAGGTAGAGGTAGTTGCTGGTAATATATATTTGTGGACTATCTGTAGCTGTGGACCAAATATAGCATCTTATATTGTCTTTGGTCCATCTGTTTATATGTGGATTACCCACTGTCTTGTTTCCTCCATTGTCTGTCACGCACAAGCCCTTCAGTTCAGTACATCTTCTAACATGTACGGTTCATTCACTGATTACATGACAACATATCTTCTACAAACTGAGCTGGAGCTCCTAAGTGTAGTAGCTTATCTAACAGCATGTTTGTCTGGATATTATGACATGCTCTTGCAATATCAAAAAATAGTGCTGATGTATATTTGCTCTCACCAAAGGCTACTATTGATGAAATGATGTCCATGCAACTTCTACCTCTATGGAACCCGAGTTGCTATCAGCTAGTAGGGATGAAGATTCTATCCACCATTCCAATCGCCATTTTATCACTTTTTCCAACGTTTTAGCAGTACATGTCGATAGTGTTATCAGTTTATAAGAAACTGACAATAATGGATATTTTCCTTTTTATATATGGGAATTATGATATGTGTCTTTCATTCTGGGGCTAATTCTTGATGCATCCAAATTCCATTATAGATTTGAAGGAGTAATTCTATAGCATTGTCAGGCATATTTCCAATCATGGAATATGATATCTGATCAATTACTGGGGCAGTCTTTGATAACTGATGTCAACACATTAATACTGAACTGCATAGTTAACACATGTTGAATAGTGTAAGTCTCCCTTCGTCTCCTGAAAAACTTATTGTAAACACTTGGTGGGGCAATAAGACCACAGAATTCTTTTATCCACTCATATGACTGTATGCTATTGACTGCAGAGCGAAATTCCTAAATCTGTTAACCTTCTGCCATGTCTCTGACGATTTAGTATTCTTGGTCAAACTATTACAGCATTTTATCCAACTACTCTTCTTGATGGATTTCTGCATTTTCTTGATTCTAGCTGCCATTCGTTTATAGAGCAGGAAACTGTTCATTTTAGGTTGTTTAACATATTCATCTGCTCTTCTGTCTCATGCTTTTGTTGATAAAGGTCGTTCTGGGACATATTCATTTGCTGGATGATATATGCTGTTCTGTAGTTGCGTATAGGCTCTGTGTTGTTTTTTTGCTATTGATTTTACTTCTAATTCAAGAATTTGGTGATATTTATACCAAACCACTTTGTTTATGTTCGAAGTCAATTTGTTGATAACAGTGGCTTGGTTATTTTTCTCGCACTGCATATTCATACATATAGGGAAATTATCTGATCCCCTGGTATCCAGCAGAACCGACCATGCTGTGGTTTGGTTCATACAAGGAGAAGCTAATGCCATATCACTGCAGTTGGTCTCATCCATGGTCCTTAGCTTAATGTTACAGATACATCATTGGATATGATCATGTTATAATCATCAGTGCAAGATATTAGGTACCCCCTGCCTTATCATTCATATGCTGGCCCCATGCTAAGTGGTGAGCATTGAAGTGTCCACAGATTAAAAGGGTTTTGGAATGTGTTGCAACATTTTACATTTTGTTCGTGTTTTGTTCAAGATTCCTATGACCTGGGGGACAAAATACAGATGCAAAGGTGAATTTGCATTTTTTAGTACTTACTTCTGTTGCTGTTACTAGAAAGTCAAGGTTAGGTGGCAGCATGGTAATTGGTTTAAAGTTAAGTTTTGTACTAATCAATATGGCTACTCCACCTTTCCCACCCTCTCAGTCCAGTCCTATTACTTTATATTCTCAATATCTAATAGAGATGTTTGGTTTAATACAGATTTCATTTATAACAGCAATATAATAGTCATTAGTATAAAGTTCATGCATGAACGACTCTCTATTAGCACAAAATGTCCTGGTATTTCATTAGAGAACTTAAATACCTGTTATTATGTTTACATGAGGAGAACATAAGTATGGCCTGCTTCTCTCCTGGTACTTTTTTTTATTCTATCAAAGCAACCATATTGTATACATTAGCTTGATCCAAACTATCTTTGTGTAATCAGATAAGCTCTGTTATTAGATTTGTTATTCTAGGCACCAGTTGTTTGATTATTGCCATACTCTTATCCTCCCATCCTGATACAATTGCCTGTTGTGGTTCTGCAGTATGTGGTCATGGTGCATATGGATTCTCTTTAGTTGGAGATATTGGTAAATTTATATTAGCAAAAAAAGGACTTGGAGTTGGTGTAGTCTTTATGTGTTTTTGTCTACTGTGATAAACTGTTGTCATGAATCTGTGCTGAATATTTTTTTCAGTAGGGGAACTCCTCCTCCCATTCTGATATATTCTTCCAAAAACTCCCTGCTATATACGCTTCAGCTTCCTTGAAGGATATATTGTATGTAGGTGATGCATATGTTGGTTACTAAGATGTCCATACTGAAAGCATCTAAAACATTGCCTCACTAGCGGTATGTATGGTCTAACATTACACTTAAGCCCTGTGCTATCACATAGTGTGGTAGGAACTGTGATGCAGATGTGACCACACATTTTTGCTAGGGAATGTAGCTCGTCATTTATAAATTACTTATTCTCTTGGTCACTTTGCATACATGAGTGACTAAACGTTAGACTGAATAGCATCTTTCAGCTCTAATCATGTTAGATCAGAATCCACATTTCTAATAACTCCCTGATGATGTGTCCTGTGGGTAAGTATGTATGCTACTACCTGTTTATGGTGTAGTTGGTTGCTCTACATGAACTTGTTTCCAGCCTCCCTTGTTGATAAATCAATAATAATCCTGTTTTTCCCCACCATCCTGAGATTTGTGATTCTCTGTTTGTACTCAGAATCTGAGGGAAACAATATGTTCCCTAAGGCAATGGGGTAGCATTTGCTTACATTACCATAAAGACCCTCAATAAAAACATAAAATAGTCCTATTGCATCACTGTGGCATCTATTACCT
Organism: Schistocerca serialis cubense; assembly: GCF_023864345.2. Lineage (NCBI taxonomy): Eukaryota > Metazoa > Arthropoda > Insecta > Orthoptera > Acrididae > Schistocerca > Schistocerca serialis. Next base: position 620,316,581 of record NC_064638.1, on the reverse strand, counting down.
TTGTTTTGATTCTGTATTACATTTATATTTGTTTGCGAAATATTTTCGCTCGGTATGTTACTCTTTTCTTGCATACGTTGTGTGCTAAATCAGTTACCATCCAGTGCCATGCTCACAGTTCCTCTGCAGGGAAGGGAACTTGATCCTTCGTTTAAAGTAAAGGTGTCAGACACAATTTTGTTGTATGTTGTCGAATTCGTTACCTACTTTGTTATTTGTTGCACATGTTGCTGAGTAGTGACAGCTCGTTTCTTCTATGTTAATTCTTCCTTACGCTCCATTCTGCGTTTCACTGCATAGCTCGTCTTTTGCCCAATATCCAGATTCATATTCAGGAGAGCTTCTGCTCCCTGTAATTCTCCCTCCTTAAATGGGCCACTGTTCAGATTTATTGTACCACTATTTGTTCTGGTTGTGCAGAGCTTTGGTTCTGCTTCATTTACTTAACACACTCAACTTGTATAACTTTTAGTAACTTTTTCCTGCTTTTTCTAAAAAAACTAGGGATATTAACTATTGCAATCCAATTTACTCAGTTGCTAACCAGAGTTGCCCTTTGTTTTACTTACTACAATCTTTATAAATCTCAAAACAGCATTATACATCACTGCATGTCCCTGCTTCACACGATGCATTATACTACATGACATAGGTAATAACGCTAAGAATTAAAAACATGCGAACATGTCAAGATGTTTTCATATAAATGTCTTTGAAGCTGTCAGGTAAGTGGAAAAGTTCGTTCCCTTCTTTTAAATTGTAGGGTGGACATGCCATTTTGATTTTTGTAAGTTGTTGATGTGCACACCAGAGTGACAGCATGTTATGTTACTGTTAAACAATCTTTCATCTTGTGACACAGTCTTTGCCTCTGTGTAGTCTGGCACATTCTTAGTTAAATTGTAGTAGGTGATGGATGTATCCAGTAGTGCTGTATCTGACTTTTGATTGTATCTGTTAGACAAAGAAAGACTTATTGTAAAGGACATAAAGGCTGAATATGATGTATGTATTGAAACATGGAAAAACCATTTTATTATTGTTATTATTATTATCATAGAGAAGAAATTTGAGATAAGACTGCAGCACTGTGCAGCTAGTTTGTCATAACAGTTATTTTCAATCGCTCTACTTTGTTCATTTGCTCAGAGCTGAGTCATGCATTAACATACTACCTTATTGAGCTATTTGGTTTTTACAGAAATTCTATGTTAACATTGTACCTTTTTCAAATCATTGTTCACTTTGCAGAGTATGTTATTGTTCAGATCAATGTTGTGTGTGAAGATCATGTGAAGTTTTACTATGTATTTTTTAATGTGTACTTCACTACAAAATTGTATCTTGGAATATCATTTCATAGGAATAGTTACTCTGCCCATCCCATTGGTTAAAGAAGGTTTATCAAATGGTTCAAATGGCTCTGAGCACTATGCGACTTAACTTTTGAGGTCATCAGTCGCCTAGAACTTATAACTAATTAAACCTAACTAACCTAAGGACATCACACACATCCATGCCTGAGGCAGGATTCGAACCTGCGACCGTAGCGGTCGCTCAGCTCCAGACGATAGCGCCTAGAACTGCACGGCCACTCTGGCCGGCGAAGGTTTATCATTACGCATTACCACACTGCCCCATATGATAACCAACAATTTGGATATTGGTTGCAGATTTTTTGTAAAAATAGAAATCTACCTTAGCAGCTGCCTACTTGCTGTTCACTGTTGTGGTTGTGAGAAATATGTAATAATTTTGTCACAATGTGAGGTAAATGGAAATATTGATTAGGGCCATATAATAGTTTTACTTCAGTTGTGGATTTATTATAAAAACAAGTTGTATTCAGACCAGTTACAGTCCAGTTCAAATTAGGTCTTGTTTAGCCAAAGGTTAGGATACAGGTTTAATTTGGATAACAGTCAGTGAGTACATAGTTCTGATAATACAGAGACCATTTATAGAGTGAGAGGTAAATGTGGACTAATTTTCATACAGAAACACATCGCAGGGACCTTTCAACATCCTTAAAGGCCAATTTACACTAGCCATCAAGGCTTCATCACATCATGGCACCATCCCTTAAAGGTGTATTCACAGTGTCCATCATATCACAACACATCAAGTCAATTCAAGTAAGTGTTCTCATCTAGCACGTCTGTCCCCAACTATTTTTTTCAAATAGATTGTGACCTTCACAAAATGATTTTCAAGTGTTTTTACATTTGAAGTGCACATACAAAATGTGACAGCTTATATACATGGCTTCTGGAGCCTACATTTGCACAGAAATGACATTTATTGAGCTCAAATGGTTGACAACTTGCAGGTATAGCTTGCAAGTTAAAGAAGGAAGCCAAAAGAGCAAAACAAGGCCAAAAAGGTGTTGGTCCGAAAAATCTCATCATGTGGTACAGATGCGGAATTTCACACACTGTACAAGCAGTTCAAGGAAGAGGAATCTGCATTTTGTAAAAAAATTAGAAAGGCGAAACAACAGTTTTTTCATTGTTAGCACAAATTTCATGCAGAATTACTAAAAGAAACACAGTGTTACGAGCTGAATTGATATTCCGTGAGAAACTGATTTGTCTGAGGTTAAGTTTAGTTACCAGTCCAGTGCAGATTTTTGTGCAACACTCATATCCCCCTCACTATCTTTCCCTTCTAGAATTATAGCTTTCCTTTACATCTTGTATTTGGTTTTTATGAGTTCTAGTGTCTTATTTGTACTGGATATAGCTAGTAAAACCACATAAATACTGACCACTGATGCCTGTAAAACTGTTTTACACACAATCCAAGGGCTACTTAACAATAAATAAGCCTTCTGCAAACACATATTTGAAAAAACAGTTCTATACATTATTTGATGTTTTCTTCACAAAACATTTTGCCATTCGTGAGGTGTTTGAAGGTTTCAGTCCATTTCTTTATGAAACATTACAACGCCAGATGACATACAAATAAATTCCGCTTACTAATCAATCTGATTCTACCCACAATACTCTTTTCACTTGTTGCAGCCTTATTACAATGCATTCCTTCGTAAAATATTATATATGATATTGGTATACATAAAAATTCACTTTATAAATGTCGCAGATGGCTAATAATTTAGTACACTCATACCATACACTTCAGACTCCTGCATTACTGCTTCAATTACTCTTTCATCATTTATCATAAAATTTTAAATTTTAACAAAACAAACACCAACACAAGTCAGTTTATAACAAATATGAAAAACAACGATCAGCAAATAACAGATATCAACCGCAGACACCACAACCAAATGAAATAAGGAGATACACACATAGCCATGTGTAGTGATGAAATTAGCTGGGTGGTCACATGATCAACAACAGATGGATGACGTCAGCCATCAAAACTTTCTTCTCGAGAAACCTTGATGATGCTGTAACGTGACGGGTTAGCCAGAATGTACACTTTGACGTAACATGATGTGATGTGATGGCCAGTGTGAATTAGCCTTAGCCCATGATATATTCACCTTTTTGTGCTGTGATAGCAGCAGTTTTCATTTTGGCTTACAGTACATTAATGATGTTGCTATATACAGTTAATAATTGGTAAAATTGTCTACTGGCATAGCTATTTTTTGTTAGTTCAGGGTAAGTGTCTTAGCAATTTTTTCAACATTTTCCGTGCACTTTAGCACATTTTTGGCATTTTCTAAACGTACGTCTAGTGTTAATTATTTTTTAAGCCAAGTTCACACACGCAACAAAAGTGTTGACACAGCTAGTGGCGTAATGCAGTTGCAGTGTGAACTATCAATTTTCAGTGACGCGACTTAAGAGACGCAATTTCTGCCATGCCACAAAAGGTTCTACATGGTTCTCCTTTGTTATGCCACTTTCCTTCTTCCATTGGTCCCTGGTGGTTGTATTTCGAAATACAAGCATGCTGTCGCAGTTAATCGTGTAGCAATTGCTGCTTTACTCCATTTGATTTCAGTGTGTTTTCATTTTGTTACTGAAAAACGTCAAAACAGTGATTGGAAAGTACACTTTCGCAGCTTCTGGACCTACAAGAACAACGACCTATGTTTATTTTTCTGGAGCATTGTGTGTGTGTGTGTGTCAGACCAATGAAGTAGTCCAGAATCTCGAAAGGTTTTTGGATGAATAAATAAATAAACTTAATACGTAACCAAAAAACGAATCATATAAACTTCATGGTATGTGAAACCAAGCACTACATGAATTGTGGGGTCATGTGTGGTAAACTGCCCCCGAGTATAATGTGGCAGCTGAAAATTAGTCGAACTGCCTAGATCAACGTATACAATAACACTCTAAAATCTTGGAAGGGTGGTTTGCCCACAGATAATATATACATGTCAGCTGTTGGTTAGTTTGCCACAGCAGACAGCATTTTCACCATCGACTGTTATTTCTTTTGTAAATGTATTTGCGGCCCTTGATTTATCCGTAAGCGAAATCTGTTTTCGGACCTAACATTTATGTTTCGCCTTCCTTGTATTTAACTCTTGTCACTGCTATAATACCATATCCCGACCATATGATTTCATGGACGCCACGTTGAAAGCCGTGCAACTAACTAGAATTTTGTGGCTTTCCGATTGAACGATAGCTCGTGGTGCCACTACAGAGAGGCACGTACTGCGGAGTCACATTAGTTGCTTGTGTCAACCCAGCTTAATGTTGGCAGCAGTGGTTAATGCTTCGATCAAAGAATTTTGGAAAGCGTTCAAGATCTGAACGTGGATGATGAGAGGAGGTTATGTTTTTAATCAGAATGTTTCTGTAACAACATGAAAAATCGGGGGTACCCGCAGCATGGATTACCGCTTAGGTTGCATTGAAGGAAAATGATGAAACAAAAACGAAATTTGTATTGTTTTAAGCCTTTCCAAATTGTTAAGTGTAGTGCTAGATATGAATACCCAGTGCCAAAGCCGAGAAGTGGACATCGCATTGTGTGTGATGAAAGTAATATTTATGTTTTTGGAGGGTATAATCCAGAAAATTTGAGAGGACCTCCAGGAACGAACGTTTTATTTAAAGAAATATGGGTTTACAATTTCGCTACCCGCACATGGGTAGTTGTTTACCCACCAAATATGCCAAACGAATTGGCTTCGAGTGCCGTTATATTGAGAGGAAGTACAATGATAATATTTGGAGGAACAGGTTACCCGTTTGGAGCAGTTTCTGGGTGTGAAGTTCACGTCTGTAATGTGAGAGATAATTTTAATATAACTGCAATAACAGCTGAAGGCAGTGTACCACCCAAACTGTACGGCCAGGCCCTGGTATTGGATGGTCGTCGGTTGTATACGGTAGGAGGTACGACGGGACATGAGTTTACCACGGATATTCATTGCCTAGATCTAAAAACGAAAGTGTGGGAAGAAGTTTACGTATATTCCGCCAATGCACGATCACCAGAAGGGAGATACAGGCATGAACTGGCGTTTGATGGAACAAGGATATATGTGCTAGGAGGTGGCACTGTAGATACCACTTTTGGATTCAAGGTAGTTATTATTCTTTCCTACTAAGTGTGTGTGCGTGTGTGCTAGTGTGCGCAGAGCTTCATTCCAAAACTTATCAGTATGCAGTTTCTTCAACGTTGAAGAATAATTTTGGCCTATGATACCAGTTTTCTTAGTAAATAAATTGCTGATATTAACATGGCAGATTACGCATTTTCACCCTTCATTTACAAAAGCATTGTCTGTCTTCAAATTATATGAACTTTAAGTGGATCACAGCACTTTATTCCAAAAAATGTGGGTGTACTTCAGAATGTATTTCTTCTCATGATACTCGCACACTGATTTTGCAGAACAACTCGCTCGAAATTTAAACATAAAGAATATTGGGTGATAGTGTTATCTAAATATGTCACAATTAAATTTTATTACAATGAAACAATAAACCAATTCAATGGGCCACAGCCATAATATCAGTTGTAGAGTAATGTGAGTTATTTCCCCATTTTCAAAAATTCGTATCTTTGTTCACAGTCAGAAATCAGTGTTGAAATTTTTACAGTACGTTGCTATCATCTAGGTGTACAAACTGTGCAAAAATCATATTTTAATATTCAGTCCCACCTGAGATAAGCAACCCTAAACCTTACAAACAAATTTTCATATTTCAGAAATTCATAAAAAAATTAAGGAAGCATTTTTAAATGTTCTTGCTCTGTATGAGGCTAGTAGTGCATGTAATCTAAGTATAGGAAAAAATAGACTCTCGTAAATCATTCCTTGTTTGTTATTTTTGGGCCTAATAAGTGGATTTTTGAAAATTTGGATACCGAACTTTGGAGATCATTTTGACTGGTTATTTTTGAATTTAGGATATTTTCTGTAATAGGCAGTGTTGTAGAGGACACATTTCTAAAAACAATCATGTCAGTTGCAATGTTGTAACTTAACCCAGTGCAGAGATATTCATAATTGTGCTAAAATCTCTAAACTGAAACATTGTAGTGCGCTTACAAACGAAAATAGCCACCATTCAGTAAAGGTAAAAGGAATTTTTTTTTTTTAAACTGTTTTGAACTTCTCAATTATAGGGTAATCACATATAAAAAAAATTAAAATATTTAAAAATGGTCAAGCACCCAACTTAATTTTTATTGGACCACTTCATTTGGATTGACCCTAACATTTGTCTTATATTTGATTCACTGCTACTCTTGTTTGTTCACAGACAGCAAAATTCTTTTAACTCTATAGTATTTAAGTGGTGGCCTTGTTTGACACACAAAATTTTCTGATCTAGAAATTTATTGTTTTGTGTCCAGTCCTTTGTGTCGCCATGTAAAACAGAATGTAATGCAGGTAAGCTCATTGAGCACAAATATGTAGATTCAAGTTGTAATTTATTCTTTGGCAGTGTTAGATTGATCATTGTCAGCACTCGTAAAAGAAATAGCCTATTTTAATAATGTGAATTCATGGAGTCCTTAAGCAGTCCTTGAAATGCGCTTGTGTTCGGTTGTGAGTGAGTAGTGGAGCATGACAGTGGTTTGCAGGAAACAGTGTTAAGTTTTTAAAAGTGATGTAGTGAGTAGAATTGATGTGCAATGGCAAATTATTATAAGATGAGCCTAAATGGAGAATGAAAAGACGGTATGTGCTCTAAATCAAATTTCCTCTTGTGGAGTTATACTGTTGCGACATGCCTTTAGCGTTCTTTATGTGTCGTACATTTTGTTTGCACTTATAATCTATCGTATGTAAGTGAGCCTATGACAGACATAATAAAATTTAAAAGTGTAGAAAATTTTCTAAGTAGCTCATGGCAAGCAGTACACAGAAACAAACAGTATATATTGATTGACATAATTTTACACAAATCAGGAAGTTATGTGCGCAGTTGTTAATGTTAAACTGTAGTTAGTGACATGGTGGGACTCAGTGGCAACAGTTAATTGACTGGGAACTGTACAAGCTAGACTTATAAGTTTATGTAACTCGTATACCATGTTGTCGTACTTTTGTTGTACTGTTTGGTAAATCCAATTACTTCATACTGTGAAGCCTCAGTTTTTTGTTGAGCATTTAGAGGACAAGTTTTAGGAGACGGAGGGCTTGTCCAAAATGAGACCTGGGTCAGTCTTGATCTAAACAGCATCCTCTACCCAGTCACGGGTGTTACTCGCTTGTGACAAGCAGGGGGATGTTTCTGTAACCATCACGTGCTTAAATATAGTCCAGGGTATCATATTTCACAGAGACCTTCTTTTGCAGTCCGACAATGAGCTGCGCGCAAATTTAGAGTGGCGAGGTGTAAATTTCAACTGGCGTGTCCACCGGGGTCCGAAGGATAACCAGGTTGCCACCGGTGCCTTCATCTTGGCCTTTGAGGGTGATACATTGCCCGAGAAGGTCAAGGTGATGGTCTACCGGTATGATGTAGAGGCCTATATCCCTCCCGCGACGCAGTGCTTTAAGTGTTGGACATTCAGCCATATGTCTTCCCGCTGCACTTCCAGTGTCACATTCCGAGATTGCGGACACCCATCACATCCCAATACTCCATGTGCCCCGCCTCCCATCTGTGTCAACTGTGGAGAGCACTATTCGCCTTGCTCACCTGACTGCAGGATTCTCCAGAAAGAGAGGAAAATCATGGAGTACAAGACCCTGGACAGACTGACCTACACTGAGGCTAAGAGAAAATTTGAACGCCTGCATCCTGTGTGTATGACATCGTCTTGCGCTGCCGCTACAACAGTTATGGCACCATCAGCTCCGCCAACCCATGTCCCCTCTCAGAGCCGGAAGACTACACCTGCCCCCTTGATGGTGGGGGCCATTTCCCTCCCTGTTGCTCCTGCATCACCTACCTCAGGAGCAACATCCCTCCCCCCCTCCCCAACAATCAGGGACATCTGTCCCCACTTCTAAGCCAGAGAAGCGTAATTCTTCTTTGGCTTCTCTCACTAGGAAGGGGTCCCTTGGGTCACTCTCTTCTCAGGTTTCTTTTAGTGGGAAACACGACACCCACCAGTGGCTGAAGAGCCCAAAAGCAGCTGGTCGTAGGGCTTCACGCTCAGACCCAGAGACTGAGCCAATGAAGTCCTCCCAGCCAGGGAAACCCAAGGAGCAGTGAGAGAAATCCAAAAAGAAAACCCCTAAGACCAAGGAAATTATGGTGGCACCCACACCACCACTACCTACAAGCTCTGCAGCTGGGGATGGGGCAGAGATTTTGGTGTCCGCTGAGGACCTAGATCATGCCTGACCCACATACACAATGGATATAGACTGCTCAGACAATAAATTGGTGGCAGCAGGTGACTCTGAGACGTAAACTGCCTCATTGAATGTTCCATACCTTCCCAGTCTTATGATGTAATCTTCCAGTGGAACTGCTGCGGTTTTTTCCACCGCCTGGCTGAGCTACTGCAACTGTTAAGCTTTACACCTGCTATCTGCATTTTCCTCCAGGAAACCTGGTTCCCAGCAATTCAGACCCCTGCCCTCCGTGGCTATAAGGGATATTACAGGAATGGTAGTGACTATAATCGAGTGTCACGTGGAGTTTGCGTTTATGTCCTCAACTCGGTCTGTAGTGAACATGTGCCCCTTCAAACCCCTCTTGAAGCTGTGGCTGTCAGAATAAGGATGACTCAGGAAATAACTGTCTGCAATGTATATCTTCCTCCAGATGGTGCAGTACCCCTGAATGTAGCACCTGCACTGATTGCTCAACTCCCTAAACCTTTCCTACTTCTTGGAGATTTTAAGACCCATAACCCCTTGTGGGGTGGTACTATGCTGATTGGCCGAGGCAGAGATGTCGAAACTTTACTGTCGCAATTCAATCTCTGCCTCTTAAATACTGGGGCCGCCATACATTTCAGTGTGGCTCATGGTAGTCACTCAGCCATTGATTTATCAATTTGCAGCCCAGGACATCTTCCATCTATCCACTGGAGAGCACATGACGACCTGTGCGGTAGTGACCACTTCCCCATCTTCCTGTCACTGCCCTAGCATCAGGCACACAGATGCCTGTCCAGATGGGCTTTGAACAAGGCGGGCTGGGTAACTTTCACCTCTGCTGTCACCGCTGAATCTCCCCCACACTGTAACATCGATGAGATGGTTGAGCAGGTGACTAGCACAATTGTTTCTGCGGCAGAAAACGCGTTCCCTTGCTCTTTAGGGTGCCCGAGGTGTAAGGCAGCCCCCTGGTGGTTGCCAGAAGTTGCTGAAGCAATTAAGGAGCATTGGCGAGCTCTACAGCGGCATAAGCAGCACCCTTCCCTGGAGCACCTCATAGCTTTTAAGCGGCTCTGTGCCCGTGTTCGCTACCTTATCAAAGAACAGGAGGAGGAGTGTTGGGAGAGATACGTCTCCTCCATTGGGTGCTACATGTCACCTTCCCAAGTCTGGGCAAAGATCAAACGTCTTTTCGGGTACCAGGCCCCAACAGCTGTCCCTGGCCTTACCATAAATGGCGAGTTACGTACTGACGCAAACGTGATTGCCGAGCACTTTGCTTGAGCCTCTGCGTCGGAGAATTACCCCCCAGCCTTTCGCAAACTCAAACGGTGGCTGGAAGGGAACGTCCTTTCATTCACTACACACTGCAGTGAATCCTATAACGCCCCATTTACAGAGTAGGAGCTCCTGAGTACCCTTGCACATTGCCCCGACACAGCTTCTGGGCCTGATAGCATCCACAGCCAGATGATTAAACATCTCTCATCTGACTGCAAGCGACATATTCTCGTCATCTTCAACTGGATCTGGTGCAATGGCGTCTTTCCATCGCGATAGTGGGAGAGCACCATCATTCCGGTGCTCGAACCCGGTAAAAACCTGCTTGACGTGGATAGCTATTGGCCCATCAGCCTCACCAACGTTCTTGGTAAGCTGCTGAAATGTATGGTATGTTGGCGGTTGTGTTGGGTCCTGGAATCACGTGGCTTGCAGGCTCCATGTCAGGGCAGCTTCTGCCAGGGTTGCTGTACCACTGATAATCTTGTGTCCATCAAGTCTGCCATCCTAACAGCCTTTTCCATACGGCAACACCTGATTGCCGTCTTTTTTGACTTACGTAAAGCATACGCCACGACTTGGCAACACATATCCTTGCCACATTGTATGAGTGGGGTCTTCGGGGACCACTCCCAATTTTGATCCAAAACTTCCTGTCGCTCCGTACTTTCAGAGTCGAAGTTGGTGACTCCCATAGTTCCATCCATATCCAGGAGAATGGAATTCCACAGGGCTCTGTATTGAATGTGTGTGTATTTTTAGTGGCCATTAATGGTCTAGCAGCAGCTGTCTGGTCCTCCACCTCACTTTCTCTGTGTGCAGACGACTTCTGCATTTCGTACTGCTGCTCCAGTACTGTTGTTGCTGAACGACACCTCCAGGGAGCCATCGACAAGGCGCAGTCATGGGCTCTAGCCCACGGCTTCAGTTTTCAGCCGCAAAGTCGTGTGTCGTGCACTTCTGTCGATGTCGTATCGTTCATCCGGAACCCGCACTTTACCTTCATGACGATCCACTCACCCTAGTGGAGACATATCAGTTCCTAGGATTGGTTTTCAGTGCTCGATTGACTTGGTTCCCTCATCTTCATCAGCTTAAGCAGAAGTGCTGGCAGAACCTCAATGTCCTCCATTGCCTGAGCAACACCAATTGGGGTCAGATCGCTGTGCGCTGCTGCAGCTCTACAGAGCCCCTGTCCAATCCCGAATTGACTATGGGAGTGTGTTTATGGTTCGGCAGTACCTTCAACATTGCATTTACTCGACCCTGTGCACCACTGTGGGGTTCGATTAGCGACAGGAGCTTTTAGGGTGAGTCCGGTGACCAGCGTACTGGTGGAAGCTGGTGTCCCTCCACTGCAGATCAGACGTGTGCAGCTGCTCACGAGTTATGCAGCACACATTCATAATTCCCCTGAGCATCATCCAAATTACCGTCTCCTTTTCCCGCTCGTGGCAGTCCATCTCCTGCATAGGCGGCCCAGATCGGGGCTAACGATTGCAGTTCACGTGCGGCCTCTTCTCTCCGAACTGGAGTCCTTCCCTTTACCGCCTCTATTTGCGGTCCGTTCACATATGCCTCCATGGTGTACGCCTCGGCTGCAGCTTCGTCTGGACCTTTTGCATGGCCCTAAGGACTCAGTTAACCCCGCCGCTCTCCACTGTCACTTCCTCTCGATTCTTGCGTGGTCCGGGGCTCTGAAGTGGTTTACACTGACGGCTCAATGGCTGATGGTCCCATAGGCTTCACATATGTTCATGGAGGACATATTGAGTAGCACTCCTTGCCAGTTGGCTGCAGTGTTTTCACTGCAGAGCTGGCGGCCATATCTCATGTTCTTGAGTACATCCAGTCATGCCCTGGTGAGTCATTTCTCCTGTGTACTGACTCATTGAGCAGCCTTCAAGCTATCGACCAGGGTTACTCTCGCCACCCTCCGGTAACGTCCATTCAGGAGTCCATCTATGCCCTGGAACACTCCCGCCATTCCTGGGTGTTTGTGTGGACCCCAGGACACGTTGGAATCCCCGGCAACGAACTTGCCGACAGGCTGGCCAAACAGGTGACGCAGAAACCGCTTCTGGAGATTGGCATCTCTGAAGCTAACCTGCGTTCTTTCTTACACCGCAGGGTTTTCCGGCTTTGGGAGACGGAATGGCATAACAGCACGCACAATAAACTGCATTTCATTAAGGAGACTATGAATATGTGTAAGTCTTCCATGCAGGCCTCTCGCGGGGAATCAATTGTCCTGTGCTGGCTCCACATTGGCCATACATGGCTGATGCATGGTTACCTACTCCGTCGCGAGGACCCACCTCAGTGTCGCTGTGGCTCCCAAATGACAGTCGTCCACCTCTTGCTAGACTGCCCACTTTTAGCTGCTCTGCAGCAGACTTTTAACTTTTTCAGCACCCTGCCTTCGGTGTTGGGCGACAATGCCTCCAGAACAGCTTTAGCGTTATGTTTTATATGTGAGAGTGTGTTTTATACTTCTGTGTAGGATTTAGCACATGTCCTTTTTCCCTCTATGTCCTCCACCCTAGTGGCTGGCTTTCCCTTTTTATTCTTGTGGTTGGCCAACCACTGTAATCTGCTTTCATGTTTTTACTCTCTTCTGTTTCTAGCATCTCTCTGTTGTTTTCTTGTCCTCTTTTGTTCCTTTTAGTGTTCGTTGCCTTCCCTTTGTTCTTGTGGCTTTTCCTTTCTTTCCATTTGGTGTTATATGTTTCATCCGTTTTATTCTCACACTTGTGGCATTGTTTTGTTAGGAACAAGGGACCGATGACCTCGTAGTTTGGTCCCTTTTCCCGCCTTTAAACCAACCAATCAACCAATCACACCTAGTCTCCTTGGCTGACTCATTAACTTTCATAACCATAGTTGATATAATGACATCAAGATGTTTCCATTGCATATGGGTTAGCTGCTCAAGACAGTTTTCAGGAAATGTGTTTAACAGTATTTTGTACAACTGTCTGCCTGTACCCCCTGCAATGAATCTGTAGACATTCCAGTGTATACTTTGTAGGTTGAAGTCACTTCCAACTAGTATCACATTATCTGGGTATTTACATGCTACTGACCATAGACTTTCTTTAAGTGACCCTAGAACTGTCGCAGCGAAATAGGGCGATCAGTAAAATTGCCCAACAATTACCTTGGTTTCACCTAAACCTGTTATACACTACCAGGTAACTTAACTGTCATGCTCAACTGTTGACCTCAGTGGAGATAATATTATTGTAAACTGCAGTAAATGCTCCCCCTTCCATGGCCTCTAATCTGTCTTTCTGATATGCATTCAATGACTCGCTATATATCTCAGAGCTTTCCACTTCAGGTTTCAGCCAGCTTTTGTTCTCAAGAATGTTTCTCACTTCTACGAGGAAAGCAAAGTCAGGGTTAGCCATTCCTCCTATAATTTGCAGTGTAATTCTGTTTATCTGGTGCCTTTAAGTGGCTTGAAGTATTGTTCTAGAATGGATACACCAAGTGAGTTAGCACAATGGTAGGACACTGAATTCTCATTTGAGAGAACAATGGTTCGTTCTGATTCCTGTCTAGCAATACAAATTTAGCATTTATGCAGTTTCTTTTAATTTTTTTTTAAGTCAAGTTCTTGGATGGATTGTTTGAAAAAGACAGGGTAGATTTCCTTCCCCAATCTGAATTTGTGTGCGCTCTCTCTCTCTCTCTCTCTCTCTCTCTCTCTCTCTCTCTCTCTCTTTCTCTCTCTTTCTCTTTCATGGAGTATATTTATCCCAATCTTCCTTTAACTTTTTTGGTGGTATGAAATGAATGACCAATCCTTTTTCTGTTGACACCATCTGACAACTTTTGCTGCTATTTAGTAACATATAGTGAACATATCTGATGTTTTTCAGCAATTAATTGCAGGCTGTATCACTTCATAATAGACTGTCAGTTTTAAGATCGTTGTCTTGCATGATATTCTGAAAAATTGCTTGGAAGTTATCATTGGCCCATCACAATATTTCTTACTTGTCATATCAGTGAAACTTTTGGCACCAAATAGTCATTTATAGTCAGTGAGTTCAGATGGCAAGGCAGCAAAATCTACATGGAAGACAGTTATTTCTCTATAGAAAATATATTTTTACCAACTTGTGAGTTAAAACATGAACTGGAGTTGAGTATTGTAAAAAATCTCACAAAACGAAGTGTAACAGAAATGATAGCATGAGTAGCAGTGTGGTGGCAGTAGAGAGTGGAGGCAATTCTCAGGGTAACTTATCTTTTTTATGGAATTACTTTACAGTTGTACATTCTTTTTTTCTTCTCCCCTGATTATGGTTTCTTGTAAAACCTCCTTCCTTTCATGTTGTTGGATTTTTAACGTACCTTTGCGTTGGTTAGCTTACCATTTTATTTTGCCTATATTTTTTGTTTTCAGTCAGAGTTAAAAATTGTAGACAATACCTTGGAAATAGATTTTTAAAATATTCTGTAATGCATCTTGTGAGCAATTGCAATAGGATTTGTAGATAATTGTCACTTGACTATTATCTCATTGTTTAAAATTAGTATTACTGCAAGTCTGCAACATGTTACTGGAACAGTATAGGGTGCGGTAGGTATGGGGTAAAAAAATACAAAATCACATAGGGACAGTGGAGGAGTAGGTCTAATAATGAATAATAAAATAGGAATGCAAGTAAGCTACTATAATAGCATAATGAACACATTATCCTAGCCAAGAAACCAATGTGCACCACAGTATTGTACAAGTTTATAAGTCAGCAGGCTCCACAGATGAAGAAGTGACTGAAGAATATATGAGGAGATAAAAGAAATTATTCAGATAGTTAAGGGATAGGAATTAATTGTAGGAAAAGGAAGAGAAGCAAAAAAGTATAAGAAAGGAGAATGAATTATAGAGGAAACTGCTCGGTCAAATATTGTTCATAGCATAATTTAATCATTGCAAACACTTGGCTTATGAGTAATATAAGGAGGTTGTATAATTGGAAGAGATCGGAACCCACTGGGAAGTTTCAAATAGATTAAATAATGGTAAGAGATTTTGAAACTAGATTTTAAACTGTAAGACAGTCCCAGGAACATATGCAGCCTTAATTTATTGGTTATAAATTGCAGATTGAAACTGAAGAAATAGTAATAATGTAGGGAATTAAGGCTATAGGACATGGGTAAACTGAAGTAACTAGAGGTTGTTGAGGGTGTGACGAAACATTAGGCCGCAATTGACTGAAGTAGGAGAAAGAGGTGCAATAGAAGGCAATTGTAGTAGTGAGGCAAAAGGGGTCAAATAGGTAAAAGCAAGGCCTAGTAGATATCCTTACATAACACAGACACTGATTGTGAAAGCTTGCATATTTCCCTTAAGTTTTATATGTTTATGTAACTTGCATGTCTGAAGGAACAGACTTGTTTACCATCCACAGTTGTATGAAAATACTTTGAACTTTATTCACTGACTGTGAATTCCTTGACAACAGCTGTAATAGGTACGGATATACTACCCACGAGTGACACGTGAAAATTTGTGCTTCTGAGACACGAACCCGGATTTCCTGCTTATCGCGAGTGGTCGCCAAACTACTTGGGTATCCATGCATGTTCCCGAGACTGAACTAAACTGTCACATGTCACACTATCTGCATCCGCATATCAGAGTCCGCTATTTTCGGCCTACATAGCGGACTTTGATGCAGGAAGTAGACAGTGTGGTATGTGGAAGTTTGGGTCAATCCGAGGAGTGTGGATGGGTAGTCGAATTGGGTAAGGCAATCACTCACAATCAGTGGGAAATCCAGGTTTGTGTCCTGTTCTGGCACAAATTTTCACATGTTACTAATGGGTATACCTAATACAACAAATAAATTCAAAGTAGTTTTGTGTGTGTTTTCTTTTGCCAACACTTTGTGAGTAGATTTATCTATCCACTTATATTTTTAACAGTACATATAAAATTTGACAAAATGAGAAAGTATAAAAATGCAACAAATGAAGCATGTGGAAGGGATTACAGAATCCTAAAAAATGAGCTTGACAGAAAGTGCAAAATGGCTGGAAGACAATGCGAAGATAATGAAACGTGTGTAATGAGGGGAAAGGTAGAGATGCCAGTAGAGTTAGACACCTTTGGTGAAAAGAGAGGCAACTGTTACAGTATCAAGAGTTCAGGTGGAAGGAATATGTAGCAGGTCTATACAACAGAAGCAGACTTGAAGGCAATAATGTAGAAAGCGAAGGAGAAGTGGAATAGGAGATGGGAGATATGATACTCCAAGAATAATTCAAAAGAGCACTAATAGACCAGAGTCGAAAGAAAGCTCCTAGAATAAAGCATTACTCAGCCATAACAAAACTATTACACCTGGTATACAAGATATGAGGCAGTCGAAATACATTGTCTTCAAGAAGAATGTTAGTAATTCAAATTCCAAACATGACAGGTGCTGAAACTTATAAATATTATTGAACTATCAGTTTGACAGTTTATGGTTGTGAAGTACTGACATGAATTACTTACAGGAGAATGGAAAAAGCTAGCAGAAACCAACTTAGGGGAGACAAGTCTGGGCTCCAGAGATTGTAGGGACACATGAGGCAATACTGACTTTGTGACTTACTTTAGAAGATAGGTTAAAGAAAGGCAAAACTATGTTATATGGTGCAGTTTTTTAGGAAACTTACGACAGTGTTGATTGGAATACACGCTTTGAAATTTTGTAGGTAGCAGGGATAAAATACAAGGAGTGGCAGATCATATACAGCTTGTACAGAAACCAGACTGCAGTTGCAGGAGTGCAGGGTGGGGTGTGGGAGGGGCAGGGGGGTGGGGATCCTCATGAAAGGGAAGCAGTGGTTGAGAAGTGAGTGGGACAATGCCTTTGCCTATCCTCAATGTTTTCGATCTGTACATTGATCAGCAGTAAAGGAAACAAAGGAGAATCTGTAAAGGGAATTCCAATCAGGGAGGAGTAATAAAAACTTGGGAGATTTGCAGTTGACATTGTAAATTCCATCAGGGATGGCAGAAGAAATGAAACAGCAGATGAACAGAATGGATAGGGTATTGAAAAGAAGCTATAAGGTGAACATCAAGAAAAGTAAAGCAAGGGTAATGGAATGTCGTCAAATTAAATTTAGTCATTGCTGAGGGATTTAGGTTAGGAAATAGTGGTTGATGAGTTTTGCTGTTTGGGCAGCAAAATGCCTGATCGGTGAAAGATATAAGATACAGACTGGCACTAGCATGAAAACATTTCTAAAAAAGAGAAATTTCTTAACAGCAAATATAAACTGAAGTGTTAAGGAAGTCTTTTCTGGAGGTATTTTTCAGTAGTGTAGCCTTGTGTGGAAGTGAAATGTGGACAATATGCAGTTCAAAGAGAGAAAAAAGACTTTTTACATATTGTACTATAGGAAAATGTTGAAGCCGGCCGTGGTGGTCTTGCGGTTCTAGGCGCTGCAGTCCGGAACCGTGGGACTGCTACAGTTGCAGGTTCGAATCCTGCCTCGGGCATGGATGTGTGTGATGTCCTTAGGTTAGCTAGGTTTAAGTAGTTCTAAGTTCTAGGGGACTGATGACCTAAAATGTTAAGTCCCATAGTACTCAGAGCCATTTGAAAATGCTGAAGATCAGATGAATTGATATTATAACAAATGAGGTGGTACTAAGTAAGACTAGGAAAAAGGAAATTTTTGGCATAATTTGACTAAAAGAAGGAATCACTTGATAGGACAGTAAAAATTGTAGAGGAAGATCATTGGATGAAGTTAGTAACCTGGTTCAAATGTGTGTAGGCTGCAGTTGTTATTCAGAGATGAAACAGCTTGTGCAAGATAGTGTGGGCTTTGTACTGAAAACCTTAACAACAAGGTAGACTGATAACCAGTGTCTTTAGTTAAATATTCTGGAAGTGCTACAAAAGGTTGTCATTTGGTGAATTGATTAGAATCTTTGTCTTCCTGATACTTATAACTTATATCATGTTTGGAAACCATTGCACATGCGATAGAAATCAGTTAAACTTTTGTCCTGATACAAGTTTTGAAGTTTGACTTGCAGATGCTGTGTGCACTTTTTACTTATATAAAAGTTTAGGGAGACAGAATGGCTGGTCAGTAATTCTCTTCAGGATGTGAAATTCCAGTTCTGCCATTTAAAAGTGTAAACACTAATGTTTCAAAACTATAAGAACTTTTTCTTCCTTTTAGAACAGGGATGGGTTGGAGATGATTAGAACCGAGTAGCGGGTCCCTCACACCCCAGGTTGAGAGGGCCCATCTGTTGTGTGGACAGTTATTGTTGTCACTTTTAAGTGTGCCTGTTGGCAGTTGGTATTTTGCCTTGTGAATATAAATACTGGTCAGTTATTCTATCTCTCTGTTATTTTGTATGTGTTTTTCTTTTTATAGCAGCCAAACACTGTTAAAATTTTCGATTATAACACAAAAGCCATTATATTTTGACTACTGTAAGACTTCTTTGGTAGGTATGTATGTTCTTTTCTTATGACTGTATGCTCTTACACATACTTGTTGCGTTATATTTACATAAGTTTGTCCAAGTATAAAATGCTGAGGTAAATAAATTCAGTAATTCCTATTTTCCAGATATATATTACTTTAGTCTTTCATATACAAATATGTATTGATATGGTATGCTACACGTATTTGATTTTACTTAATTGTATCAAAGTTGTTCTTCATTTGCACAATTCGTAGGACATTGATGCTTTTAACATCGTGACGAAGAAATGGGAAATTGTTTCAACAAAGTGTGACAACAGAGTTCGTCCTCCTGGTTATCCTCCTCCAAGGCAGTTCCATGGATGTGTGCAGTTGCCAGAAGAAGGACTGCAAGAGCCTGCAGTTTTCATATGTGGAGGATATGGGAATAGTCATAGTTTTCGTGACATTTGGAAACTTAGTCTGAAAACATTGCAGTGGACTTATGTAAGAGAATGTAGTTTTCCACAAACCTTGTATTTTCATTCATCTGCGATCACGCCATATGGATGCATGTATACATTTGGTGGTGTTACAAGGGACAATAAAAGAATAAATGACTTGTATGCTACTTGGGTATGCATACCTAAACTAGAAGAAATGTGCTGGGAGGCTATACTTCACTACAATCCAGACCTGTACCTGACAGCGAAAGACAAACTTTTATCTTATGGCTTCCCTAGAAAGTTCGTTGGAAGGTTGTGACAGTGTACATTGTCTCTGATGAACTAAAACAGGTGATGCAAATTATTTATTATAATTTGTATTTTTGAACTTTTATTTGTTCCTATTTTATCACATTGCAAGAAACAGCTTCAGATTAATATTGAGACATGAATAGTGATCATAAGAACTTTACAAGAGCCAGCAGCTCATAGAATATACCAAGTTGTTATAAGAATCTTATTGGCTACGCACACTTTAAAAGTGATTGCAGTAGCCTTGCTTTTATTGATCAGTGCAGAAAAATTGTTTGTTAATTGTTGATGTATGCACCATTTGATTTAAAAGAAATATTACAATTGTACACATTTGTTGAATTTCAACCATTGTGCAGTTTAATTAATTTCTTCTGGACCTACTGATCACAGAACATTATATGCACAGAGGATGTAACAGAACACTTACAGTGTATATTTTACTGAGTTTCTGACTAATCATATGCAGATTATTTACTTATGTAAGTTGCTTTTGTTTGGTGCTGTTGGTTCATCTTATATTTATGAATTGTGTCATAATTATGCTTCCAAAACTTTTCCCCATACAGCTTTCTGATGAGAGTCCAGTATCAGCACCACAGCCTTTCATTATATATTTGTAGTTCATTTCTCCCTGTGCTATTTTCAGTTTTCTCATATATGTTGTTTTGATGTCTGCACTCCTTCACAGCACAGTTTCAATCTAATGAATGTTCACTGATTAATTTCCTGTGATACTCCTTTTCTGTTAGACACTTTCATGGGAAAATTATGATAAATTTGTAAACTACTTACATTGCATTATTTTATGTAATTTTTACATTCTTATCTAGATAAAAATATTGAATTATTTGACAGAACAACACATTCGTATCAGAAGGTAAATGGTTGTGAAAAAACAAATATGGTTTATATAATATGAAATGTGCACTATGAGAAATTACTTGGACACAAAGCCTTTGTGTCACACAAACAAGGCAGTAGGTTGTTGCTACTGTTGTATTGCAGTGAAGTAACATTTATATGGATTAATTACAAGTAACAACTAATCACTCATTTATAATGTAACATCATTTTCTGTTATGATTGTAATGATAGTGTGTGTTTCATGAAGAAGAATTTGTGTTTATTTCAAGTAAGGCTTCCTTTTGCCTTTCTACACTTCTCCTCAAACACTTTCTCCTACACGGCTGATTTAATTTGCAACTTGTCTAGTGCTAGCAAGTAAGTAAAAATAAATCAATTTATTGTTGAAAATAGACTGCAGCTGAATGTCACATGACTTCTGCTTCCACTATGATCAACTCAATGGAGTATGTATGTTGCTGTCATCAGTAAGTGTGTATTAACCCGAAAATCACATTTTTCAGTATCACTTCTGTTGTAATTTCTGTATTCAGATTATCAGCACATGTATCCAGACATCAAAAAACTTTTTTTAAAATAGTCAGCAAGTGGGCTTTTATGCAGAACACTGAAATGCACAACACAGGTTGAGCTTTGTTAGCACTCTTTGTAAATTAATTATTTTGTGGCAACAACTGTGAGTGTGTCCAAATAACAGTTGTCAGCAGAATTATTGGAAAAAAGACAAATTAAGAAAAATAAAGGGCCTTTTAGTAAGGAGTTAAGATGTTAATTATTTTATTTTTAAAAGACTAAACTGAGTACTAATTTTGTAGTGATACAAATACTGCATTCATCCTTGGTATTACATTGACCCCTAAAAACTGTTCATTAGAAAATGAAATACTAGAGTGCGTGAGGGTGTCTCAGCTTGTGGTCTTGCGGTAGCATTCTCGCTTCCCGCACACAGAGTCCCGGGTTCGGTTCCCAGTGGGGTCAGGGATTTTCTCTGCCTTGAGATGACTGGGTGTTGTTGTTGTTGTCTTTGTCTTTATCATCATCATTCATTCCCATTACAGTCGGATGAAGGCAATGGTAAACCACCTCCACTAGGACCTTGCCTAGTATGGCGGTGCGGGTCTCCTGCATCATCGGCTATGCTCCTTGGAGTACGGGACCTCATCATCATCAGGGTGTGCTGTAATACCTTCGATTTTTTTATATGTAAATTCTTAAAGCTTTTTAAATGAAACAAATGTTATTAACATTCTACATCTGTATTCATGTCTTCGTATTTACACAGACCTTTGCCGCTAGAGGGCTCCAAATCGTAGTGTGTAACACACTGGTGCATGAGAAATGGTGTGCTGTATTTGAAGTTTGAATTCGAAGAGTTAGCCCACTCAAGGAGCACTCTCTCCTTCAGCATGACATTACCAGGCCACCCACAAATGCTACATTCCAATATCATGAGTTCACTGCCATCAATCATCCTCCGTACAGTCCTGACCTGGCCCCATCCAATTTTCTTTTGTTTCCAAAACACCTTTGAGGACTCCACTTTGATAGCAGTGAAGTTGTGCAAGCAGAGGTGAGTTGGTGGCTCTGTCAACAAAGTCAAACATTCTGCCGTATCGGTATGAACAAACTGGTCTCTTGTTGGGAGAAATGTGTTTGTCACCAGGATGACTGTGTTGAGAAATAAATATGTAGAATGTGAATAACATTTGTTTTATTTGAAAAGCTTTTAAGAATATGTACATAAAAAAATCAGAGGCATTAGTTTTCAGCACACCCTTGTATATACCAAGGCAAGGAAACCTCTGGCAGAACATAAATAATGTGGGAGTAAAGAGAGCATTTGCCAAACAGCAGTAGTGTTGAGTTGTTGACAGGTACACACAAAACAGAACGAAAATTTTGCTAACTTTCAGAATAAATCATTTGATGAGTTGGAGTACATTTTGGTCCTTTCAAAAGCTAATGAAAGTTAACATTCTTTTTTCTGTGTGTGTCTCAATGATAAAACACTAGAATGACTATAAGTGATGAGTTATGACTGTGCTAGATTCAATTTGCATCTGGACCTGTCTTTTATAGGCAACACAAATTCATTTTGCAGTTAGGGCACACTGCTGGACAGGCTCAATTTCAGTGTAGCATGGGCTACTCCGTTTTCCTTCTCAGTTGTGTGCAGGCTGTACTCCCAAGATCTATGTTCAAATTGCGTCCTTTGTACTCACAATTGCTTGCTTTTCCTTTATCGAGCTTGACTAACTTTACAGATTTATGTTCAAAATATGGTGATTTTCATTTTTCCAGAGGATATAGTCAGTGGAACTACAAATTTTCTCTATTGGGAGTCTTCATAATTTTACTATTGCTTCAGATCTAATGAATAGTAATGGTCAGTTGCAGCTCTAATTATTGGTAAAAAGTATGAAATACTCTTTATTGATTTTATCACTGCTTCAGGACCACGACAAATTTACTTCTTCATTAATATCTAGTTGCAGATAAATTACAAATATCCTGTCTGGTGTTCTTAAAAGCTGTGTCATACAAGGTGGTCCATTGATTAGTGGCTGGGCCAAATATCTCATGAAATAAGCACCAAACGAAAAAACTACAAAGAACGAAACTCTTCTAGCTTGAAGGGGGAAACCAGGTGGCGCTATGATTGGCCCACTAGATGGTGCTGCCATAGGTTAAACGGATATCAACTGCGTTTTTTTAAATAGGAACCCCCATTTTTTATTACATATTCGTGTGGTACATAAAGAAATATGAATGTTTTAGTTGGGCCAGTTTTTTCGCTTTGTGATAGATGGCGCTGTAATAGTCACAAACATATAAGTACGTGGTATCACGTAACATTCTGACAGTGCGGACAGTATTTTCTTCGTGATACATTTCCTGTGTTAAAATGGACCGTTTACCAATTCCGAAAAGGTCGATATCGTGTTGATGTATGGCTATTGTGATCAAAATGCTCAACGGGCATGTGCTATGTATGCTACTTGGTATCCTGGACGACATCATCCAAGTGTCCGGACCGTTCGCCAGATAGTTACGTTATTTAAGGAAACAGGAAGTGTTCAGCCACATGTGAAATGTCAACCACAACCTGCAACAAATGATGATGCCCAAGTAGGTGTTTTAGCTGCTGTCGCGGCTAATCCACATAGCAGTAGCAGACAAATAGCGTAAGAATCGTGAATCTCAAAAATGTCGGTGTTGAGAATGCTACATCAACATCGATTGCACCTGTACCATATTTCTATGCACTAGGAATTGCACGGCGACGACTTTGAACATTGTGTACAGTTTTGCCACTGGGCACGAGAAATTATGGGACAATGACAGATTTTTTGCACACATTCTATTTAGCGACGAAGCATCATTCACCAACAGCGGTAGCATAAACCGGCATAATATGCACTGTTGGGCAACAGAAAATCCACGATGGCTGCGACAAGTGGAACATCAGCGACCTTGACGGGTTAATGTATGGTGCGGCATTATGGGAGGAAGGATAATTGGCCCCCATTTTATCGATGGCAATCTAAATGGTGCAGTGTATGCTGATTTCCTACGCAATTTCCTACTGATGTTACTTCAAGATGTTTCAATGCATGACAGAATGGGGATGTACTTCCAACATGATAGATGTCCGGCACATAGCTCGCGTGCAGTTGAAGAGGTATTGAATAGCATATTTCATGACTGGTGGATTGGTCGTTGAAGCACCATACCGTGGCCTGCACGTTTACCAGATCTGACGTCCCCAGATTTCTTGATTTCTTTCTGTGAGGAAAGCTGAAGGATATTTGCTATCGTGATCCACCGACAACGCCTGACAACATGCGTCAGTGCATTGTCAATGCATGTGCGAATGTTACGGGAGGTGAACTACTCACTGTTGAGAGGAATGTTGTTACACATATTGTCAAATGCATTGAGATTGACGGACATCATTTTGAGCATTTATTGCGTTAATGTGGTATTTATAGGTAATCACAATGTATGCGTTCTCAGAAATGATAAGCTCACAAAGGTACATGTATCACATTGGAACAGCCGAAATAAAATGTTCAAACGTACCTACATTCTGTATTTTAATTTAAAAAACCTACTTGTTACCAACTGTTCGTCTAAAATTGTAAGCCATATGTTTTGTGACTATTACAGCGCCATCTATCACAAAGCGAAAAAAGTGGTCCAACTAAAAATTCATACTTCATGTACTACACAAATATTTAATAAAAAATGGGGGTTCCTATCTTTAAAAAATGCAGTGGATATCTGTTTGACCTATGGAAGTGCCATCTAGTGGCCCAACCATAGTGCCTTCTGGTTTCGCCCTTCAAGCCAGACAAGTTTCGTTCTTTGTAGTTTTTTTGTTTGACACTTATTTCGTGAGATATTTGGTCTGGTCAACAAAGGAAATAACTTACAATACGTTAGTTCGTCCAGTCTTAGAGTAGTGTTTGTCTGTATGGGACCCTTACCAGTTGGGTCTGATTCAAGAGATTGAGAAGGTCCAAAGAAGAATGGCAAGATTGGTGACTGGTACATTTAGCCGTCGTGAGAGCGTTACAAATCTCATAGAAAGTTTGAAGTGGGACACATTTGCAGATAGGCGACGGGCTAAACGTAAGGGGCTGCTCACTAAATTCCGAAATCCAATCTTCGCCGAGGATGTAGAGCATATATTATTACCACCAACTTTCAAATCGCGTAATGATCATCATTCAAAGATAAGGGAAATATGAGCTCGTACTGAGGCGTTCAGACAGTTGTTTTTCCCTCGCACGATCCGCGAGTGGTACAGAGGGGGGGGGGGGGGATATGACTTTGGCACGAATTGTGACCTCTGCCACACACCTCTTGGTGGCTAGTGGAGTATATATGTAGATGTAGATCAATGGACCACCCTGTATATGAAAAGCACTCACTAATAATTAATGAAATCAATTAATTATTGTCTTTGCATTCCTGGTAGAAATACTTTATTAGATATTCTTAAGTGATTAAGACTTCATTTTTGCTGTGTGATAGTGTAGTAGGCAGTCAGATTCATTACACACATTTGATAACTATTTTGTAAGTGGAACAAATGCACCAAGCAGATGTGATCAGTCAAGTTTGCTGTGTGTGAGTGTAGTAGGCAGTCAGATTCGTTACACACATCTGATAACTATTTTGTAAATGGAACAAACGCACCAAGCAGATGTGATCAGTCAAGTATGGCATTCTCATAATTGTGAGCTCCCAACTTACTTTCCTGTTGTGCAGTGCATTTCAGCTTTTGGTCCTTTAAATTAGGCATATTCACACATGCAAGACATGTTAAGCGAATTTTTTGGATAGTATCTTTAACTGACTTGCCAAATTAGATATGGTACCAAGAGTGATTTTTGTGGAAAGGCATTGTAAATAATAGGAGAAACTGTTGTATAGGGATAATGTCTTCAGATATCACTCAAAACATTCTGGTTCTCAGGTAAGCTGCTTTTAATGAGTAATGCTTTTTTTTTTATTTATTTAAAAACTTTTAATGTATGCAAACATTCTTTATTGCATCTGATCTAAAGGGTCCTAATAATTGAGTATGTACGAGTATGACATACTGTACTACAGTTTGCATGTGGATGTTTGCAACTGTAAAGTTTGACAATACACAGAGGGTGTCCCAGTTACAGTGGTACAACAAAAGTTTAATTTAGATTAGTCAAAAGAAGTCATATGTCAGATTGGAGGTAAGCTTAGTTGTTCTTGCAAACGTTCAATATGTGCACTTACATAGCACATGTCCAACCTAAAACCCAATTCTTCCCTCATGTTGGTTAACAAGTCCGGTGTAATGGAAGCAATATCCTTTTTAGTTCTATATCTCAGCTCTGGCAAATCATTAGTGGCAGAACAAAGACACTATCATTTATAAAGCCCCAAAGAATTAAAAAAAAAACTGATGGTTTGATATTAGATGAATGTGGGGGACAGCAGAAAAGAGCTGTCATATTGAGCATTACAACCAATCCAACAGTCAGGACTCTTGATATTCAACCACTCTCTTACAAAGACATGCCGATGGAAAGGTGCTCCATCTTGTTGTTAAATAAAGTTGTCAGGTTCGTCATCTACATGATTACTCTGCTATTTATAATAAAATGCCTGGCAAAGGGTTCAATGAACCACCTTAAAGCTGTGTCTCTACCGTTCCACTCTCGAACGGTGCACGGGAAAATTGAGCACTTAAATTTTTCTTTGCAAGCCCTGATTTTTCTTATTTTATCGTGATGATCATTTCTCCCTATTTAGATGAGTGCCAACAGAATGTTTTCGCAATTGGAGGAGAAAACTGCTGACTGAAATTTCATGAGAAGATCCCGTTGCAAAGAAAAAGCCTTTGTTTTAATGATTGCCACTCCAATTCATGTATCAAGTCTCTGGCACTGTCGCCCCTATTTTGTGATAATACAAAATGAGCTGCCCGTCTTTGAACTTTTTTGATATCATCCATCAGTCCCACCTGATGCAGATCCCACACCACCCAGCAATACGCCAGAATAGGGTGGACAAGCATGATGTAAGCAGTCTCTTTAGTAGACCTGTTGCACCCTCGAAGTGTTCTGCCAATGGTTTGCTCTACCCACAACATTACTGATTCTTCCAATGTATGTTATTTGTAATTGTAATCCCTAAATATTTAGTTGAATTTATAGCCTTCAGATTTGTGTGACTTAATTGAAATTTAGCAGATTTCTTTTAGTATGCATGTGAATAACTTCACACTTTTCTTTATTCGGGGTCAATTGCCACTTTTTGCACCAAATAGATATCTTATCTAAATCATTTTGCAATTTGTTTTTGTCATCTGATGACTTTACAAGATGGTAAAAGACAGCATCATTTGCAAACGATCTAAGAGGGCTGTTCAGATTGTCTCCTATGTCATTAATATAGATCAGGGACAATAGAGGGCCTATAACACTTCCTTGGGGAATGCTGGATATTACTTCTGTTTTACTGACTTTCCACCTATTACTACAAACTGTGACCTTTCTGAAAGGAAACCACGAATCCAGTAACACAACTGAGGCAATATTCCATAGGCACGCAGTTTGGTTAGAAGAAGCTTATGAGGACTGTGTCGAAAGCCTTCTGGAAATCTAAAAATATGGACTCAAATTGATATCCCCTGCTGATAGCACTCATTACTTCATGAGTATAAAGAGCTAGTTGTGTTTCACAAGAACGATATTTTCTGAATCCGTGCTATGTGTCATAAATTGTTTTTCTAATTGGAAGAAGAACTGTTCTGGGGGAGGTATCCATGCACTATACATCAGGAAATAGTGCAGAAAACGATAAAACATTTCATTTTTGGGTGTCTTCATCATATTGTACAGGTTCATGAGAATGTTCTGACCCCCAAATATGAACATTATGGTCATCTACCTTCCCCATTTACATGAAGAGTTGCCTCATTTCTGAACACCACATGATCACTGCAACACTTCGCTTGCAAAGTCTTACATTAAAGTCATCTGGCTTTAAAACATGTACTGTGTAAACATTTTCTGAAAACCTTCCACACTATCATCTTTGGCACCATGTGTACAAGGTTTGCTTTCCAAGCAAACTTCTTAAGACTATGAAGGTAAGATGGTTTGCAAGGTCAGCAACATCTCCAAGATATTTGTGGTCATCCAAAACTTTTTCGTTTTACGTACACACCCAGTCACTTTGAATTGACTATAACATCAGTGGAGGTTTTTGCCACATTGGGGTCACAAACTTTAAACTAAATGCACACTGAACTGAGATTACAGATTCACTCTTAGCAAACTGCAAAACACAAAATACTTTACACTCTGGAGTCGCCATTTTGCATATGAAGAGCTGCAAGCTGTATAAGTGGAAAAAAACAACAAAACTCTCTCACTGGGTGTGTGTGTGTGTGTGTGTGTGTGTGTGTGTGTGTGCACGCGGGGGGGGGGGGGGGGGGGGGTTGCACCATTTTGAGTTGACTCTTTAATTGTGACTATGAACCAACACATTATTATGAAAAGGGTAGATTGCTAATTGCTGCTCACCGTAGAGATGCAGACAGCCATGATGAAGAGATGTTACATATTAGCTTTTGGCCATTGCCTTCTTCAGAAAAGAAAAACACACGCATTCACACAAGCAAGCACATCTCAGACACACGACTGCTACCTCTGGCCAGTGTGGCTGGAGGTAGCTAGTGGTCACGCGCGTGATTTGGCCAAAAGCTAATGTGTAACAGTCTTTCCATCATGGCTATCTACCACTCCAGTGTGTCATGTTTACAGTGAGTAGCGCTCTATCCTTTTCATAATATTGTTGACATTCCAGTTTGGAGTTTCCATTGTATGATTTAACCAACACACTGCAATGCTTACAGTTGATACTATTAAATTTTATTATTGGGACATTCTTTCATGAACACCCTGTTTTATGTCACATGTGACAGTTGTATACTGTTTGAATAGGTTTATTATTGGAACATTCTTTCATGAGCGCCCTGTATTATGTCACATCTGACAGTTGTATACTGTTTGAATAGGTGCACATTGTGGCCAATTTTTTAAATTATGGACATCATATTTTTATCTCTCTCAGCCATGGTTTGTATCATTGTGTCATAGAAACACTTGAAAATTACAGTTAAAATCAGCCACTGACACTGCAGTACAGTTTTCAGCAAGATGTGAACTTGGATTTGTAACGATCATACTATGAAAAGAACAATAGTTTCAGTACATTTGAAAGCATATGAGCCATGCCTAAGCCCCAATTATATGAAAAAAGAAACTTTTTTTTAAAAATTTGTGAAGAAGAAATTGGAAAGTAAACAATCAGTTGTTTCAAGAAGGTGGTTTCACTTTGGAACCACTGAGACACAGTTTTCAATCACCTATCATTTCATGCAATATATCTGAAAGCAGTTTTGTGTATTTCCTAGACACACTCCTGCAGCTCGAAAGTCCCATGAACCCATAATGCTTCAAACAAGTTATAATCCTATATAACAAGCAAATGGACCTAAATTTTAATACATTTATTTCAAAAGTACACATTACTTCAGTGGTTTCATTTTAATTCCACTCACAAAAGCAGTAGTCAAAACTCAAATTTACATTATAAGAACTTCAAATACACTTATTTCACTATCAATGATCTCCTCAATATGAACACTACAGAGGGCGAGAGAGGCGGCCACAATCCCCTTGCTTGTGATGACTGTTGCTTTAAATGACTGCTACAATGATCTACATTCGTAGAAGTAATAGTGTTGGTGGTTTCTTATGAAAGGCACTGTAACTTCAAAAATTATTTAAATGGTGGTTTGAGGCCAAAACCACTGGTATTCAAAGTTTTAAACCGGAGTCATTTATTCTAATTGTGGAAGGACAACAGGGCTTATGTTTTCTGTTCCTGAATGTTTTCTCCTATTATTGTGCAAACGTCCACCACTTGTGGTATCGTGGTAGCATTCTCGCTTCCCAAGCACGGGGTCCCGGGTCTGATTCCCGGCAGGGTCAGTGATTTTTCACCTGCCTCGAGATGACTGGGTGTTGTTGTGTCGTCTTCATTATTTATCCCCATTATGTTCCCCCATGCTCTGTCAAGAGGCGTGGGACTTCATGTCCATTGTGCAAACACTATGAGGCAACACTGATCTTTCACTTACTTTATTTACGAGTAATATATGTTACGTTGTTGCTGTTCCCTCCCATGACACAAAATTAAACTTTTAATAAGGCTATTCCAATATATAAAATACTAGATTGTAAAGACAGAGCTCTCGAGTTCATGCTCTCACAGGAACTCACCAAGAGTGCACCTCAAATATAGATTCAAACTGTGATTACTGAAGCAATTGTAAATTATTTACCTCTGTGTTACTTTTCAGTAGGTGCTCAGGATGAGGCTGACAACACTAGTTCCATATGTCTCACTGATAACATGATGGGTTTGCTTCTGCTGTTTCCTGCAGCCATATGTGGTGACTTATTTGCTTCCTCCACTCCCCAATGCATCTCTCTACAAAAAGCAAAAGGAAAGGATATTGGCCTTTGATATCCTGTGTGCAGATAGTCTGAAAGGTCATGTAAACTGCTGACCAGAAGAATAGAAAAGTTGAAAACATATTGGATGCTGAGCAGTTTGGTTTCAGGATGAGGGAAGATACCAGAGATACAGTTCTAAGATAATTCAGGATACCTTTCTATCGTTTGTGGATCTGGGGCAAGTCTTAAGAATATCATCGCAATATGTAGATAGGGACTGAAGTACAGAGCCAAAAAAATATTCTACACTTCCAGAAACTCAAGTGGGAGTGCAAGAAATACATGTTCGTGTTCAGAAGGGTATAAAATGAGTTTGCAACATAGCACCATTGTTGTTCCAGTTATGTGTCAAAGAAGCAAGATACCAGTGTAGGAAAGATTAAGACGACCTGTTGAAAGAAAAGGACAGCAAGTACAAAAAAGCAAAGGTGATGGGGAGAAACAGTAGTAGAAAGGAGGGTAATGGTTTAAATGATGATTGATGTAGTAGTAACATGAAGACAATAACATGAGTAGAAGATCGAAAAATACTGAGGGCAAAATCAAACCAACTGAAAAACTAGATGGAGGACTTAAAAATTGCTGAAAGATCTGATTGAAATACATTTTCAGTCTCTCGCGAAGAAAATTTTGTGCATTATCCACATTAATTTATCTACCTGATGGACATCATTGCTAGCCATTTCACATTAAGTTCTGGAAAAGGCCTCCTAAATAGACTTCTCCAGGCAATTACAGTCCTCAGCAATATATATCAGTGTTGCTCCTTTGTTTTCTAATGCGGTCTACTAGCCTTCCATTTTTCTCATCTCTTGGAATCCACATAAAAATGTTCTACATTCACATCTTCATTTCATTTTCATCATAGTAAGAATTATATCTTCCACTATACTGTGTCCCATGAGCTCTTTGTTTACCTATCTCTCCTCATAATTTCCAAGTTTCATTTCTCAGTGAGGCACCCTCAGTTTTTGGATTGTTTTCTGTTAAAAGTTTGTGTCACAGCTGTTACATACACTGATGGTTAACTTCCTTTTCATATAAATCAGAAGTTAGTTCTGAAAACAATTTCACCAAAATCACTTCAGGGCACTTGTCTAGTTATTTCTTTTGTGGTCCATCCAGTCAGTGCGTTCAACTGCTCTGAATACATAAACTTAATTGGTTTTCTGTGAAATCAAACTATTTTCTTATCAGTGAGTGGATTATACATTAAAAATAATTTGAGGACTAAAGTTAAGACCTTTCCAAACCATCTAGGTGCCGCGTGATTGATAGATACATAAACAAGACTTGGAACGTTGCTTGTGTTCAGCTTCTTCAGAGGTGTAGAGTACGCTTAACGCCTGTAAGGCTACAATGTCCTGGCTGACGACACTGTTCTCTCGTTGCTCTTCTCTGATCTGGGGTGGAGTGGATGAGGGGACAAAGGAGATGGGAAGTGGGAGAGGGGGTAGGAGAAGTCAATCCACTTCTTCATGTCTTGTGTACAACTCCGCCTGTCTGCAACTGAAACGAGTTTACTGGTGTCACATTCCTACTTAGTGTACCTGTTATTTCACCCTCCCAGTTTCCACAACTCTCCCTCCAGCTTCCTGCCTCCCTTCTCCCCTTGACCATTCTAATTAACTCAGCTCTAGATGACCTACTATGCTGGCATAGCATAGACAGGCAGGACATAGTAGCCATACAAATGTATGAGAACACTATAGCTCTGGAGGTGGATTCAACCAAAAGCTAGCAACATCCTATCTTACATGTCTGTCAACAGCTCAACTATTCAGCAAGTTGGTAATTTTACTTGTTAAATTATTTATATTCTACCAAAAACTTTCTGTTACCAAGATTGTAATTTATTTTAGGCTTAATATAATTCATATTCAACCATGACAATATTATGAAAAGCGTCATTACTACTCACCTTATAGTGGAGATACTGAGTCACAGACAGGTACAACAAAAGACTGTCAAGAATGAAGCTCTGAACCAGAAAGGCCTTCATGAGAATTAGACAAGACACACAAATGCAACTTGCGTGTGTGTCTATGTTATAATTCCAATGAAGGCCTTTTTGACCACAAGCTTACTTGCTGACAGTCTTTTTGTTGTGCCTATCAGCAACTCAGAATCTCCACTATATGTTGAGTTGCAAATATACTTTTTATAATATTGTCCCTTAATTTCCCATTTTTTTCCAACCCTGATTTATTTAATACTTGGATTTGTTGTAAAGGTTCACCAGTCCTAGACTCATAGGCGTACTTATACCTAATCTTGTGTGCGATGTAACCAATATTTGTGCTTAATAGCAAGGCATATATGTATTTTGTTTACCTAAAGTTTCAAGACAGGCACTATCTAGGTCACATGTTTTAAACATTGGATATTATTTCTAATATCAGGCATTGGTCATTATAGGTCTCTTTGACAAATTTCATTATGTCGTGCTAATAGGTTCTTAAGTTTGTGATGTCCTGATTGTCTTTTTACCTATTTTTTATGATTTATCTGTTCTTGTTGGCAGGTTTGATGCAGCTCTTCAGCCTAGTCTATTCTGTGCAAGCCACTTAATCTCTAACTACCGCACCCTACATCCATTTGAACCTGCTTACTATAGTTAAGCCTTGGTCTCCCTGTACAGCTCTTAGTCCCATCTGCATCTCCATCCCCCACCCCTCCGAACATACACTTCCTTCCATTACCAAACTGACAATTCTTTCATGCTTCAGAATGTCCTATCAATCAATCCCTTATTCTAGTAAACTTTCATCATAAATTTCTTTTTTCCAGTTAGATTCAGTACCTTCACTTGTTATTTGATCTATCCATCTAACATTCAGCAGTCTTCTATCATGTTTCAAAAGCTACTATTCTCTTCTTGTCTGAACTACTCATTGAACTTTCACTTCTGGACAAGGCTACACTCTGGACAAATGCCTTCAGAAAAGACTTCCTAACAATTAAATTGATATTAGATGTTAACAATTTTATTTTATAAATG
This sequence comes from Schistocerca serialis cubense, assembly GCF_023864345.2. Taxonomy (NCBI): domain Eukaryota; kingdom Metazoa; phylum Arthropoda; class Insecta; order Orthoptera; family Acrididae; genus Schistocerca; species Schistocerca serialis. The sequence continues at coordinate 620,283,410 of NC_064638.1, read as the reverse complement.
CTTTTCTTGCTATTGCCTACATGTCCTTGCTTCTTGCTATGTATATTTCTCTGCTTTTGACCTGTTGTGTGAACATGGACTAAAGCATCATCTATTTATGATTATTTCCATTACAGTTGGTGCATACTGAAGAAAGTGAGTCATTATGATATCAAACATTTCCAAGTGTGGCTTTGGAACAATTAACAATATTTAGACATACAAAAAAAGAAATATGCATCAAAATCATTACAAGATGCTACAAATTTATTTTTTGTAATACTATTTACTGAGCAGTGTCATTAAAAATATTTATTACATATGCATTTTATACAGAAAATTAATTATATTTTTGTGGACACAATAAATTAGTCAGTCATAAATGATTACACTCTGGGTCCTGAATGTAATTAAGGAACATGGAAAAACAACTCTTCTAATACTTTTTTTTGTTCTTTGAAAGAGGTTACATGGATTACAGGTTTTCCCTCACTTGGACAGAATAATTCAATGTACGAGATTCTTACATGTATCTATTGCAAATACATCTACAATAGATGTATATGTTCATATACATAGTATAGTTTCTTTAAGAAAGACAACATGTCAGTGCAGGGAAAAAGCTTTTTTAATGCTGACAAATCCCACAACTTATTAAAAACAGGCACATGTGACTCATCTGAGAAAGAACTATGATTTTACTAACAATGCCATATTCAATCCGCATCCACAAACTGAAGGCAAACAAATTCATTGCTAACAAAATTAATTCTGAATGTGTTCCCAGCAATAAAGCTTGCTCTTGAAACAGTGATTCAATTTTTTTAAAAGTCAGCATGGTGTATCTCTGCAGTCAGACAGTGTGAACAACTGTAACTTCATACTGTGCACAACAATACCAATGTGAAACAATTATGGAAGCCCAGATTAAAGTGACACAGCAATTACATCTCAAGTTAATCTTTGAAATACAAACAAACAACTTTTCACTTTCATCTCCACACTTATCATCTCAAAGCATCCTTTTTATAGTGTGAAATTTTGATCTAGATGCAGTGACGTGAAATATTTTTATTCAAATTTAGGGCCAAATGTTTTGCCTTCTTTTTTTCTCTCTCTCTCATACCACCATAAAGAGTCCCACTGCAACAAAATGGCCCACGATTTCATCCAGGATAGAAAACAGATTATAATCCAGTCACTAAGGATTTTTATAAACATATTCAAATAAAAATATGCCCACACTCTTATAAATGTGAACATAACAGCAGATTATTGTCTAAAGAGATCCAACATTCAAAAGAGAATAAAAATACCCACACAACAGGAAATTTGGAGCAAGACTTTTGCATCTATATGAAAGATGCAGTGAACTTTAAGTCAAATTCACTCAGTGTCGCATTCTATGAATTACATTTATTATTTTGTTTTACCTTTATAATACGCCGACAATGTACATTCATTAAATTTTTAATATATGTAATGAATAGCATAACACAACACGACAGTGTCTCAGGGTGCAGGGTACCATACTTCTTCAGTATATTGTACATATATTTTTTTCAACCTCTCAAAATGGACAATAACCACATCCTTTATCCAATTCACCTAAAGGTAGGTAATCACTGACACAAATAGTAGAACAAAAAGCATTATTCAGTCAATCAACAAATAATGATGATGATGATGATAATAATAATAATAATAATAATAATAATAATAAGGCAATGCAGTTAAATATCAGACCTTAAGAATTAAGGAAAATATTTCAGTTTGACTTATTTCGTTGTACTGTGTACTCATAACAACAGATATTATTTTGGTATTGGCCAGTGGTTAATTCTTCTCCTTATTACATTTCTTGGTAATCACTAAAAACTAAATTCATAATCCCAAAGTGCATTTAACTGTATTATGATACATTTACTCACGTCTAATTAAAATTATCTTTGCAATGACAGATTAAAATTTTGTATGATTAACTACAAATAAATATTGTCCATCAACAGCATATATCCAAGAAGTTGACAGCTGACAGACACACTAAATGTTTCCTCAGTCATCACTTTTCCCTGTAATGCCATCAAATACAAAACACTTAACTATAAACTAGTCATAACAATCATATTTATGATATGAATTCCGAGTTCTGAGTTTGATGATGTACAAGAAGCACCCACAGAAAAATTATTATTTGATTTATTTGGTTTGGTAGCACTAGTGAAGTTGGAGCATCCTGCTGATATTCATTGCTGTAGTGGCAACACCCCCCCCCCCCCCCCACCCTCCCCCCCTAATGAACCATGCAATTGGGGGAAGTTTGCGTGCCTCAGCAATGCAAATAGCTGCACCGTAGGTGCAACCCCAGCGGAGGGGTATCTGTTGAAAGGCCAGACAAACATGTGGTTCCTGTAAAGGCGCAAGTCATGATTGACTGAACTGGCCTTGTAACATCAACAAAAACAGTAGTGCTGTGCTGGTACTGCGAATGGGTGAAAGCAAGGGGAAACTACAGCCATAATTTTCCTGAGGGCATGTACTTCACTGTATGGTTCCATGATGATAGCATTCTCTCGGGTAAAATATTCCAGAGGTAAAATAGTCCCCTATTCGGATCTCTGGGCGGGGACTACTCAGGAGGACATCGTTATCAGGAGAAACAAAATTGGAGTTCTATGGATCACAACGTGGAATGTCAGATCCCTTAATCGGACAGGTAGGTTAGAAAATTTGCAAAGGGAAATGGACAGGTTAAAGTGAGATATAGTGAGTTCAGTGGCAGGAGGAACAAGACTTCTGGTCAGGTGAATACATGTTTATAAACACAAAATCAAATAGGGGTAATGCAGGAGTAGGTTTAAAAAAAAAAAAAGAAGAAGAAGAAGAAGAAGAAAAGAATAGGAGCACGGATAAGCTACTAGGAACAGCACAGTGAACACAGTCGCCAAGATAGACATGAAGCCCATGCCTGCCACAGTTGTACAAGACTATATGCCAACAAGCTCTGCAAATGATGATGAGATTGAAGGAATGTATGATGAGATAAAAGACATTATTCAAATAGTTATGGGAGGTGAAAACTTAATAGTTGCTGGGGACTGGAATTCAAAAGTAGGAAAAGGAAGAGAAGGAAAAGTAGTAGGTGAATATGTGCTGGGGCCAAGGAATGGAAGAGGAAGCTGCTTGATAGAATTTTGCACAGAGCATAATTTAATCATCGCTAACACTTTGTTTAAGAATCATGACAGGAGGTTGTATATGTGAAAGAGACCTGGAGACACTGGAAGGTTACAGACTGATTATATAATGGTAAGACAGAGATTTAGACACCAGGTTTTAAATTGTAAGACATTTCCAGGGACGGATGTGGACTCTAACTACAATTTATGGGTTATGAACTGTAGATTAAAACTGCAGAAAGGTAGAAATTTAAGGAGACAGGACCTGGGTAAATTTAAAGAGTTAGAGGTTGTAGAGTGTTTCAGAGGGAACATTAGGGATTGATTAACAAGAACAGCGGAAAGGAATACAGTAGAAGAAGAACGGGTAGCTTTGAGAAATGTAATAGTGAAGACAGCAGAGGGTCAAGTAGGTAAAACAATGAGGGCTAGTATAAATCCTTGGGTAACACATGAGATATTGAATTTAATTGATGAACATGAAAATGCAGTAAATGAAGCAGGCAAAAAGGAATTCCAATGTCTCAAAAATTAGATCAACAGGAAGTGCAAAACAGCTAAGCAGGAATGGCTAGAGGACAAATGTAAGGATGTAGAAGCATATATCACTACTGGCAAGATAGATGCCGCCTACAGAAAATTAAAGAGAACCACCTGTATGAACATCAAGAGCTCAGATGGCAAACCAATCCTAAGCAAAGAAGGGAAAGCTGAAAGGTGGAAGGAGTATATTGAGGGTCTGTACAAGGGCAACGTACTCGAGGGCAATACTATGGAAATAGAAGAGGACATAGGTGATGGGAGATATGATACAGCATGAAGAATCTGACAGAGTACTGAAAGACCTAAGTAGAAACAAGCCCCCGGGAGTACACAACATTTCATTAGAACAACTCATAGCCTTGGGAGAGCCAGCCATGACCAAACTCTTCCGTCTGGTGAGCAAGCTATATGAGACAGGCAAAATACCATCAAACTTCCAGAAGAATATAATAATCCAGATTACAAAGAAAGCAGGTGCTGACAGGTGTAAAAATTACCAAATTATCAATTTAATAAATCACAGTTGCAGAATACTAACACGAATTCTTTACAGACGAATGGAAGAACTGGTAGAAGTCGACCTCGGAGAAGATCAGTTTGGATTCTGTAGGAATGTAGCAACATGTGAGGCAATACTGACCCTACAATTTATCTTAGTAGTTGGGTTAAGGAAAGGAAAACCTACATTTATAGCACTTGTAGACTTAAGACAGTTATAGAGTTGAGGGCCACGAAAGTGGAGGAAATAAAAACCTCGAGATTTGTTGATGACATTATAATTCTGTCAGAGACAGCAAAGGTCTGGGAAGAACAGCTGAGCATTTATGGTGTGTGTGTGTGTGTGTGTGTGTGTGTGTGTGTGTGTGTGTGTGTGTGTACTTAAAGTAGTAAATGAGTTTTATTATTTGGGAAGCAAAATATCTGATAATGGTCGAAGTAGGGAGGATATAAAATGTAGACTGGCAATTGCAAGAATAGCGTTTCTGAATAAGAGAAATTTGTTAACATCGAGCATAAATTTAAGTGTCAGGACATCTTTTCTTAAAGTATTTGTACAACCTGTATATAATATCCCACAAACGAGGAAACATGTTAGATCATGTGTTCACATGATATATAACAAATGAAACAAGATAAAACCAGAGAGACAAAAATAAATGGTTACTCATTTTCTGTGCACGCAAAGTAACATATTACATAAATAAACTTGACCGTACCAAACAGAGGTAAGGTGTAGCAAAATTGGGGGCAGGCGGGAGGTGGCGGAGGAGGAGGAGGAGATGTTTTGCTGTGTATAGAACCAATGCAGTGGAAAACTGTAGCGCCTTACAATAATTTGAAACCGAAATAACAAAAATTTAGAATGGAAGTAAATACATTTGGAACTTTGCTTTTCATGTTACTGATACTGTATGGTCATGGTATTTAAATTGAAGTCACTCTTCCGTAATGGATTGTGCGGTCCGTATTTTTAAGACCTAAACCTCAGCACACAATCTGGTATGCTGTTTTCAGTCACAAAGGAATTTATTTATTGTTTCGATATAAATTGACTGTGGCTGGTCTATTTGTGTACCAAGATATATAAAAATAAGGAAAGTTATGATACTGTGCAATAATTACATAAAACAAAAGTTTGATAAGGAAATGTACAGCCACTGCTCAATTCTCTTACACTTAATTTTAAAAACTCTGAAAATGAAATGGTACTCACTTTGTTAGCAAGTGAAATAATCATAGTTAGCAACAGATGCATAAAAACCTTGGTAGAGAAAACTTTCAGGTTCATCTTTTAAGAGCAACATTCTAAAATACCGTAGATGCTGAAAGCAGCAGCAAAACACCCAGTGCAGGTGACATAACATTATACGAAGATCTTAACAGGAGAGTGCTCCAAATTAAAGAGTAGCTGTAGTGCAGAAATAAGAACTGAGATCTAAAAGAAACAACAAAGATACAATTTTAGCAGGAAGTGAAAATCAAGCTGGAAAATTTGAATCGGTAGTTAGAAAAAAGAAAATTCAAATAAACTGAAAATTAGAAGTATCATAAACAGTTGGAATTTGCAAATTCAGGAAAGCAGTTCCACAGTAAAATAAGTTACTGAACCATGGACATGAATATTACTTCCCATAATCATAGACTCTATAGAGTAGTTTATACCTACAGTGAATTAGAAGCAATTGTTAACATCCCAGGTGCATTCTGTTAATATGACATATTTATAATGTAGTTCCCCGTCATGTGGATTCATAGCTAAGTGTGTGGGTCAGCATAAAAATTTAAAGGTCCAGAGTTCAATCCCCAACTGATTCTGACATTTATTTATCTTTGTCATATTTTGCTCCTTTCACCTGAAATAACGATTGGTATGTGTGAAAAACGTCATGTTGCACCACAGATCAGAGTCAATGTCAAACTGTAGGTTTTCACATAACTGATTGGGCCAGTTTAAAGGTTGAAGGATGGCAAGGAGACACAACCTCCAATAGAAAAGTGCTTAGTAAAGCAATGCAACATTCAAACCAATCTTCAGACTAAGGACAGCTTTTACTGTAGTCCCTTTCTCAAATGCTCTCTGTTTCTTACATTAATGCTGTCTTATAATACTTATGTATAATGTTCCATCTTCTCCCCAATCCAGTTTCATTCTAACAACTCTTCTAAAATCAGCACAGTATTTGTATTTCTTGCTACTGTCTGCATATCTTTTGCTTTCTATATTTTGTTCTGTCTCAGTTTTTTAGTTCATCAATTACATTTTATTACACTTTTGGTGATAACTGACAGGCAATAGTTTCATTTTCTTGTCCATCAACTCTGTCACCTCAGACAAGTACAAAACTCAGGTGTTGTCTGAACACACTGCTTTTGCCCCCCCCCCCCCTTTGTTGTATTGATTTACGTATCAAAAGATTCAAATTTCTGGATAATATGGCTGGTACATATACAGGCTGATATAAATAATTACTGTAGCTCCAACATGTCACTTCCTTACTGCAAGGTAATTAGTATGTCAAACGTACAGTGCACACAAAAAAGAATAGATGGAAAAATTTTATTTATAAATGACTGACCTCTACGTTTATCAGTCTATGGGTATAGGAAAACGGAAAAGATAACAGCTAGTGCACATAATTATAATGAGTTGTATCACACAAATTGTTAAGGCACGGTAGGTAGGCTTGTTGTAAAATATTGCAACTTAAAATAAGTACTGAAGATTTTGTTAAAACTTGGGCAATGTTTTTCTTGTCTTATATAACAATACAACATTAGAATTAAATGGTGATATCATCTAACAGAGCTTCCATCCATTACTGATGAGGAAAAAAAGGGGGAGAGGTCTTGTCACAAACTCAGCAAATTCAAACTGTACTGTAACCAACACACACTATTTATGATCATAAGACGCACCTTTGATTTCATATGTACCACTGATAGTTCTGTCTTAGTTAGCTTTGGAACTATTTCTTTCTCCTTGAACTCATTTCAAAAATGCTTTTTCAAGTTTCGATAATTACTGAATTTGTGTGCAGATTTCTGCAACCACACAGATGAAGTTCTGATATTACTTTCACAATGTACAGTGTGCATAATAATCAGTTTTCCAACCTGATATGTAGTTAGAACTTTTCCATATCCTCCTGCCACAGGAAATATTTAGTGTATGCTAATAATTGTAACAGCTAATAACTTGATAATTTTGAAGAGATTGAAACTTAGATATTTACACCAACACAAATGTAACTTAAAGTTTTCCAATAAAACTGCAGAGTTGTCATACTAGGTCTTTTTTCCTACCACACACTAAATACTTCATAACTCGAGCATCGAGCAGCTGCGACAGCTAAGGTTCTGATGGCAACAGTGTTAGTGATGGCATCTAGTATATATGACAAACACAGGAAAACATGCAGAAATAAAGAGGAAGGAGTAACAGGTAACATCAAATATGAAGTAAGTAATATGAAATTTATAATGTTATCTTTGTCCTGACTAGCATAGCAAGTTCAACAGAAAATTAAGTTTTTCTACGCATCAGAAAGATTATTCAAGGAATACTAATTAAATATGCTAATTTGGGCTGAATAGTTGAACACAGATTCACTTAATATTGATATAAAATTTGTTCTATTGGCGATAAAATTACAATCATTCACATTATCACAATAATTTAATTTATACAATGTCTAAAAATAAATATGGAATTTAAAAACTTGTAATACTACATGTTTTACAAGATTCAAAGGGAACATTTTATCAATGGACTAAGTAATAGAGGAATTCTTATTTGTATTGTGTTTTCTTTTATAAGTTACATTTAAACATCAAAACCCTATTACATATTTCCAGGCTTACTCACCATGCTTCCATAATCTCCAAATTTTACATACACATTCTCAGTAAGACACAGTTCTTTGTGAATTGATATTCAGAATCTTGCCATAAAATTACAATAGTAATGTGAAGCTCATATATTTCAAAGTAAACTTTTAGAAATGTGTGATTATTTACACAGCTCTTGTAGTTACACAAATAGCCCGTTTAATGGTGACATCCCCTCCACATACTCTGCTTTCAAACTATTATCACGTTACTGCAAATACTTCTTTGCACAGCTATTTAGATTTTATTTTTTACATATATGTACATATGCACATTGATGCACACACTACAATTATTCAATTGTACAAAAGACAACCGATACACTTCCTGTAACATACACAAATACATTAGCATTAAGTGTCCATGTTTTACATTTATAAAACCATTTGCTCTACAACAGCAGTAAAAAAATGTTATGTCCATTCAACGCAACAGCACAGTTGAATAGTTTTTGCACTGTCAGCTGCCAAACCTTCAGGTACCGGAATGATCCATTTGTTTCTTGAATGGGACAAAATGGAATATCCACACAAACTGGTTAGGTCAAGTAGAGTAAATGTAGCCTTGCTGTTGTAGGACGAATAACCTTTTCTCAACAGCATCTTTGTCTGTAAGAGATGGTAGACTTATTAACTGTTATTTGAGGAAAGGAAGTACCTCACTACAGCCTTATGTTTGTTTCTACAAAGCAATGTTAAAGATTGTTAAGGTTAAAAAAAAAAAAACACAGGAAAGAGAATTGCTCCAACATTACAATACAGTATTAAATAATTAGCAGTAGCTGTTTTCCACATAATTACTTCCTACTTGATGTATATAATGGGGAAAAAGAATTACCAGTTCCACAATCATCTACTGAAAAGTGAAATGTTGCTGTTATGAAAAGACAAAGAACTTGATATTCTTGGCATGGTTGGTTGGTTGGTTTGGGGGAGGGGATCGAACAGTGAGGCATTGGTCCCATCGGATTAGGGATTGAAGTTGGCTGCACCCTTTCAAAGGAACCATCCTAGCACATGCCTGAAGCGATTTAGGGAAGTCATGGAAAACCTAAATTAGAATGGCTGGAAGTGGATATGACACGTCGTCCTCCCGAAACGCGAATCCAGTACACTAGCCACTGCACCACCTTGTTCGGTTTGTTGGCACATTATGAGTACTGTGAGGAAAAGTGATATGCATTTCGTTCTTCTTCATAGAATTATAGAAGATGCATACTGGAAATATTAATAAAAATACAAATGTTTAGATTGATTAAACTGTTTAGATTGGTTAAACTGTGAGCATTTGACGAAAACATTCATAACTATTACACCAATACACATTTCTCTCTTTTGATGGTGTTCAGTAAAGCCCCCACCTTGCGTTCCAGGTTACAAGTCCATCATCAAGAACACCAACAATTAATACCACAAAGTTATTACAGCCTAGTGGGGGCACAGTGCCCAGAGAAAACAGTGGCCATGTGTATTTTTTTGTGTACAAGTTGTGCGTGTATATTTATTTATTCATCCAGGGATCATCTCACATTGATATCAGATTTGCCATCATAATACGGTGAACATAAACAGCTAACACTGTACATACACACAGAATATATAATTAAGTGTATATCCAATTACATTATATTTTCAAAAATTGATTATTTTCAACAATATATAAGTATGTTTTCATGAGGCTAGCACACGTGTGTGTGTGTGTGTGTGTGTGTGTGTGTGTGTGTGTGTGTAGGGGGGCACATATAGCAATAAATGCTAATCCATATCCTTACAATATTCTATCACATTTAAGAATAATGTGTGTGTTCTGTATTATCATTAAGTTGTTGTTAGAATATTAGCTTGTAATATATGTAGAATATCTGTTTTTATGTGTAACAGAACAATAACATCACATTAACAAGTGTTGCTCTAGATTATGGACTCAATCTGAAACCTATTTTGTAAAAAAATAATGGTCTCTACAAAACAAACCCAAAATGCATTGAAATGAATTCAATCTGTCAGTATAATGGAAATTTCCTTTTCTATCATTATTGGCACAGCTTCAATAATACATTTTCTTTGCAAGGTTCTGCTTTTTATTTGACAGCTCTCTCAATTTCTTCTCCTATTTTCTTATAATGTCTTGAGATTTTAGTTCTAAAAGGCTTGAGTTCCTGGCTGTCTTTAGTGTTTATGTTCTTCTTCTTCTTCTTCTTCATATCCCATCACTCTTTTTCGTATGCAGATTTTTCTGCTAGTATTATGTAATCTGCACTATTGACTACAATTTCTAAATTTATATAATTCTTAATTTGTTTAGGCCACTGTTAGACATGTCATGCTTTTGTAAATATTTATAAGTCTTTTTTTCCAATTCTACATATTTTACAACATAATTACTGGTTTGTCATATAGGTAAACATACCAACAACAGAAAAGAAGAAAACAGAATTCACTATGCCTCAAATCATAAAGAGTGCTTATTAATATTATTATTGTTATTAAACTGGAACTGACACGATGTGATGCCACAATATGTTACAAATATACTTAAAAAACCTCATCATGAAGGAATTATTTGAATGGGCTGGAAATACTGGTACATTCTGTGAGTCCATCTTTATGCGTATGGTTGTGGGACCTCAGCTGCTCAGTATAAAATGTTGAATCAAAACACCTTTCACCTGTCAAAATTTCCAATTGTTATTTTATTTTAGCAACCAGTTGCGGCATTTCATCACGCTATCTTCAGGCCTAGATGACATTTAAGAAGAATCCCACCTCTGGTCCAGTCAAAAACATGGGCCAGCATTCAGTGACTGGTACCTGCAGATTTTTGACACAGCGATCCCTTCAATCATCACTTGCCGACTGTTAGACAAACATTCCAAAACATTTTTTATTTGAAATCGAGAGATGTTACGTACATGCACAGATAAACAAATGACTACAGTTTCAGAAAAAATGGATGATTTATTCAAGAGAAAGAGCTTCACAAATTGAATAAGTCAACAATGCAATGGTCCATGTCTGGCCTTTGTGCAAGCAATTGTTTGATTTGGCATTGATAGAGTAGTTGGACGCCTTGCTGAGGGAAATCATGCCAAATTCTGTCCAATTGACTTGTTAGATTGTCAAAATTCCAAACTGGTTGGAGAATCCCACCAATAATGCTCCAAATGTTCACAATTAGGGAGAGATTCGGCAACTTTTCTGGGCAAGGAACAGCTTGGCAAGCACGAAGAAAAGCATTAGAAACTCTTCTCATGTGTGGGTGGGTATTATCTTGCTGAAATGTAAGCCCACGATGGCTTGCCATGAATGGCAACAAAACGGGTGTCGACAAATTGCTGTGCTGTAAGGGTGCTGTAGATGACAAGCAAAGAGGTCATGGCAGCCCAGATATCAGGCCATTTGCTGGCGACAATCAGGTTGGTATACCACAGCTGTCTGGAGCGTCTCCAGACATTTCTTTGGCCTGTAATCACATTGACTGGAGTAGAACTGTTTTCATTGATTAGTCCACTTCAAATGAGCCCCGATTACCAGCTAAGCCTTGTCTGGAGACTCTCTGGCCAGCAGTTGGATACAATCTGACAGTCGCCCTCCATCCACCCTGACAAACAGGAGCGACGGTCTGCTGTGTCATTTCTTTTCCAGTAGGACCCCTTTAGTTGTCATCTGCAGCATCCTTACAGCAAAGCAGTATGTTGACGATGTTCTACACCCGATTTTGTTGTCCTTTACGATAAGTCACCCTGTGTTCACATTTCAGGAGATAATGCCTGCTCCCACATGGCAAGAGTTTCTAGTGCTTGTCTTTGTGCTTCCCAAACCTAACTTGGCCAGCAAGGTCGCCAAATCTCCCCCAGATGAGAACGTTTGGAACATTATTGTTAGGGTCCTTCAACCAGTTCAGGATTTTGATGATCTAACATGCCAATTGGACAGAATTTGGCACAATATCCCTCAGAAGGATATCCAACAACACTGTCAATCAGTGCCAAACGCAATAACTGCATGCGTAAGGGCTGGAGGGGACTGACACATTAGTGACTTGCTTAATTTGTGACACTCTTTCTCTTGAATAAATCATGCAGTTTCCTTGAAATTGTAATAATTGGTTTGTCTGTATATGTGCATTGCATCTAGTAATTTCTATCCCATTCAGATAATATCTTTGTAGTGCAATTTTTTTCTCTTTTACTAGAGTGTATAAAAACACAAAAGTTGTGGCACAGAATATCACTCGTTCTTATGTATTCATAAATGGTTAAGCTACACATTTAAGTAGATGTTCTGTAGAAAACATACTTCGTCTTATGAACAGAAATGAATTTCCTTTTATCTTGGAACAATAAAAAATATACTTTCCACAACATCAAAGGCTCTAGAAATTTAAATTACTTCCTTGGTAACAAGACAATGGGTTAGATTAAAAATATTCTTGAAGATGTCGATGGTTTATCCCCCCCCCAAATGGCAACATAGTTATTCCATCAGTTGTTACATCAAATACAAATGAATCATCAGTCAGAAAAATTACTATAAATACAAGAAAAATAGAAACTACTTACACTTTGTTAATAAAGCTCTATCTTGTTGGTGGCTCACTTGTTGTGAAAGGCTATGCAGTAAGATCTGAGCCGTCTGGTAACGCTGAAAGCATTCTTCAGGCTGGCCGAAAAGCTCATCAAGCGCCGCTGACTGGCACTGAATCATGAAAACATCCATATTCTATCAACAAAACGGCTGTATGTGTGTGAAGGAACAAATTACAGATAGGGAGTTATGCCATCACAATATTAAAATTATGTCATTAGTACATTTGATTTAAGCATAAAATATAATAATAAAGTCACAAATGAAGCCTAAAAATTACTGGAAAAAAATGATGCTCAAATAATAACAAAGATGACACTACTGTAATTTCCATAAAAGCTGTAACAGCTGTCACTGGAGAGATACTTGCAAGTTGTTGTTGTTGTTGTTGTTGTTGTTGTTGTTGTGGTCTTCAGCCCCGAGACTGGTTTGTTGCAGCTCTCCATGCTACTCTATCCAGTGCAACTTGCAAGTTAGCTCACCCTAATAGTTCATAATAATTGAGTGCGGTCTTCATAAGGAAATGAAAGTAAAAATGTATTGTTAAAAAAAGTTTAGATTCAGTTTTTTTTTCTCTCCAGTGAGAAGGTACAGACGTGTAATACAGCAACATGTCTTGCAAGTTTGATAAGCTCGCATTTGCCACCAAGTTTCCAGCACTCTGGCCAACCCCCCCCCCCCCCCCCTCCCCTCCCCCCCTGACCTGTAAGCTTTGCAACAAGGAAGGTTTTTCTGAGTGAAAAGCAATTTTTTTATATTATAAGAAGTTAATTGTAGTAGCTGCAATGTAATCTTTATTTACTTGTGTATGGATATTTCTGCACAGCAAGCTTGCCTGTTTCGGTTTACAATGCCATTTTCAAAAGCATCAACGGGTGTTGTGAATAGTGCATCTTATATACTCCTTACTTCTGATCAAAACCATTATTTTTACTTACATCTTGGTGGAGTTGACAATCATATGGCATCCAGGGGCCAACTGTTAGCTGTCTGTTATGAAACAATACAGAGTGTCTCAAAAAGAATTATCCGATTTAAAAAAAAAATTATAACTATACAACTATTACGTTATTTAAGATATGTATGTGAACAATGTACAGTTGGAAAGATCAACCTCTCAAGTTTTACACGGTTCCCACTAGGTAGCAGCAGTGTGCAACCACTTCAGTTCTAGTAAAAATTGTGTCGGGACAACAGTAAGAATTTTGTGTTCTACAATTTGCGCAGTGTGAGTCAGTAATAACTGTTCAGCATGACTTTTGTACTAGGCATGGTGTGAATCATCGTACAGCACAGAGCATTAGATGAAAGCATGAACAATTCCAAGAAACAGGTTGCGTGTGTAAACGCAAATCACCAGGTTGTCCCCATGTGTCTGACACAGACGGCAAATGCATTTGCCAAAGTTACACAAGGAGTCCACAGAAATCTGGAAAGATGAAACATCAATGTGAGAATATGGGGTACAGAACAATCACATGAAGTTGTACAACATGAGACGGACTCTCCAAAATTTAATGCGTTTTGTGCAGTTTCATGGGAAAAGGAGTATGGTCCACTTCTCTTAGCTGAGAACACTGTTACAGGAAGCATATACAGTATCTCGATATGCTTGAGAACTTTATTTTCCCACAGTTGGAGACTGATCCAAATGACTTCATTTACCAACAGGATGGGGGCCGCGACATTGGCATCTGGAAGTGCGGGAATTTTTAAATCAACGGATTATTGAAAAATGGATTGGTCACACTGAACCAAATGATTCAGCCTTACATTACTGGCCTCCAAGATCACTGTATGTAATTATTCTGTGGGGGGTTTATAAAAGATTCTGTTTATGTGCCTCCATTACCAACAACAATGAACGAACTGAGACTTCGCATAACAGCAGCTGTGGAAGCTGTAACTCAAGACAGGCTCACTACAGTGTGGGAACAATTTGAATACTGCATTGACATATACCAAGCATCTCAAGGGGGCATACTGAACACCTATGAAAAGGTATGAAAGAAATCTTTTTGAATTTCCCATTCATCAAAAAACAAAATTCATTGTATATGTTGATTAGTTTCAGAAATAAAGATGTGCCAAATCAGATGATTCTTTTTGATACACCTTGTATTATAAGAATCACGTAGTTTTTATGGCTCTAAGCACTATGGGAATTAACATCCGAGGTCATCAGTCCCTTAGACTTAGAACTACTTAAACCTAACTAACATAAGAACATCACACACATCCATGCCCTAGGCAGGATTCGAACCTGTGACCGTAGCAGCAGCGCAGTTCCGGACTGAAGCAGCTAGAACCGCTCGGCCACAGTGGCCGGCTGTAGTTTTTATAACACAAATTTCTTCATGATTATTGTTGGACAGCTATTTGACAGCTGGGTTCTTTAGATGCTGTATGTTTACAGATTTTTTCTGTCTTTGTGAGTCGGGGATGATGTGTTTGTTGCATAAATATTATCAGGTTAAAAAATTTTTTGTATGTGTGTTATCTATGATTTCATATATTTATTCTTTCTCATGGTTGAAAATTTGAATAAAATTTTCTAAGCCAAGCTTCTGTTTTAGGTCAGCCTGGGAAATTTTCCGAGTGTGTGTGTGTGTGTGTGTGTGTGTGTGTGTGTAACTCTAATTCTTCCAAAATATTCACAGTATGACTAAGATAATCTGTAAGCAACAACAATAAAATTAAAAAATTAAAACAAAAAATAAAATAAACAGTAATAATAAATAATCTGTGAATAATAATAACAAATTTGTAAACATACGGCACTTAAAGAACCCAACTGTCAAATAGCTGTCAAACAATTATCACGAAAAATATTTTATTATAAAAACTACATGATTATAATAATATTATTTCATAAAAGACAGCTCACAGTTGGCCCCTGCCATATGATTGTCAACTCCATCTAAGTAAATATGTAATTTATAAAAATAACATTACTGATCATAATTATGACACAAATAAGATTCACTATTTACAACACCAACAGGTGCACTTGAAAATTGCACTGTAAGCCAAAACAAGCAAGCTTTTTGCGCAGAAATTTCCAAATACAAGCAAATAAAGATTACATTGCAGCTGCTGGAAATACCTTCTTATAAAATGTAATATTTCAACTTAGTTCATGCTGCAGGCCTTACTGACAAAAAACTGTTTTATGATATTAGTGTTTAGGACTTTGGCCTGATAAGATTTGTTCAAGCTACCAACAGTGGTATGTAATTCTCTTCTCTCAAGTGGCTTGATTTTTTTTGCATTCACATACACCTAAACCTTCCAAGTAGGAGAGCTTCTGTGAAGTTTGGAAAGTAGGAGACGAGGTACTGGTGGAAGTAACGCTGTGAGGACGGGGTGTGAGTCATGCTTGGGTAGCTCAGTTGGTAGAGCATTTGCCCACGAAAGGCAAAGGTCCTGAGTTTGAGTCTCGGTCCGACACACAGTTTTAATATGCCAGGAAGTTTCATATCAGCACACACTCCACCGCAGAGTGGAAATCTCATTCTGGCTTCCAAGTATAGATTAGCTTTTCAAGTTGCTGTTCTGTTCCCAAAACCATCACTCTTTCTGACCTGGTTGCCCTTTCTTCAGCAATTATAGTGTACTGTTTTCATTTACATGTTCTTAGGTTAAATCTCATTTCTGTTTTCCAGAATCATCTTTCTCTGTTTTCAATTTGTTGCATTGTTATACTTAACTCTTCTAAATCCAGTTATTTTTAGTGTAATTTTTTCAAAAACAGTTGAATAGTTGTTTCACTAGTTTTGTTTCTGGGAATTTTGATATACAGCAGAAAAAGACAATCCTCCTTTTTTGTGCTGTATCTATTACTGACTCACTTTGCCAATTACCACTTTGTTACACAGAAACCTCTACTGTCTGTCTATCAGGTGTTTTTGTTAATGATTGTTTTGACGATTCTTCTGTCTTGATTCTGTAGTTTTTTGATTTGGGGATCAACTTGTTTTGCTTGTGTACATTGCCTCAGATTTAAGGACAGAGTAGTAGTATTTGAATACGGTTTTCACTAATAAATTGCTCTTTTTATAGGCTGGCCAAATGTATCATTGTGCTTGTTTCAGTTTAGTTGTCCTGCTTCCTACGGTATATTTCTCACTGAATTAGGCTATGATTTCACCAAGATATTTGAACTTATTTGTGGAAGAGATCTGGTACACTGTAAAATTCAGACTGATTATATAATGGTAAGATAGAGATTTTGAAAACAGATTTTAAACTGCAAGACATTGCTGAAGGCAGGCATGGACAATGACTATAATTTACTGGTCAGGAACCACAGATTAAAACTAAATAAATTGCAAAAAGGTACAAAATGAAGGAGATGGGACCTGGAGAAATTGTAGGAAACAGTGGTTGTTGAGAATTTCAGAGGGAACATTTGATAACATTGGATGAAACAGTGGGAAATAATACAACAGATGACAAATTGGTAGCTTTGAAAGATGAAATAGTAAAGGCAGCAGAGGATCACTTAGATACAAAGAAAAGATCTAGTTGAAATCCCTGGATAGCACAGGAGATATTGAATTAAACCTGCTTTTGTAGGCCAGTTTGAGGTTACTTCTCTATTAGACTATAAGTGTTCTGTATCAAACTGTTCATCTCTACTTCTCCTACACCACTATGGTACATTGCACACAAATATTGTTTGCATACGTATAGTAGGTACGTAATAAAGGAAATAACTAAGACAATAATATGTAAGAGGAAGATGAAGCAGATGAAGATGAGATGGGGGACGTGATACTGCAAGAAAAATTTGCAGAGCACTGAAAAATCTAAGTGAAAAGAAGGACCCTAGAGTAAAAGACATTCAGAATTATTGGGATCCTTAGGATAAAATTATTCCACCAAGTGTGCAAGATTTATGTGGCAAGCAAAATACCTTCAGACCTCAGGAAGAATGTAATAATTCCATTTACAAAGAATGCAGGTACTAACAGGTGGGAATATTACTGAACCAAGAGTTTAATAAGTCATTGTTGCAAAATACTGGCACAAATTATCTACAGAAGAACAGGAAAACTGATAGAAGCCAACCTTGTTGAAGGTCAGTTTGGTCTCTGGAGAAATATCAGAATACTTAACACAACACTGATCCTTTGACTTATCCTAGAAGATGGGTTGAAGGAAGGTAAACTTACAAGTATACGAGGTGCGACAATAAAGTAATGAGACTGATTTTCTTTGCAAGATGTGGCAACCCTGCAGGCTTGCGTAGGCACAATATCTTTGACCTTGGTCTATAAGCTGCTTCTAGTCCAAGCAGCACATCGATGCAACTGCTCAGTCGTGAGTTTGCTGTAATAAGTTAACACGTGTTTGTGTCTCTTGTCACGGACATGGACCCGCATAATATTGCGCAACAGTTTGTCATTTCTTTCTGCATTAAATTGGGTGAAAATGCGAGGACAACTTACAGTAAGCTTCAGAAGGCTTTTGGAGATGAGGTTATGTCAAGAGCTCAAGTTTTTCGTTGGCATAAAATGTTTAGTGAAGGTAGAACGAATGTTGAAGACCGTAGTGGACGACCATCTACCTCACAGACGGGTGTCACTTTGCCAGGGTGCGTGAACTCGTACGATCTGATCGAAGATTATCTGTGAAAATGATTGCAGAAGAACTGAACATCAATCAAAAAACCGTTCGTCTAATTGTAACTGAAGATCTTGGTATGAGAAAGATTTGTGCAAAAATCTCACACCACAACAGCGAGAAACAAGGAAAAATGTGACAGCCGATCTGTTAGAGCAAACAGAAATCAATCCAGAATTGTTGAGCCATGTAATCACTGGTGATGAAAGTTGGTTTTTCAGAACGATCCAGAGACAAAACGCCGAAGTTCGTATTGGTGCTCAAAGGGATCACCCGGACCAAAAAAAGCTCGCATGTCAAAGTCAAAAGTGAAATGCATGCTTGTGTGCTTCTTTGATTCCAAAGGAATTGTTCATAAAGAATGGGTGCCTCCTGGACAAACAGGTAACCAATATTACTACAAAGAAAATTTAGAAAGACTTCCTAAAAAGAGTTGTTCTTCGTATCTGTGCCAACATTGCTGATAATTGGATTCTGCATCACGATAATGTGCCAACCCATACTGCTCTGTCAGTACAGCAATTTTTAACCTCAAAACAAATTTCAGTACTACCACAGCCACCTTATTCACCAGATATCGCTCCATGCGACTTTTTTTTATTTCCAAGAGTCAAAACGGCGATCAAGGGACACCATTATCAAACAACACAAGATGTTCAAAAAGCTGTGACGAGTGTCTTGGAGTGTATTACAGAAGATCAGTTCCAGAAATGTTACCATCAATGGCAGAAGCACTGGAAAAAGTGTGTGCAATCAGAAGGGAACTACTTTGAAGGAGACAACACTAAACTTGACTAAAATGGCAGGCAACATTTCTTTTCACATCAGTCTCATTACTTTATTGTCGCACCTCGTAGATTTACAGAGCACCTTTGACAATGTTGACTGGACAACATTCTTTGACATTTTGAGGGCAACAGAGGTAAAATAAAGGAAGTGAAAGATTATTTACCAATTGTACAGGACTTGACTGAAATTACAAGAGTGGAAGGACACGAAAGGAAATCCACAGCTGAGAAGGAAGTCTCAAGGGGGTTGTAGCCTAGCCTTAATGTTATTCAATCAGTAAGCTGTGAAGGAAACATAGGAGATATTTGGAAAGAGAAATAAAGTTCAAGTAGAAGAAATAAGAACTTGGAGATGTACGACTGATATTGTAATTCTGCGAGGAATGGCAGAGGAACTGAAACAGCAGTTGAACGGAACAGATAATGTCTTGAAAATGAGCTATGAAATGAACATCAAGTAAAACAAGGGTAATGATACGTAGTCAAATTAAAACAGCTGATGGCGAGACATTTATATTAGGCAATGAGACAATAATAGTAGTAGATTAGTTTTGCTGTTTGGATGGCAAAACAGCTGATATGGTAAAGCAGCTGATATGGCAAAGCAGCTGATATGGCAAAGCAAAGAGTGTACAAAATGGAGCATGGAATAGCACAAAAAGCATTTTATGAAAAAGAGGAAGAGAAATGAAGCTTTTGAAATGTGATGATATAGAAGACTGCAAAATGAAGGAATTGTCAGTGATGGAAGTGTTTGTTGGGGTGTGGTGTAAAAATTGTAGAAGGAAACCAAAACTTGAATATAGTAAGCAGGTTCAAACACATGTAGATTGTGGAAGTTATGCAGAGATGAAGAGGCTTGCACAGGACACAGTAGCACAGAGCTGCATCAAACCAGTCTTTGGACTGAAGACTACCAACACCAAGCAACAACAACAACAACAACAACCATTTTTTTGTTATTGTTAAGTTGAAGAGCTGATGTTCTAACACTGAAGGTTGGTATCATTTTCATTTTTCAAATAAACTTCGGAAACCAAGCTGATGTTATAACACTAATGATTGGCATCATTTTCATTTTTCAAATGAACTTCGGAAACCCAGTTTTCCTCCTATTTTTCAAATACTTCAATTTCAAGTTTACATTCTTTCACATTATTTGCAAGTAGTGCACGATCATCAGGGAATGTTAGGCAACTAAGTATGGTACTTTTGTCAATCTTGATGTCTGGTTTGCATTTCTTATACCACTTATGCATTACTTTCTCCACTGCGCACTGGGTCAGACACTTACTACTAAATTAAATTTTGGATCCGATATCCAAAATGGTGATTCGGATGATGTTTATGAGTCTTTGGGGTAGACCAAATTCTTTACGGATTTACTACGGATTTACAGTATGAATATTGTCGTACTCTGTTTTTGAAGAAAACAAAAGTAATGACTACAATTTTGTAAAACTCTTTGCTCTTTGATGTTTCATGATCCACTTAAGAATGAAAATTTGATTGTGACAGCTTCTTCTTAGTCGAAATACTCCTTGACATTTTCCAAGTTCTCAGTCAAGCTATTCCTGAATTCACATGTATATAATACTAGATAAAAATCAAATAATGGAAACTCCAGTTAGGAATATCAACAGTGTAGGAAAAGATAATGTGCTCTCTCTCTCTCTCTCTCTCTCTCTCTCTCTCTCTCACACACACACACACACACACACACACACACACACAATCCCATGTCATGCACACATGACCGCCAACTCCAGCATCTCAGGCGCCGCTGCAGTGGGGAGATCCTCTTGATGCAGAAAGAACTCATGGGCGAGTCTTGTGCAGGCAATGCCTAGTCAGCATAACAATGACATCTTTCAGAGAGGCCTGGAAAGATGTGTGCCACACTTTATGGACCCTTTGGAATTCTGGCCCGAGATGCTGGAGTTCGTGGTTGTTTGTATTTATGTATGTGTGTGTGTGTTAACTGATGAAGGTTGTGGCTGAAAGCTGTGAGTGAGTGTCTTTTAATCATGCCTGTCTGCAACCTGATGTGTCATCTTTATGGTAAATAGCAATCTATCTTTTCCTACATTGTTAATTCTAAATAAAATCTAATAAGACATCAAGTAGAGATATCCCATGATAATTATTTGGGTCCAATATCTCCCCATTTTTGTGGGTGGATTATTGCAGTGTATTTTTGAAGTGTTTGTTCATTTGCATTCTTTCATAGTTCTGCAACCAATTGATTCTCTTTTGCTGCTATGTAGACCTTGAGTGAAATAATTGCTTTTATCACTTAATCATAATCTGCTCATATAAACTTCTTTAGGAAAATTTTAATATTTTTGAACAAAAATTCTTTTTATTCTGTGGTATTGATGATGATGATTATGTGTTTAAGGGGTTAAACTACTGGGCCATCAATCCTTCCTGATCATGAGAGAAAGAGGTAAAAAAAAGGGGGATTGGCTGCTCAAACTGTATAAGTAAGTCAAAGAGTTAAAACGGCATGACAGTAGTTGTAAGACAATAGATAACAGAAAACAGAGAGAACCCTGGCAGCATCTTGCACATGGGGTCTAATAACTACGTGAGAGTGGGAAAAAGTAATCTGTGGTTGCTTGGTGGGTACCCGCCACAGGGGGAAGCTCTTGCCCCCATAAGTTAGAGTAAACTCCACTCTCCCTCAAGAAATGCAACACTGTGGTAGTGGCTGTCACATCATTTGCAAGCATCTGAGGTAGTGAAGTAGGCAAGCTGAGAGTGTACCGCACATCAGCCAGCAGGTCGCACTCAACAAGAACACACGCTATCGTCAGTAGACTACTGCAGCTGCCATGAAGGGGATCCTCCAGACGCAGGAGGAACTTGGTGAGTCTTGTGTGACCGATACATAGTCAGCACAACACAATGGCATCTTTCCTAAAAGCCTGGAAAGATGTATGCCACACCTTAGCGGTGAACTGGAATTTGACGCACCACAAAGCCTGAGAGATGGCAATATGCTGCAGGCACTTGGCAAAGAACGCTTTTCGTGTCCCCATGCATGTGCAAAAGCATAGCCAACCCTGTCATTGACTTTCAATCCACCCGTGTAGATGTGTACCGAATTAAGAGTAATCGTGGAGGACTGAAGGAAACAGGTGACAAAGAAGGGTAGGATCAGCATCCTTCTTGGGGTCACAAAAGGACAGGGTACAGCCCATGGAGGGATGTCGAGAGGGAGCTCTAGGAATACAGACTCTGGGATGTGGGAGGTCCTTCAGCAGAATATCGAGTCGGATCCCAGCTGGTTTTTCCATTTGGGCAAAACACAAACAATGTGGACTACTGGTTGTGGACAGAGTTGAGTGACTCATATGGAAGGCTCCTGTTGCCAACCACATGCCAGTTTGGTGAACAGGGTCCAGCAGGTTCAGTATAAATGGTGCTGCCAACCCATAGGCAACATATCTATAGTCCAAGCACAATAAAATCAGAGCTTTGTAAAATCTCAGAACTGTGCGGCCCACACCCCACGAGGAGTGACTAAGAAAATGAAGAGCATTCAGCTTCTTCATGCAAGTTGCCTTGAGCCAGCAGATATGCGGCTGCTAAGTTAGCTTGTGGTCAAATGAAATACCTAAGATTTGGAAAGTTTTGACAACTTCAAGTAACTGGTCACCAAGACCAATTTCTGGGTGCGGGTGCACAGCCTGGAATCGACAAAAATGCACAACTCGTAATTTTGCACGAGAAAACTGATAGCTGTGATTCAGGGCCCAGTCATGCACTCTCCAGACAGCCCCCTGAAGTTGGCACTCAGAGATGAGCAGTGATGCAGAGGCACAGTACAGGCAAAGAGCATTCACATACAGTGATGGACAGACTGAGAGACCCCTCGCATTTACAATACCATTGATGGCGACAGCAAACAGCATTACACTCAGAACCAATTCCAAGGGACTCTAGTTTCCTGCACATATTGGTTGCTGAGAGTCTAATACGAGGAAGGGGGCAGGAAGCTGTGGCATTAACTCTAACAGCTTGTGATAATAAAAAGGTCCTTCTGGGGGCACATTGTCATCCAAACACACTGGTAGACACTAGCGGCCACAGCCTCCAGTGCAGTGGAAAATGGCACCTGCTCACTGAAAGTATCAGAGCACATGGGGGTACAGACCCCATCAGACGTTCTATTGACATTAACCCCGTTGGTACAGTAGGCTTGTTAGTTTTCTTAGCACGGAGGTGTGTTGCTGCAAAACATGTTTCCTGAAGTGCTATGCCAATTACTGAATAAGTAGCCCTTAAATGACAGAGTTCGGTCAAATGGTGATAGTAGCCATTATGGTTCCATTAAAAGAGCATTGGAGTCAGGTCTGAGAAAGTGGCAAATGGAAAAGATGGTTGTGATTATTTTGCTACCAGGTCATGGTCCACATGATTGTGTGATACATCATCCATGTGCATAGGATTGACCGCTGCGGGGCTGGGAAGCAGAACATCTGAAGCCTTAGAAAGTACCTTACCTTTCTGCTTATCCTTCTGAGACTTCGATTTCTGTGAAGATTTCCCCATTTTACCTTCTGGGAGAGAAGAAGACCATACTTTTCTTTTACCTGCAGTCTGTGGCTGATGGACCTTGTCTTGAGAGGGAGACACCTTTAAAGGTGTCTCATCCCTGACAACAGAGGATGACTGGGCATCTCTGGTGCACCAATGGTGTGGGAATCACCAGTGCTATAGGTGTAGGTGATGAGAGAGCTGACATTCCCTCCCCTAACTATGGGGCAGTTCATGGAATATGACCAGGACCAGCAGAAGTCGCGTGTGACCTTGTCATTGTATGAGGTGTGGACTGTGACGCAACAGTCACAAAATTGGAGGCCTTATTAGTTAGATGAAGTTTTTCAGACATTTTCCTTGCATTTTGGTAAGACAGACGGTCAAGCATTTTATACTCTTGAATTTTCTTCTCCCTCTTCAACACTGAGCATTGTGGTGAATGAGAAGAGTGCGGTTCCGGATAGTTAATGCATTGACAGGATTGCTCAAAAGGGCTGCTCTCATGGGACACCCGTCCACATGCCCTACATATAGCATCATTAGAACAGCAGAATGACATGTGTCCAAATGTTTGGCAACTAAAACAGCTCATTGGGGGAGGGACATAAGGATGACATCACACCTATAAACCCTGACCTTAACCTTCTCAGGCAAAATGTTGCGGTTGAAGGCCAGAATAAAAGCTCAGTGTCCACTCTATCATCCTTGGGTCGCTGTTGGAAGCAGCAAACAAAATGGACCCCATGCTGTGGCAGCTTAGTCTGAAGCTCTTCATCAGTTTGTAGCATGAGGTCCTGATGGAATATACCACCTTGAAGTCCACTGAGCTTATTATGAGGAGAAATCGTGACTAGTATATCTCCTAACTTGACGCACACCTGGGGTGCCCGTGACTGATGGGCATGTGATGTTTTGATCCGCAAAGATCCATTTCTCGCCTTCACTACTGCCGCACCCCCTACCCCTCCCCCCCACTGATCTTCAATATTTTCATTGATAAACAATGGCTTCGTGAAGTAAAAGAGCTGAACAAACCAAGAACTCAGTAAACTGTCCACCACTTCCATTTCTCCTTGCCCAGTTCTCATCTTGAGGCATGATCAATAACAGAAATGCATTAAAATCACTGTTACTGACTGATGAGACAGCTGTGCTGGCATGGCCACCATTAAGTTTGATTCGTTTCATTGCAGTTCATCCACCCTGATGCAACTCACTCTGAATGGAGGCTCTCCCTATGAGCACCACCCCACCAAGGCAAAGGTCACCTGGCACAGTAGCCGTTGTCCGGAGTCCCAGAACCCCAAAGCAGGCAGGCACCTAATCCTTGGCTGACACGGGGAGGTCACAGCTCAGGCATTGGCAGTGCGATCTCTGCACTGTCAGGTGGCTACCACCAAGAGTGTACATGACAACCCCAACATGATGTAATGGCTACTGCGCTGTATTTTGGCTGCAGAGGTAGAGCCACTTGACTGGTAGGTGCAAAATATAACACCACACTGTGGAGAGGTAACGTACCACAGTAAGGCATCCTTCCCCAAACAGCCTGCACTTTGGTAAAATTTGGAAAGTGGAGGTCAAATCCAAAAAGGGGACCACGGTTCTGTTCCAGCCCCTGCAGGGGGATCTGTGATATTCTGCGGTTGCTCACTGCTGAGTAATTCCTTGAATTGTTTGGCCAGAATGTTGGCACTGTCTCAATTATTAAGTACTGTTTTCCCGTTTTTATTTTTCATCCTATGTATGATTGAGTATACACTGATTGATACTGTCTAAATGTCTTGTAATGTCCCTTGTTTTAAATTGACTGAATATGTTGTCTATGGCTACCACTCTTTCATTTTGCTAATGTCTTTGGGCATTTTTCTTCTAGGATAGATTAGTTATTCTCAAAATGTGAAACTTTCTGGCAGATTAAAACTGTGTGACAGACATACTCAAACTTGGGAGCTATGCCTTTTGCAGGCAAGTGCTCTTATGACTGAGCTACCCAAGTACGGCTCGCGACCCGCCCTCACAGCTTGAATTCTGCCAATATCTTATCTCCTACCTTCCAAACTTCACAGAAACTCTTCTGCGGAGAAATGACTTAGCCGTAGCCTAGGGTACGTTTTCAGAATGAGATTTTCACTCTGCAGCGGAGTGAGCACTGATATGAAACTTCCTGGCAGATTAAAACTGTGTGCCGCACCGAGACTTGAACTCGGGACTGGCACATAGTTTTAATCTGCCAGGAAGTTTCATATCAGCGCACACTCCGCTGCATCGAGTCATAACGATCTGAGTTGATGTTTACCAAACAGAGGACTTTGTCTCTATAAATTTCCTTACACCTTCAATTTTATGTTTGGGCATTTCCAGATCATTACGTTTGCAAGATTGCCTCCTAAGTTTCGAGGTTTCCAAAATAAGTCTATGATTCTCTCTGTGCAAACTAAGTTGACACTTGCTGCGGTGGCTGATGGGAATGACTATTCATGTGAAATGCCATTACAGTTGCTCCCAACAGGCATCGCGCTGAGAGTCAACTTATTTGGCGCAGGCAGTAAACACACAGTTCAATTAATCTTTGACTACTCTTGTTAGTTACTTTATGAGCTGGCTGTGCCTCAACACTGCATGATACACTGAAGAGACAAACAAATTGGTGCACCTGCCTAATATCATGTAGCACTGTAATCAGCCACAGTGGGGCACCCCGGATTTTTAGGTTTGTGAATTTTGGAGAGCATGTAGAAGGGGGGTGTGTGGGCTGCTGTTGGGGTGAGTAGGTAGATGGATTCAGGGGAGAGTTTGTGGGAAGTGCCTAAGGATTTCAGCAGGGATTGGAGGTTGGTGGTGGGGTATGACAACTGGCAGAGGCCCTCATGGTGCATCACAACAGTGGTAGAACCTTTGTATGCGAGGATCTGTTTTTAGGTTGTGTACGGCAAACATTTCTTCTGCTGAAAAGTAGTTGTTCTTAGGGAAGGAGTTGGGGAAGGATGGTGAGGGCAGGTTGGAAGTTAGAAATTCCTGGAAGATGACCACAAGATGGTTAGACAGCACCGTGTGAGTGTCACATTTGGATGGTGGTACATATTGGGACAGACAGCGTTTAGGACTGGATTGGCTTTGGTTGGAGGGGTTAGTGGAAAAGAAGTATTTCCACTGTAGGGAGCAGGAGAAGGAGAGTGGGAGAAGGAGAGTAGGTCTTTCAAAGTCCAGTATGGTTAAACACAGGGGTAGGGCTGAATGTGAGGCCTTTGGATAGGACTGAAACTTCTGTGGGGCTGAGGATTTTGGTGAAGAGGTTAATAACAGTGTTCTGGGAGTGTTTCAGTTCTGGTAAAAAAATGCTGAATGTGACTACGGGCGCAAAATGAAAAAAGAATGTGATCTTGTTGGAACAAAAGCTTCACACTTTGCAGAGAATTGATGCTCGTGAGCCATCCATAAAAGTTGCTGCAGATTTGAATGTCAGTAGGAGTACAATTGCTGATTGGAAAACAAATCGATCGGAAATTGAAAAATTTTGTTCCATCCAAGCTTCAGACAGCACAGTGAAATCTCGAAAAACAATGAGAAAAGGTGCACATCCTTAGTTAGAAGAGGCCTTATTTTTGTGGCATGAGCAAATAAGAGCCAAAGGTGTGCCAGTTTCAGTCCTCTACTTCGTCAAAAAGTGATGACTTTTTATGAGCTGATTGAAGGAAAGGAGCAAGAATTCCTTGGAAGTGATGGCTGGCTGGATCAGTTCAAGAAGCGGCATGGCATTCGTGAAATTGCCATCAGCGGCAAATCATTATCTGGGGATGAAGCCACTATCGCTGAGTTTAAGAAGAAACTGTGCACAAGGATCGACAAAGGAGGTTGTACTGGCGATCAACTTTACAACTGTGATGAAACTGGGTTGAATCACAAAATGTTGCCAATGAAAACCATTACCTCTAAGCAAGAAAAACTGTCATCTGGATATAAAAAAAGCAAAGAAAGAGTTACTGGCCTCGCATGCAGTAATGCCACTGGCAATCTTAAACTGCGCCTTACTTTAATTGGCAAATCCAAAAAACCAAAGGCATTTAGATGATAACCAGCTGATAAACCTTTACCATTGTTGTACACAAATCAGTCTAAGGCATGGATGAATGGTAGTATCTTCAAATAGTGGTTCCAGGCAGAGTTTGTTCCAGTTGGAGCAAAATGAATGGAGGAAAATGGACTTCCTTGAAAAGCACTACTTCTTGTGGACAATGCTCCTTCTCACCCAGATGATCTACAATATGGAGACATCAAAAGTTGTGTTTCTCCCACCAAATGTCACGTCTCTATGTCACCTGATGGACCAAGGTGTTCTCCAGGTGACAGAAAAACATTACAGACGCAAGCTGCTGGAATACTTAATCGGTGCGATTGATGCTGAAGAAGATTTTTGTGCAAACCCCTTAAAAATTGATGTTTTAAGTGTCATTCATTGGGTTGCTGAAGCTTGGTATTCCTCCAATTTCTCTTGTTAGGTCTTGGGGAAAACTCTTAGATCGTAAGACAGCTTATCAGTGGTGGGAAGAAGGAGGCAACACCAAAACTCAAGCTGACATGCCAGAAACAGATGAAAATGACGTACTTTGAATGAATTTACTGGAGAAGCTACTGCCGTCAAGGCACTTAGGGCCAGTTTTTCAGTTCCCATGTTTTACTCCTCTGCCGCCAAAGATTTGAGCAAGGATTTCACTGCTTGTTTGAGATCTGTTTTCCACCAAAAAATTCATTTACTTTCAGGAATAAGTGAAAATGACATGATGCCAAGTCAGAGCTATATGGAGAAAGCCAAATATTTCCCGCTTAGGTTGCTGAAGTTATAGCTGTGTTCACGCTGATGCATGATGCTGCACCATGACTCAAAAACAGCTTTGCCGACAACATTCCATGGCTCGTGTTTTGGATGGCATGCCAAAGTTGTTGAAGAGTTCCACAATCAGCCTATAAACTGATTGATTGAACAGTCCACAGGTGCACTGCCAGTCCATAGTGTCCAATGGACACAGTATTTCAGCAATCAGACATGTTGCCATCATCAGTTACATTGATGAACTGAGCTCCTGAGGGCAAGCAGCCAAATTATATCCCGTCCCATCACAAGCCATAACGTCCATGGTCCATGCCAAAGAATGCATGCCTGCAGCCATGAAGAAACTTGCATCGGCACCTGTGGTCGTGTCAGTGTAGTTGCTCTGTCCCCCCTTGTTGCCAGATTGTTGTGTTTGCTGAGCATCTTCTTAATTAGACCCAGAGCTGGTTTCGAAGCCATGCTGATGTTATAGCTGCATCCACATCTGATAAGATTATCGCTGGTGCGAATTTCAGTCAATTTGGAAGTCTGCACTAAAATACTGATATGTTCAGTCGAGTGTGCCACTGGTGTTCTCGACATTGATCTTTGATGGTGCACACTGCTTCTCCAATGTATGTCTTGTCACATTGGCACTGAATCTGTATACCCTGGCTTTCCGCAAACCGAGGTCATCTTACCCACCCCCCTCCCACCCCTCCATAAATGCCTGTGTTTTGTTGGGTGGGCAAAAGACAGTTCTTATGCAGTGCTTCTCCAGTATGCACCTGACATTTCCCTATAGTGGCCCAGAGTGTATTATAAGGGCTGTGGCTACCTCTTCCCCTGTGATTTCTTCCATCTTAACAGGTTGTACCATAGCGGTGGGTGGAGTGTGTGCTTAATCTGCATTTTGAACATCAATTTTTTTGGAACACACTTGTGAGATTCTCTGTGTCTGAGAACGTGTGCGCACCTCGTATACTAGTGTCTTTTGTACCCTATTGTGGTGGCAGCTAACTGCATGCAGATACAAGTCAGTGTGCATTTTCCTCTGATGAACACCAAGACCTAGGGTGCCATCACTCTGCTCTTGACTATGAAGTCCAGTAAAAGGTAGTCCCCTGCTTAATTTTCTATTGGGATACACAGGGTTCAGATGTACAGTCGTGGACAAAACGAGCGAGACCCCTCGCCTTTTCGTTATGCTGATCCGCACACCTTTAAAGTCTGCTACACAGTAAAACAGGCAAGGCGACAAAGTGTTACCAACATACTATGCACAGGTGTGAAATTGACAAACTATCCGAACTTTGTCGGACTGTTTTCAATCATGTGTAAGACTATACGAGGGTTGGAACTTAAATAGTGGTAACTATTTATTCACAACCGATACAAAAGAGTTATGTGTTTGCACCTGTAACTGTCCTTCAAAGTAGTCACCAGCGTTGTGTAGAACCCCGTCGCCATCGATGTGAAAGGTCTAGTATACCGTTAGTAGAGCCTGCTCTGTTGATGGTGCGAATGGAGCGGTCTACTGCCTGTCGAATCTCTGCAACAGTTCTGAAGCGAAAGCCACGAAGTGGTTCCTTCATCTTCGCAATCAAATCAAAGCCACAAGGACTTTGGATGGTACAGTATTTCCCAGATCCATCGACCGAACAGAGCCGCCACAGCTTGTGTTGTATGCGCTCGCGCATTGTCGTGCAAAATGATGGGTGGGTTGTGCAGAAAGTGTCGCCGTTTCTTTCTCAAAGCCGGTCTGAGGTGGTGCTCCAAAAACGAACAGTAATACTGTGCATTGACGGTCTGGTGTGGAGGGACTTTACGTGTTAGGATAACACCCTCACAGTCGTGCACGAGAATGACCATAACGTCAGACCACTCCATTCGCACCATCAGCAGAACAGGCTCTGCTAACGGTATACTGCGCCTTCCACATCGATGGCAACGGGTTATACACAACGCTGGTGACTACTTTGAAGGACGGACGGTAACAGCTGCAAACATGTAACTGTTTTGTTTCGGTTGTGAATAAATAGTTGCCACTATTTAAGTTCCAATCTTCGTATTAATGCTGATTGGTGTGTTAAATACAACACGTAAATATAAAATCTAAATGAAAGAAGAAACTCTAATTAGTATGAAATGTACTAATAAAAATGAATTTCAGCTTATCGAGATAACACAACTGTTCTAGTAAGACAAAGTACCCCAGATCATTACGAATTAGCAAAATATGCGCATTCGGCCGCGAAATGATTTGTGTCAATGTTCAGACTAGTCATAGTGGATTGCCTCTATTATCACCCCAGACATGAATAAGCCAGCAATTTCGCAATGAAAATAGCAAAATGATCTTCAGTTTCTGTTGCATAGAGCTGTCTGGACTCTAAAACATGAATTTTCTACCTTTATGTCACCTCTTATGTGACAATCATTCGGGATGTTTATCGAAATAACAAAATACTGTTATTAGCGAGTAAATTTAAGAGGATAATTCTGCACCACTCCAGGAAATAAATGGCTACATAGCTGTAAAACGTATTCTACAATGTTTCAAATTCTCCATTAGATTCGCCACAGCCAGAAGACGTTCATTAGCTGAAGTGTTTCTTAAGCTAGCTAGCAAATGGTAATGCTCGCACTTCTAAAACACGATGGCATTAATACTATGATCTGAATTACCACGTGTGTAAGAAGACGGATTTTATTTGCATTCCTGTAAACATGATTTAGATCGAAAGTGTAGCTACGAGTAATATGCTGTTGTATCGACTGCAACTAGAACATTCGACCCTCATCTTCAGTAAATGTCTTACCTATTTTCGTTGTTAGGGTTTCATCACCTAAATAAGTAAAAATTGAACCCTACTAGTCTTACTTTCTTCACCATGTATCTGGCGCTCTGTGGATGTCAATATGAAACTCTTGTGGAATGTCATACTTGTTACTGCCTTCCTTTTTGCACTTCTGTCAATAACTGAATTGACTTATGTGTGGCACTGAATGATTTTTAACTGAATTTCGTTATGAATCTTGACGCATTGCTAAATCTGCACACTTTCATGGTAGGCCAGCAAAGGCCATCCACTATGACTGGTCTGAACGTTGACACAAATCGTTTCGCGGCCGAATGCGCATATTTTGCTAACTCTTAACGATCTGTGGTACTTTGTCTTACTAGAACAGTTGTGTTATCTCGATAAGCTGAAATTCATGTTTATTAGTACAGTTCATACTAATTAGCATTTCTTCTTTCATTTATATCTTATATTTACGTGTTGTGTTTAACACACTAATCAGCATTAATATAGTCTTAAACATGAGTGAAAACAGTCTGACTAAGTTCGGATAGTTTGCCAATTTCACGCCTATGTATAGTATGTTGGTAGAATTTCGTCGCCTTGCTTGTTATGCTGTGTAGCAGACTTTAAAGCTGTGCGGATCAGCATAACGAAAAGGTGAGGGGTCTCGCTCGTTTTGTCCACGACTGTACAAGGAAGTCAAGCAGTTTGTGCCTTCCATGGGGCCAGATGAAGAAGGTGTCTTTGACGTAATGGAAGAAGCAGGTGGGTTTCCGTTTGTACGACATTGGGGTCTCTTCCTCGAAGCGCTCCATATACAAATTCGCAACCACTGGTGCGAGTGGGCAGCTCGTTGCGGTTCCATCACTTAGCTCATAGTATTCTCTACTACATGTAAGATTTGTGGAGATTAGAAAATGCATGAAAAGGTTGGTGGTCTTCTCGTCAAGTTTCTGATCAATCAGTTCTAGTATTCACATAGAGGAACTGTGGTGAAAAATGAAATGATGTCAAAGCTCATGGTGATATCTGAGTCCTTCAGCCTGAAGTTGTTTAGGCATTTAACAAAATCTGCATTATTAAGGCAATTATGTAGGCATTTACCTATATAATGACTTATTATCTCTGTCAGGTATTTTGACAGCAAACATGTAAGAGTTCAGATTTTGCTGACAGTGTTCCATAATGGCACGCCATTTTTGTTTGATCTAGGGAAGTCCATAAGTCTTGGAGGTACAGGTCCTTGTGATGCAAATTCTTAGTGAGCCCCTCTGGTAACTTGAATTCCTTGAGAAGCACCCTGATCTTTTCCTTCACTCTTGTTCTTCACCTTCTTGTTGGGATCAGTGTTGATCTTCCTGTAGAAGTCATCATTTAGCAGGCTCTGTACTTTCTCAGTGTAATCCTTGAGGGATAGAACAACAGTATCATTGCTTTCGTCAGCAGACTACCTAACAATCTCAGGGCACTCTTGCCAGTTTCAAACCCTATATTTGCTGGTAATGTTTCACTTCAGAGTCTTAGTGTCAATCAATTACACTGATGATATCTGTGACCGGTGTGAACCACATCATCAAGGAGCTGCATGTTAGATTGATGACAGTCTTGCATGGGGCTGCCAATGAGAGTTTGTCAACGAGACATGAAAATTTTGTTTGACATCCTGTAGCCTTCCGATGGGTGGAATCGGCTGCCTCCCAGGTAGCACCATCAATCGAGTTCCAGGTCAAAGAGTTAAAATTATTTGCCAGTTGTAAATATAGTTTTAAAAGTTCTTGAGAAATGTACTCAAGGCTCCACTGGATTAAGTGTACCCTGTCACATACCAAGGCAAGTCTGGCCTGCTTCTTGATTCTCCTAGCTGCATTACAATCGATGTAATGCTTGATCTTAGCAAAGTTTGGCATAACATGCTCAGCACCCTGCAAACGACATCTTTGGTGGTGCAGCCTGTCGAGTTTTTTGTTGCTGCAATACTTCTCCTCCCCGTAAAGGCGTATAGTGTGATTCCTCAGTTTCTCCCAGTGAATTTGTTGATCAAACAGTCCATGGGTGTACTGCTAGCCCGAAGTGTTACTCAGGCACAATACAATTGGCGATTAGATGTGTCACCATTGTCAGGTGCATTTATGAACTGAGCTCCTGAGGGCAAGTGGCCAACTTACTTCAAACCGTTCCTTCCACAGTCTGCACCTGAGGGTGCATGTCTGCAGTGGCCAAGACATTTGCATTGGCATCTGTGGTAGTGTCAATGTAGTTGCTGTGTCCTCCGCAGTTGCCAGATCCTTGTGTTCACTGAGTGTCTTCTTAATTAGACACAATGCTGGTTCCAAAGCCTGCTGACATTCTAGCTGCAGTCCTGATTGATGACAGTTGCTCCTCTAATGATGCTGTCCTAATATTTGGATACCTACGGTAAAATCGTGGTCTGCTCATATTCCATCGCATGATTCTCTGACAAACAGTGCTGTGCAATTGCCAACTTGCTGAAGTACATGAGTCGAGTGTGCCGCTGGTATTCTTGATGTTGATCTTCCCCATTTGGTTTTTCATTATGTGGAGGACACATTCAGCATCTAGCCCCATGAAAGGGACAAACACCTTGACTTCGTTGTACATCTGAAATCGATACATCCGCTGGTATTCTTGATGCTGATCTTCCCCATTTGGTTTTTCATTATGTGGAGGACACATTCAGCATCTAGCCCCATGAAAGGGACAAACACCTTGACTTCGTTGTACATCTGAAATCGATACATCCGAACATCAAATTTACTATTGAGACCAAAGAAGAAGACAGACAATTCCTGCAAGTCATGGTCAAGAGGAGAGATGGCACTCTGGTCCATGCTATGTATTGAAGGAAACCCTCACTGACCTCTATTTGCACACAGGTAGCTACCACTACCGTCTGCAGAGGAATGGGCTACTAAAAACACTAGTACATAGAGCACGTACCATCTCAGATGCAGAGAGCCTGCCACAGGAACTGGACATCTCAGAAGTGTGTTCTGAAAATCGATACTCAGAGTGGCAGATTAAGTGTGCTCTTTGCCCCACTGTTACAGTACAACATGTGGAGATGGGAGAAATTGCAGAGCTAGAGGTAGCCACAGCCTTTATACTGTATACTGGCATGCCATCGGGAACAGTGGGCACATACTGAAAAAGCACTGCATAAGAACGGTCTTTTGCCCGCCCAATAAAACATGGTTATTATTGGAGCTTGTCAAAGATGACTTTGGTTTGCACAAGGCTGGGGTATATCAAATTATGTACCAATGTGACAAGACATGTATTGGACAAACAGCGTGCACAATTGGAGATTGATGCTGAGAACACCAGCAGCACACTCAGCTAATGTACCCCTAACAAGTCGGTGGTTGCATAGCACAGTTTGTCAGAGGATCATACAATAGAATACGAATGTACCATTATTTTAGTGCAGATTTCCAAATACTGGGACAGTGTCATTAGAGAAAGCATTGAGATTTGTACCAGGGATAATCTTATCAATTGGGACTGTGGCTCTAATCTCAACACCGCTTTGGAACCAGCACTGTTTCGTATTGACCGCTGGCGAATAACTTATTGAACAGTGGTTACCTGTGTGAATGAGGTTTGCCTGTTTTGGACACACTTGAGATACAGGCAAAGATTGTATATCTAAGTGCATGTCTGTTCTCTCTGAAATAACCACAGGTTCAATTTTATGGCTGTCTGCTGGTATTTAGGTAATATGAATGGATTGTGGGTTCCTTGCCGCCATATTCTTGTTTTAAATTTTAATAATGTGTTAAGGATTGTGTTACTCTGGATATTACCCAGTCGCTGGGAGGTTTTACGTTGTTGTTTCAGTGGTATAACCATCGGTGTGCGTCGACCATTGTAGCTGGTCATTTAACTGGAGGATGACGCTTTGGTGTCGGCCAGTTTAAAAAATAACCGATAGCGGGGTCACTGTGTTTACCAGCAGACTCCAGTTCTTCAGCGAATTTAAGTTGAGTATTTTATTACTTGTTCCTGGTGAGGCCGAGGCACCCGTCTTTCCTTCTTCACCATTCCTTTCAGCTTTCATTCCGGCTCGATCTGAGTTCCCGTTTCCACACACCTCTGATGTGCCTTTACTTGTCACTGAAATTTTGTAATACCTGAAAGATGCCTTTCATTGTACTGGGTTTTTAACATCTTATTCAGAGTGGTTTCTGCTGTTATGTCTTAAAAGGTGTTCTGCTTCTGTGGAAGTTTTTATCAGTAAACCATTTCTTGTTTGCGTGGTTCTTAAGATTTATGTAAAGAGGGTTTTAAACTTATTTATTGTTTGGGGTGGGCTTTGATGCTCGTAGACATTTTGTTTCAAATTCTAGGGCAATTACGTATATTTTTCTGGGGTAACAGCAGTTTGCTGTTGTTGTGTAATTCTTAAATAAAATCTGTTGGAAATTACAAGCCAGAGTTTGTGTTTGATTGACAATTATTTCCTTATCTTTATTGAATTGAAGTATCCTTGAGCGTATGTCTCACGTCTCAATGACACACACACACACACACACACACACACACACACACACACACACACACACACACACACACACAGCCATTAACAGCAGAAAACAAAACACCACAGAAACAAACCGAATACAGCAACAGAACAACAATAACACAAAGAGTACATGAAAACAAGAAAGAAGACTCAAGACCGTGCACAATTACCCACATGCAAAAACGCACACATCAAATAACAAATGTTCTCAAATGAGAAGGGATAAACATAGCATTCAAAACAGACAGTAATCAGGAATATACCTACTACAACGCAAAATGTGATGGAAGATATGTAGGGTAAACCAGCAGAACATGTGACACTCAGTACAAAGAATATATTGGGGAATGAGATTTTCACTCTGCAGTGGAGTGTGCGCTGATATGAAACTTCCTGGCAGATTAAAACTGTGTGCTGGACCGAGACTCGGTAGAGCACTTGCCCGCGAAAGGCAAAGGTCCCGAGTTCAAGTCTCGGTCCGGCACACAGTTTTAATCTGCCAGGAAGTTTCAATATATTAGAGCATAGGAATATGGGATAAGCCATTCCACTTTTGCAGAATATTTAAGAGAAAATAAGCACAAACCTACTACAAGAGAGAAAGACATGAAAATAAAATAAATAAAGAAAGACATCTCCTAACCTTACAAGAAAATTACTGCATACATAAAACAAAGGCTGAAAGGAAGATAAGACTACACGACCAAGTGAATGTGACTAACTACTGACTGTTTACACTTATTGATCACATAATACACAGTAATTCCAATAGATGATCACAAATCTCATTTCTCTCCCAAGAATATAGGTATAGGGGAAAAAATTTAAAAAATAAAGGACACACATACCCGCGCGCGCGCACACACACACACAACTTACATCAGCATGCATATAGCCACAGGGGGGGGGGGAAGCAGCCTGAGAAAGTTGGCAACACTTACAGAAACAAATGACACGATACGCACAGAAAATGGTGGTTGAAGTGTTATATATTGAAAACAGTGTCCAAAAGGAAAATTGGAAACTTTCAACCATTTTGCTATCTGAGAGATAGCTGTTTGGCTTTAAAATAATGAATTACATGCTGATAGATAAGTATTTTTCCATTTTAATATGAAATCCTCAATGAACCGTATTTAAATCTGTAACATTAATCTGTGTATGGAAAAGAAAAAAAAATTGTGTAATATTTCAAGACACCCATTGAAGACTCCTTGTAACAATGGCAAAACGCACCTGGGTGCACAAGATATTTTTCTTTTGAACCATTGTATTTCATCAAATTGTTTGCTTACTTACTTACATATGCTACAGCAAAACTGGAAACACACACTATGTTTTCCACTAACTTAGTGGAGAACTCTCATTTAATACAAAATTTTAAAACTGCATATTAGATGTTTCAATACTCTATTGACTCCACTCAATCAAGGACTGCAGAGCTAAGCAACTTTGGCTACAGTCTAACCTGGGAGGATAATATCATATTTCTAATCTCTTCCTTCATACTATGGAAGCACTATTTCATGAATCTGATGCACAATTTCTTTTCTGTTAAGTATTAAAATCTATTTACAGTAATATCATTAGAAACAAGGCACTAGCTCTCAGTTTTGATTACAACAGGGCAGATAATCTGTTATGGTCTTTTGAACAATGTTTAAGAAATCCAATGTAAAATAAATTTGCAATGTTAACTTGCCACTGCAACTTCCCGATTAGAAGTAAAGCATTTCATAGCCAAGTTCTCTAGTACATCAGTGGCCACTTCTCACAAACTTTGATGACAGTTTTTCAACATTTGCATCTACATCTACATCCATACTCTGCAAATCACTGTGAAGTGCATGAGAGAGGGTATGTCCCACTGTACCAGTTATTAGGGTTTCTTCCCGTTCCATTCATGTATGGAACGCAGGAGAGGTAATTCTTTGGATGTCTCTGTGCATGCTGTAATTATTTTAATCTTGTCCTCACAATCCCTATACAAGCAATACATAGGGAGTTGTAGTATATTTGTAGAATCATAATTTAAAGTCAGTTCTTGGAATGTTGTTAGAAGATTTTCTTGGGATAGTTTACGTCTATCTTCCAGAGTCTACCAGTTCAGTTTCTTCAACATCATTCTTGCACTCTTCCAGGGGTCTAACAAATGTGTGACCATCCGTGCTGCCCTTCCCTATATATGTTTAATATCATCTGTTAGTCCTACCTGGTATGTGTCCCACATATTTGACAATATTCTAAGAATGGGTCGCACTCTTGATTTGTAAACAATCTCCTTTGTAGACTGATTGCAATTTTTAGTATTCTACCAATAAACCAAAGTCTGTCACCTGCTTTACCTAAGGCTGATCCTATGCGATCATTCCATTTCATATACCTACAAATTGTTACACCCAGCTATTTGTATGATTGGCTGATTCCAACTGTGACTCACTGATATTACGGTTACACGATACAACATCTTTTTGTTTTGTGGATTGCACAATTTTACATTTCTGAACATTTAAAGCAAGTTGCCAATCTTTCAGCCTCCTTCAGACAGTACTTCACTGTCTATAACTGCATCATCTGCAAACAGTCTGAGGTTACTATTACTTATGTCTGCGAAGTCATGAACATGCAACATGAACAAAACGGATCCCAACACATTTCTACATCTGATGAGTCTTTCTCACAAGCTAAGCAATTTATCATTATCATTCTTTCAATGTGCTTGTCTTCTGGTTAATACCTTTTCTACTTCCAGCTGTGACCTATCCTCACGTACGTACTATATTCCATCGCAAATTTTTCACTCATAAAATCAATAATCTATACAACTGAGCTACGTGACCAATAACATCTCTAAGATATAAACAGTGAAATTTTGCAAGATATACACCAGTAAGGCATTGCGTGGATTTTACATTACATTAGAGTGAGTGAAATACTGGATGAGCTGTTTCCATGTTGCATTTAAAAGACTGATTTGGAGCTGATTTTGCATAGATCAACCTTGTATATACTATTATAAGTTCACTGTAAACAGGCTGCCAGTAAATGCTAGAAATAAAGAGTATGAAAGCAACGGCCATTCAGTGTGTGTGGGAATGAAATTGTCAGTATGGATTAACTGAATTAATATGTATGTTATGTTTCAAACCATTTAGCTGATCTGTAGTGAAATATCTATATTCTGCGAAGGAAGCTCCACCACCAAGTGAAAGTACGAACAAATTGACCATGTCAGTAATTAGGAAGACTCAAATATGGAACTTTCTCTGTAAAAGTCATCTATAAAATCGTGATACTTTTTATTCTACCTTTTTTTTCTCCCTCAATGCTACTATTCCATAGTTCACTACCTGACACAGCAGTTAATAAGCTACATTCATAATCACCATTCTGGGCAGCAGCGTTGTAAACTACGACTAACAACATAAATGACAAGTGAATGAATTCTTGTCTTTAATAGAGAACCAATTCAGATATTTAATTGGTAAGGTGAGAAAGTGGTTTGTCAATTGAACTGGCATGGGCGTAACTTTACTGGATAGCAGTAATGTATCTGGCATGCTGTCCGAATTGAAATGATTGCTAGGCAAAGATATTGATGCCCCCCACCTTTAATTGACACTTAGGCCAAACATAGCCCAGTAATTAACGTGAACTATGGGGCAGAGGGGTGAGGGAAGTGCTGGGATGTTCTCCAAAGGGTCTAGTGGCATATCAACAACGGGATCAGCAAGTTGCAGAGAGTGTGGAATGTTGCACTTGGAAGAGGCTCATCAGTGTCGTAGACAGTTGACAGCTCCAGCTGTTGAGCTTTTTTGCATAATAGCTTACTTAACAGCTGCAAATAAGAACTCACTCAATAAACTGAGAGTAACTCCAGTATATAAACACAAGCTCATTTTGCCCACTCGCATAAGAGAACTGAGCAGGAAATGCTGGGTAGGTAGAGTCTGTCTGTAAAGTGAAAAGTGAGCAGCACTCATGGTGGGAGGAAGTTGCCTTTCCTGGGAGAACACTACAGCTGCTGTAGGGGGTTACTAAGAATCGAATTCTACCCTGCAGCCTGAAACTGTATGCAGAAATTTTTGTAGATTCTATTCATATGCATTACCTGTGTTAGTGTAGTTAGTAATTCATATATGCATTCCATGTAGTATTAATGCATTTTGTGCAAAATTGACGCTTGCAGGGCATGCCTGTGCTCTGCATCGTCTGTCATTCATTAGGCGCAATTTGGGGGCTCGTATAACTCTGTGAAACAGTCTGTAATTTTTTTCTTGTGACATAGTGGCTTGGATAAGAGTGAGGGATTACCTGCTCAAACTTCAGTTTGCAGACCTATGAAAGATGGAAGTGCATGGACACAACCAGTGACCTACCTTCCCTCGCACTTCTACACACCACCTCAATGCAGTTACAACCCAGAACACAACATATTCCTCTTGATGTGGCTCTACTGCACTTAGATCTGATACAAACATTTGTTATTAAACCATTTCATTTAAAGGTACACATTAATTCTACAGCATTAGAACATATTATTAATAATCTGATTTTTCTATTCCCTACAACATGGAAACTATCAGCCACAGAAAAAAAAGAATAGAACTGCTTTGGTAAAAACTTTTAACTGGGACACATTTTCAATAGAAGTAGCAGTTTTACGTTATTCAAGAAAACATAAAAAAGTGACCTTTGAAACAACCCCAAACCCAACACTCAATGCCACCAGTCAGGATTTTTAGTTCATAACACTCCCTCCAAGCACTGTGCAAAAACTTGCAACTAAACGATCCCCCCCCCCCCCCCCCCCCCCCAATCTACTTTTTTTGGCCCCCATTGACTGGGCAATACATGAGAAAGACAAACATGAATTATAGAATGATACACAGAATGTTGAACACCTAAAGCACTGAAAAGTGGAAACACAAATATCAGATTTGCAAAACAACTCATCTAACAATTTCATCCTACTAACATAAAAACACCCATAAGAATTAATAATAATTTGTAGACAGCTAATAGCCTACCTACTACTACTTAACAAAGATACAATACAGTAACTTTAAGCATCAAAATTGACAAATGTCGCCTTCCTTTCTTGAATACATAATCTTGGCCTAAAATCACCGATACAGATTTCGAGTGTCTCGCAGATGACATCCACATCACAATAATTATGTTCAGGTTTCCATGACATTTGCAAAACAAAAACACACTGTTCTGCAGCTAACTTTCTGTGTGCTATTTATCATAAAACACCACACAACATAATCTCAAACTGCTAGTGTCAAATGACTTATGGGTACTACACACTAGTTAAATCTACAAGTGATAACCACTATGCAAGGCAAAACAAAGTCTAAGGATCACTAGTAAAAACTGACAAATGGGGCCACTCGAATTTCTCATCCTCTGGATGCCAAAAACTAATCCTTTCTTGTGCTACATTGAAAAATTTCTCTCAATCCATGTCTAGTGTGCAGGAATGTAAACCAATTCAACAGTAGCAAACAAACTAATTTGAATTATGTTGATGTAACGGAGATCAGCTACATCGAGACCGCAGACCATACTAGCATACTGTTTTGAAAATATTGGCAGTGCTGGGCCACTGTTAGACTTTGGCAGAATGGCCTGATGTTGGCCACTGTGACTGCAGCCTAAGTAGGTGCAGAGTTTGAGAGTACGAACTTCATGTAACAGTTCACTTTACCTAAAAATGACTGATTCCTTGATGTTCTTAGACGCTCGCACCTTATCAGTGACAAGGGCTTCAGC
Source organism: Schistocerca serialis cubense (assembly GCF_023864345.2). NCBI lineage: Eukaryota > Metazoa > Arthropoda > Insecta > Orthoptera > Acrididae > Schistocerca > Schistocerca serialis. The sequence goes on along the minus strand of NC_064638.1, from coordinate 620,241,829 downwards.
AGACCCTTACCCACTTTGTGCACTTGTCAAGATGACAACACAGGTTGTCATCTTTAAGTTGAGCAACCACTGCTATATAATAACATTGTTGACGTAGTATGCACAATTAGAAACTTTACGAACAGGTTATTTCATTCACTCTCAAAGTAAATACTTACATTAATATCTGCTAAAATGCATGCTGAGAGTTAGGATCTTCTGTTTTTCTGTGTTCAAAGGCAATTTTAAATATTCTTCTGCAAGATACACCTTGTAAACATACTGTCCCCCAGTAAATTTTACCAATAATTCCTTAGATCATGGAACAGGATAAAAGTCTGTTAAACAAGATGCTAATGGTGGCATTAAAATTATCACATACTCTAATACTCCACAGGATTTCTTCACCTTCAGTGTTGCTCATTGACTAGTGCGCACGATGATACTTAAACCACACATCCTATCTATCTCAGCTTTTACTGTTTCTTATGTAGCAAAGGGGAATTGACATGCCACATAAAAACATTGTCATGGAGCTAGTGCCGTATGTGCACTCGAAGATTCTTCATGCAACTTAATGAAATGATGAACAACTGTTGATATTTGGTGAACAATTTTTTCAGCCATTAAGAGAAATGTTGAACAATAGGTTTACTTGATCATTAATCGTACAACCAAACAGGAAAAATCTGTATAATTAAAAAATGTTAACTGCTGACACTTCCTGGCAGATTGAAACTGTGTGACGGACTGAGACTCGAACTTGGGAGCTATGCCTTTCGCAGGCGAGTGCTCTGCCAATTGAGCTACCCAAGCACGACCCATGACCCATCCTTACAGTTTTACTTCCACCAGTACCTCATCTCCTATCTTCCCAATTTCACAAAAGTTCTCCTGCAAACCATGCAAGACTAGCATTCCTGGAAGAAATGATCCTTTCTTCCAGGAACACTAGTCTAGGATGGTTCGCAAAAACTGGAACAACAACAACAACTACTACTACTACTACTACTACTACTACCACTAGTAGTAGTAGTAGTAGTAGTAGTACACAAAGTAGCTTATTGTGGCCTGAACTACCGATGTTGTGTGCATGAGGTGTGCCAGCTAGTTTGAATGAATGGTGTGTGTTTCTCTTTTTCTGACGAAGGCTGAGGCCGATAGCATATGTGTAAGTGTCTTTAATTGTCCCTGTCTGCAACTTGTTCCCTTTGTGGTGAGCAGCAATCTACCTTTTCATACATTGTTCATTCTACAAAAGAGTATATGAAAAATAAAGACCTACATAATTTAATATTAATGTGTGGATGAATAAATACAGAAATGAGTTACAGTTAAAAGGCGATTGCAGACTAACCACATGAAGAGAATCTAACAAAGACACTACGTTCCAGAACCAGGAAGTGATTCATCCATGGAGAGAGATTCAAAGTTCGAAAAGCTTGAGGCAGCTCAAGAACAACAGTCACCCAGCATATCAGTTTAAGAGAGATGCAAGACAGCCAGACAGAAATCAATAATGAAATGTCAGAAACAGATAAGATTTGAATACCTGACAAGTCAGAGGAGGCAGAGCAATACAAGCTTATGATAATGAAGGCTGTACTTGGAAGTATAAATGAATGACAGTGATAGAGGACAAAGAAACAAACATTTGGAAAGCCAAAGTAAATAAAAAACAACATATACTGCAATATTTGAAAGAAAAATTAAAACTTAAAAGAAATATGTGACAAGGTACAGGGAAACAGTATCAAAAATTGAGAGGAGGAGGAGGAGGAGGAGGGGGCAGCAGACAGAAAAAATCAGTAAGTATGTAGTCAATGACACAAATGATTAGAATTAAATTAACACCAAATAGTTGATGGGAACCAGGCACTTTCCAGCTAACAAGTTCTCAAGTGTGAATGAATACAAGTAGATGAAAAATAAAGACCTACATAATTTAATATCAATGTGCAGATGAATAAATACAGAAATGAGGTGACTGCAGAGAGATATGAGGATAGGGAAATGTTTTGTATATTTTGCCATATGATATCCATATCACTCGTTCAAAGACTATGAGCACTTATTCTTCTTCCATTCTTCCAGTGACAAAAGCTTGAGAATAATGACTAATACTTGTGTAGTATTCTGACAGAAACCGGCATTTGTCAGTTTGCTGTTTCTGCATTCACTAAGAATAATTAAGCTCTCATTTTACAAAGAATGCATGACTTGTGATATATTTAATGTAACAACTATCAATTTTCATAACTTACCATCTGGATTGCATGGTTGTACAGAATTCTATCTGCAGTGATACTAGTGCTTGATGGATCTACTCCTGCTTTTTGCAGAAGCCCAGGAGTATTTAGCTGCTTGCACTCATTTAAACACTGGTGAAATTTTGAATTCAACATACTGACCACTGAAAAGAGGAAAACAAAAAATGTTGAAACACTGTAATGTGAAACTTTACTTTTTATATGACGTACAACAAACTACTCACATTTATGCAAGTTTAAAAACAGTGGGCTGTAGTGATATTTCTCTCTTTTTTTTTAGAAGTGAGCAAGAAATAACACGCATAAATGGAAAAGGCACAGTGACTTTACACGGATGTTACTTGAATAGATGAAGCAGTTATGGTGATCATTCACGTAAAGTGGGAAATCGGATTCGCATCCCAGTCCAGCACAAATTTTCACTTGTTGCCACTGAATTATTTCAGTGCCCACAGATGTGGCTGATGTCGGTATTTCTCTTTCATTATATGTATGCAGAATCATAAATCTGTAGTGTCTGTTCTTTTGATCATGTCTGAGAGAACAGACACCACACATATAGTAACTGATGTCACCAATAAAATGGTAAGAACTTTTACTCCGTTTAAAAGGGTGTTTTTACAGACAGTAAGCAGCTGAAAATGACAGACACTCTACGTACACTGTTTAGTCTACAATACCCACAATTATACTATTATACAATACTGAACACTCTGATACTACAGCTATAGAAAAAATAAAGCACTGTCTGAATGCTAGGCTGTAGTTTTTTGTATTAATAAAGCACACTAAGCAACAAATTCAATGCATAATTTTATTTTTTCCAATGCTGACAATTACAATTACAATCATTATAGGAATTGTTGAAACATATAAGCAATCAGAAAATTTCAGAAACAGAAAATTTACGCAAGCTAAATCAAGAGCAAATTATTTTCAAACAATATATAAAACAAATAACTTAGGTTCTGACATCAGTCAAGGAAAATAATATCACAAAAATAGTCATAAATTTTTTGTCAATGTTTGGAAAGAAAAAGAGAAAATTTCTGTTTTCTATTACAAGTATCACTAACTTCAACTATGCGACAAATTAAAGAGTAGTATTGGCTATGCTCGACATGTAGGAGGGGAAGGAAATTATTATGAAGACATCCATATTCCTACAATTTATTATCCAATAGAAACAAATAAGCAAAACACATATATTAGGGAAGAGATGAGGAATATAGAAAACAGCTATTTTGCAACATTTATGAAGTCTTGCATGCGGCATGAACAAAGAGTAATGGGAATTTTTGTTTTTCTTAAAGAATCTTTATTTATTCACAACATCAACTTCATCCTGTTCAAAGTAATCTCCCTCAAGTACAATAATACACTTGTGCCAGCAACTTTTCCAATCTTATAAGCAGCTCTGGAACTCACTTTTGGTTTCGGTGTTCAGCTCCTTTAGCTAAGTGATTCTGTTTTTTATCTCATTAATGGTGGCAAAACAACATCCTCTCATGGCTCTCTTCAGCTTCAGGAATAGACAGAAGTCACAGAGGCACAGAGGCCCATGTCCTGAGAATACAGTGGCTGAAGCAACATAATTTTTTTTTTTTTTTTTGCCGAAAAATTACAAAGAACTATCGAGGTATGTAGGACGTTATTGTGATTCAATTTCCACGAGTGGTTTAGTCACAATTCTGGTTGTGTTTTTTTTTTGGATTGCTTTGTGTAAATGGTGCATAACTTTCAGGTAGTATTCCTCATTGACACAGTGACCATGAAGCAGGAACTAATGATACATTATCCCATGTAAGAAAAGAAAATAGTGAGAATCTTCACATGTGGTAGTACTTGTCAATTTTTTTTTTTTGGTCTTGACTCTTAAGGAGGTTTCAGTTGGGATGATTAGGCCTTTGTTTTGACATCATACCTGCATACCCGTGTTTTTACTGCCTGTTATAACCTCCTTTACAAGTTCTCGATTGTTGTCAACTTCATTCAGCAATTCCTGAGTGTTGTCTATTAAGTAATTTCAGAACAAACTTTGCTTCTACATGTTTCATGCCCCAAAGATCTGAAAAAATTGCTTGGCATGAGCCAAAGGATGTGCCAACATCCCCAGCAACTTTTCTGATGGCAATTTTCCGGAACCATTTTCTTTACTTCTTCCACACTGTCGTCAACAATGTTAAGTTGCAGACAGGCATAATAAAAAGATAACTACACATTAGTTTACGCCAGAAGGCTTCGTCAGAAGAGGAAAAACACACACACCCATATTCCTTCAAACAAGCAAGCACACCTCATGCACACATGACCACCATCTCCAGCAGCTTGGACTGGAATGCAACTGACATGTAGAGTGGTAGAAGAGTATGGGTGGTGGGAGAGGAGATTGCTGTCTCACAGAGCAAGCAGGGACTAGACTGTCTACAGGTGCAGCATCAGGAGGCTGTGGGAGGCGAGGGGGAGCCCAAGCGAAAAAGGAGAGGTGTGGAGAAGGGGAAAGACGGCTGGGTGAAGGGCTTGGGGCGTATGTTATGTTTGGAGACAGTAGGTTACCCTGGGTTCAGGCCGGGATGATTTTGGAAGTGGAGAATGTGCTGTAAGGATAAATGCCATCTGCCTGGCATTTACATTGTCGTGATGTGCTACAGCGTCCAGGGCATTTGTTGTCTTCCTCCTCTTTGAAACACTTATACCAATCGTAAACTCTTGTCTTACTTATTGTAGACTCACCAAAAACCACAGTCAACATTTTTAATGTGGTGCTGTATGTTCTCCACATTTCATCCAAATTTAATGCAAATTCTTTGATCCACCTTTTTCAAAAGCAAATATTTGCTCAGCACTCGAAAACACATATCACCTTTTAGAGTGTCAACAGTAAACTAAAGATTTAAAACAACTGATATTGCACACATACATCAGAAAATGTATACCAACAAGATTTAAAAAAAAAAAAATATTTTGAAAATTGGATTTATAAAGACACCAAAATTAAAAACTTCCAGTTACTTTTTGATAACACCTTGTACAGAGACAGTAAGAACTAAATTCACTTAAAAACTCAGGAACTTGTAGAACAGAGTAAAAATGTAAATATTTTGTGCTTATCAGGATTCTCAGCTGTTACATTATATATATTGACGTAATTAGCATCCACAAAAACTATTGATGAAAATTATTTATTCTGCACCAAAACATATCTATATTAAACTGCTCATCAACTGCCACAGAGCTGAATGACTTTTATGAAACTCATCACACTATAAGAGCATAATTAAAGATCAACAAAGACATACTAATATACCATCTTATTAGTGAACAGTCTTGTTCCTTTTTGTAAGACCTTTTGTAACAGGAAAATTACATATATAAGAAGAAATGATAATTATGACTGGGAGTAGATAGTACAATCTATGTGCAAGGAAACGTTAAGCTGAAATCAGTTTTCAGTTTGTTGACTGGTTATCTTTGCATGCTATGGCAGAAAAGATATTTACTGCACTGCAACAAACTGAATGTGCTTGGCCTCTAGGGAATGCCTATGCTACAGAAAGATAGAACAAGAAACTAATAATAATAAGAATAACAACAATAATAATGGTGGTGATGATGAGAAGACATGTAGCAGAGCTACAACCATGATATGAATCTCCCTTCTGGTAAACATCTGCTGACAGTACTCTGTTGCTGTTCCCATCTGTTTGACACATTTCAGAGCAAAGTATGCCTCCCAAAAAGTAGATATCAAAACTCAAACATTGAAACAATTTTCAAATTCAACACCTGATTGTATATCTCTGGGGAAAAATGTGTAACCTAGGTGAGCAATTAATAATACCAAGGAAGTACGGTTACTAATATCACCAGGATTATCTTCACTGCTCAGATTCAACGTTACATGTTTGTTTTGTAGATCTTGAATGTGTTGATAGGGTTTATTCTGTCAAGAGTACCACTTAAATCCTACAGATGATTCCTCTGTGAACCTTCCAGTGATTCATTTCGCACTGTCCTTTAGTCCATAGCATATACAAGGTCATTAGCAACTAATATTTTGTTGTCATCAACATTAGTGCTACTCCTATTACACAAGTCTAACTAGACAACTAACTCAAAGTCAGAGTTTCCTTGTGCGGCACTCTTAGTTGTCAATACAATAACTGTCTCAAATATAAGTTTGGACAAAAATCAACAGGAAGAAAGTTAAGAAACCAATCCCTTGCCACAGGGGTCATACCTCTATGGAAGCAACAGGTACAAGACCTGCTCAATTCACCCAGCTAATACATCGAGTCATATACTAGCTCTGCTGCAATCACTGCACAGCATTTTCTTTGGGCATGACCATCAAGTAGCTGTACATTGGAATGAACGGCCACTGCCAAACTGTGGCCAAGAACAAAGTTGACCAACTAGTGGCACAATAGGCTGCTGAGCGCAACTTGCTTGAGTTCAATGGCTGCTTCACAAACCATGCCATTTCAACCCTTCCTCCCAGCACCAGTTTTTCTGAACTATGTAGATGATAGTTATCCTTGCAACATACCCTTCACTCCTGTGATTCTCCTGGACTCAATCTCTGCCAAACCACTGTACCACACTCTCTACACAATACTTTCTGCTTCCTCTGACTTGTCATCACCTCCTCCCAATTCACACATCCACATCATGTTCACTGTACACTACAACTAACCAGCTCTAATACCTGTGTGTCAGAAGCCTAACCCATGTATCTGCTATCCCTCCCTCTCACATTCCTAACCTGCATACCTGTTGTCTTCCTCCAATCTGCTAGCTACCCATCCCCAGTCCCTCCTCCTGTTTCCTGCCTCTTTCTGCCCCTACTCACCCCACTCAACACAACACAATCCCTGCCTCAATCCACCCACCAAGCTGCGATCTCAGCACTGTGTGTCCAACTGGCAAATGAACATGCACTCTGTGTGTGTGTGTGTGTGTGTGTGTGTGTGTGTGTGTGTGTGTGTACACTCAAGCTCATGAAAGGATTTCTTCTGAAGGCTAACTTTTGTCAATGACCTAACACTTCTGCTATTTGGTGAGTGATCTTATTCACTCTTAAATCATTTACATTCTGTCAGAACCATGGTTACACTTTAACAAAACATCAAACAGTTACTTCCTCATAAATTACAAACCTTAACATGAATGAGAGTAACTACCACTGAAGAGAACAGACATCAGTTTTGTTAGCTTTGAGACAGCCTGACAGTTGTTTTAAGCATGCCAGCATTTTTGTAGGCTTGTTCATAATGGAGACTGCATACATTAGCTAATTAAGAACAGCTAAATGGTTTACTTTGGAACATAAAAATCTTATTTCTGGAATTTTAAGATAAACAGTATAAAAAAAGCACACTCTGCTACTCAGCACATTTGAGCAGGCATCTTCCTCTGTGTGGCCATATGTTATTCTATCCCAACTCTTCCACTGTTTGGATTTTAAGGTTAATGAGAATTTAGTTTCAACAGGGTCCACAGCCATGATAACCTTCTTGAAAGCAATGAGTTTCCTGCACTGGCTGTGAATCCTGTTGCATTAAAATACTGCAAAGAATGCCTTACAGGATTTTTGGTGAGGTTGTTACATACCACAGGAGCAAAGTCAAGTTAGTGAATTTAAAAGAAAGCATTCACTTTAATAGGAAGTGTCTTACTAATAATGTGACTACCACATATGTTAACATCAAGATAAAAGCTAAGACGAGTGTAGCTCAACAGACTGAAAAGAAAAGTGAACTTTTATGGACAAGAGCAGATTCATAAAAAAGTTTTAACAAAAAAAAAAAAGTTTAAGTGTTAAACTATACCTTATAAATTTAGTACTTGATAGGCAGTTAGAACCTGCCCAATTAGAAATCATGTACAAGGTAGTTCAGGAATATATTCAGATGCAAACAAAGTAGTCCCACATAGACCTAACAATAAAATAATGTCCCACTGTGAGGCCAGGCAGAATAATCATGGAAATATCATAGTGTAACATGAAGTGGAATGCATTTTTGCATTTTATCAAAGAAAAGCAAAAAAATTTGGAGAAACAATCCAGGAATGTCAGTCCTAAGAATAATTACATAATATGTGAAATCAGTATTAAACTAAAAGTGTAGAAAGCCATAACAGTTGGGAAAGACAGGGGAAACACAGTCATTATCATCTAACATGATGAATACGTAGATAAAGTGTACGAATTCTCTGCTAACGACAAGATCATTAAATTTGATAAAGAAACTAGCAAGAAATTCTATGCCTTGAGCAGGAAAACTATAAGGAATTCCAAATTCCTTTTTAAAGATAAAAAATAATATCCCTTCTTGCAATAAACCACAAGAAATCTATGCTGAATGCACAAATGAAAACACATAAACAACACAATCCCATCTGCCCTATCATAAACAACGTACATAGTCCCACTTATTAAGCAAAAGCTTAACAGTTTGATCAAAAGACTACATATATGAATCCACACATGGAGTAAAGAATTCTGAAGAGGTGATAAATGATATTCAAGATGACAAAATCCCAACTCTAACACTAAGCTAGTGTCCTTTGACATCACCAAATTACACACATGCATCTATAGCACAGAGTATCTATTCATAAGAACTAATTTGCATAAATACAAAAAGATTAGCAATGAAGAAAAGAACAAATTTAACTACCATGGCTGGTCCTCTCATATAATTATTTTGCATTTCAGAGTAATGCGTACACACAGCAAGGGTAGTTCCACATCAGGCAAGTTTGCCCAAATTTTTATCAATCATACTGACTGCATTTCTTTTTCAAAAGTTTAAACAAACAGCTGAAAAAAATGGTTCACTATAAATGTTATACCGACAACACACAGTATTCTACTGTATGGCACTGATACAGACATGATGGATCGAGGACAAAAATACATATATCTGAAAATGATCGAGGGAGATCAAATCTAATCATGTATTTTAAAAAATAAACAATAGATTAAAATTGTTTTGAACATTGGTTATGTTTGATAGTTCTAAAGATGAGATTAATGTTATGTTTCTCCAACTGAACAGCATTCATAGTAAGATAAATTTTATGTTGGATCTAGGGCAACGCTTCATTTCTTGACATCAAAACATTAAATTTTTCATAAAGCTACAACAGATGTCATTATTCACCATTCATCTTGACATCCCTTTTATTCACAATTCATCTTGACATACCTTTCATTCTGTGATATGAAAGTTAATAAATGTTTCCCTAGGAAAAAAAATGAGATTGATAAGGAACTTCAGATACTGAAGCAGATTGTGAGGAATAACAGATACAAAACAGATATGGTACAAACAATGTACAATAACAATGGGAAGAAGGGAAAATGAACAATAGGATAACACTACTAAAGGAACCAGAGACAGGAAAGCCTTTATACAGTGTTTTACCCTATCTTCACAACATCTCAAGTAACGTCACGAGAGTATTCCATAACACCAAAATAAAAATAGGTTTCTACACATAGAACTCTCAAGAGAATGAGACTGTAGCACAATACTCAAAAGAATACCTCAACTCTTACATTCAGGTATCTATAAAATTGACTGTGGAACATGGTAAGTTCTATGTACGTCACATGGGCAGAACATGTAGTGAAAGGTTTAGGGGACTCAAATTATGTTAGAGAGGCATGAGGCACATAATATAGCTAATGGAATGCAGATCCTTCATAAACTGAATAAAAAGAAAGTTATGAGCATTCTTGAGGAGGTAGAATTATGTAACAGTTTTCACAAACATCCTTCAAGTAATGAAGAAATCAAACTAAAACACTCGAAAGTTCCTAGAAATCTTTGATCAGATACTACATACCATTTGACACCTTACAGTTGTTTTGTAAGCTTTATAGTATGTAACTACCACCCCGTTATTAATTACTTTAATTATTTTATCAATTTCCTGTCTTTTACCTGGCTTCAGTGATTCCGTAGTTTAGTTACTATGAGGTATGAGAATTGAATGTGGGCTTCTACATTGGTGCAGTATTTAAAAAAAGATGCCCAAATCGTATGAGCATAACCACCAGTTTCATCTCTTTCACATTTTTATATTTTTATCTTTACAGTAGATATATCTAAAAACAAAGATGATGTGACTTACCCAACAAAAGCGCTGGCAGGTCGATAGACACACAAACAAACACAAACATACACACAAAATTCAAGCTTTCGCAACCAACGGTTGCTTCATCAGGAAAGAGGGAAGGAGAGGGAAAGACGAAAGGATGTGGGTTTTAAGGGAGAGGGTAAGGAGTCATTCAAATCCTGGGAGCGGAAAGACTTGCCTTAAGGGGGAAAAAAGGACAGGTATATGCACGCACGCACGCACACGCACACACACACACACACACACACACACACACACACACACACACACACAGACATTTGTAAAGGCAAAGAGTTTGGGCAGAGATGTCAGTTGAGGCGGAAGTACAGAGGCAAAGATGTTGTTGAAAGACAGGTGAGGTATGAGCGGCGGCAACTTGAAATTAGTGGAGGTTGAGGCCTGGCGGATAACGAGAAGAGAGGATATACTGAAGGACAAGTTCCCATCTCCGGAGTTCTGACAGGTTGGTGTTAGTGGGAAATATCCAGATAACCTGGACGGTGTAACACTGTGCCAAGATGTGTTGGCCGTGCACCAAGGCATGTTTAGCCACAGGGTGATCCTCATTACCAACAAACACTGTCTGCCTGTGTCCATTCATGCGAATGGACAGTTTGTTGCTGGTCATGCCCACATAGAAAGCTTCACAGTGTAGGCAGGTCAGTTGGTAAATCACATGGGTGCTTTCACACGTGGCTCTGCCTTTGATCGTGTACACCTTCCGGGTTACAGGACTGGAGTAGGTGGTGGTGGGAGGGTGCACGGGACAGATTTTACACCGGGGGCGGTTACAAGGGTAGGAGCCAGAGGGTAGGGAAGGTGGTTTGGGGATTTCATAGGGATGAACTAAAAGGTTACGAAGGTTAGGTGGACGGCCGAAAGATACTCTTGGTGGAGTGGGCAGGATTTCATGAATGATGGATATCATTTCAGGGCAGGATTTGAGGAAGTCGTATCACTGCTGGAGAGCCACATTCAGAGTCTGATCCAGTCCCGGAAAGTATCCTGTCACAACTGGGGCACTTTTGTGGTTCTTCTGCAGGAGGTTCTGGGTTTGAGGGGATGAGGAAGAGGCTCTGGTTATTTGCTTCTGTACCTGAAAACAGCTTTCGCATCCCGCAACTACTCTCCCGACCTGGTACAGAAGCAAATAACCAGAGCCACTTCCTCATCCCCTCAAACCCAGAACCTCCTGCAGAAGAACCACAAAAGTGCCCCAGTTGTGACAGGATACTTTCCGGGACTGGATCAGACTCTGAATGTGGCTCTCCAGCAGTGATACGACTTCCTCAAATCCTGCCCTGAAATGATATCCATCATTCATGAAATCCTGCCCACTCCACCAAGAGTATCTTTCGGCCGTCCACCTAACCTTCGTAACCTTTTAGTTCATCCCTATGAAATCCCCAAACCACCTTCCCTACCCTCTGGCTCCTACCCTTGTAACCGCCCCCGGTGTAAAATCTGTCCCATGCACCCTCCCACCACCACCTACTCCAGTCCTGTAACCCAGAAGGTGTACACGATCAAAGGCAGAGCCACGTGTGAAAGCACCCACGTGATTTACCAACTGACCTGCCTACACTGTGAAGCTTTCTATGTGGGCATGACCAGCAACAAACTGTCCATTCGCATGAATGGACACAGGCAGACAGTGTTTGTTGGTAATGAGGATCACCCTGTGGCTAAACATGCCTTGGTGCACGGCCAAAACATCTTGGCACAGTGTTACACCGTCCGGGTTATCTGGATACTTCCCACTAACACCAACCTGTCAGAACTCCGGAGATGGGAACTTGTCCTTCAGTATATCCTCTCTTCTCATTATCCCCCAGGCCTCAACCTCCGCTAATTTCAAGTTGCCGCCGCTCATACCTCACCTGTCTTTCAACAACATCTTTGCCTCTGTACTTCCGCCTCGACTGACATCTCTGCCCAAACTCTTTGCCTTTACAAATGTCTGCTTGTGTCTGTGTATGTGCGGATGGATATGAGTGTGTGTGCACGTGAGTATATACCTGTCCTTTTTTCCCCCCTAAGGTAAGTCTTTCCACTCCTGGGATTGGAATGACTCCTTACCCTCTCCCTTATAACCCACATCCTTTCGTCTTTCCCTCTCCTTCCCTCTTTCCTGATGAAGCAACCGTTGGCTGCGAAAGCTTGAATTTTGTGTGTATGTTTGTGTGTCTATCGACCTGCCAGCGGTTTCGTTTTCAGATATATTTTTCCCACGTGGAATGTTTCCCTCTATTATATTCATATCTTTACAGTAGTTCATATATTTTCATACAAAGACTCTCTCTTGCATGCTGTATTCATGAAGTGTGCAGGAGAACAAGTCTGTATTTGGCTTATATAACATAAGATGTCACACTAAAATGTCACAAAAATGGTGTCATATGTGGTTATGTTGTTTCTCTTTTGATTTTAATGTATCCTAATGGCTATGTTTTTAAGAAGTAAGATACTGCTGACAAAGGCCTCAATGGCTGAAAGCTTTAATTGTGTGAATCTTTTTGTTGTGCCTATCGCGACTCAGCATCTCCGCTATATGGTGAGTAGCAACTTTCCTTCTCTGGTACTGTTACATTCCAGAAGAAAGTTCATTTTTTCTGTGTTAAGTGACAATATACTTTCCCTGACAGTTGTAAAACTTATCAATATTTTGAGTAGATAAGGTTTTCTATACCAGCACAGAACTTCCCAGCACTTCAGGAAATGAAACCCAGCCAAAAACAATGTGTTTTGGGAATGAGATTTTCACTCTGCAGCGGAGTGTGCGCTGATATGAAACTTCCTGGCAGATTAAAACTGTGTGCCCGACCGAGACTCGAACTCGGGACCTTTGCCTTTCGCGGGCAAGTGCTCTACCAACTGAGCTACCGAAGCACGACTCACGCCCGGTACTCACAGCTTTACTTCTGCCAGTGGTAGAGCACTTGCCCGCGAAAGGCAAAGGTCCCGAGTTCGAGTCTCGGTCGGGCACACAGTTTTAATCTGCCAGGAAGTTTCAATGTGTTTTGGAATTGGATGTGCGGCAACTTGTACACTTCATATTTTTGTATTACAAAATTTTAGTGTGGCGAATATAACAGTTCAGTTGTATTAGACACATGTTTTCAATTTATGCTTAACAATTTGGAGACCAAGCCCAAGTACAGCTGCGGATCACTATTTTCTAGACACACTAATCACCTACCACTCAAAAATTAGACTCATTACATATGAGATCAAGGTGCGGGTGTCCTGTTACCTGTCCTTGACTGGTGCTGCCTTCTGTTGTCTATTTATAAAATTACTTTAAAAGAAACAGCAGTGAACATTAGAGCTGTTTTGAGCAATGTTCAGAAAAGGCAAAACAATTCACTGGCAAAACAAGCAGAAAAGAAGCAAACTATATAGCTCTGATTGCAACATATCTCTCTGCACACCAGAACACTTCAACTCTTCCACAAATAAGACAATTACTGGTGAAATTCCTCAAAAACCCACCTCACACTTTTTTAAGGATAATTATACTTTTTACCATCATTATTGCACAATTCATAATCTATGAGAGAACTAAAATAAATATGATTAACTAACCTTGAAGCCTGGTCTTTTTTAGAGTGTGTTACCCTTTGTTGTTGTTGTGATCTTTAGTCCAGAGACTGGTTTGATGCAGCTCTGCATGCTACTCTATCATGTGCAAGCTTCTACATCTCCCAGTACCTACTGCAGCCTACATCCTTCTGAATCTGCTTAGTGTATTAATCTCTTGGTCTCCCTCTATGATTTTTACCCTCCACGCTGCCCTCCAGTACTAAACTGGTGATCCCATGATGCCTCAGAACATGTCCTACCAACCGATCCCTTCTTCTGGTCAAGTTGTGCCACAAACTCCTCTTCTCCCCAGTTCTATTCAATGCCTCCTCATTAGTTATGTGATCTACCCATCTAATCTTCAGCATTCTTCTGTAGCACCACATTTCGAAAGCTTCTATTCTCTTCTTGTCTAAACTATTTATCGTCCATGTTTCACTTCCATACATGGCTACACTCCACACAAATACTCTCAGAAACAACTTCCTGACACTTATATCAATACTCAATGTTAACAAATTTCTCTTCTTCAGAAACGCTTTCCTTGCCATTGCCAGTCTACATTTTATATCCTCTCTACTTCGACCATCATCAGTTATTTTGCTCCCCAAACAGCAAAACTCCTTTACTACTTTTAAGTGTCTCATTTCCTAATCCAATTCCCTCAGCATCACCCGACTTAATTCGACTACATTCCATTATCCTCGTTTTGCTTTTGTTGATGTTCATCTTATACCCTCCTTTCAAGACACTGTCCATTCCGTTCAACTGCTCTTCCAAGTCCTTTGCTGTCTCTGACAGAATTACAATGTCATCGGCGAACCTCAAAGTTTTTATTTCTTCTCCATGGATTTTAATACCTACTCCGAACTTTTCTTTGTTTACTTCGCTGCTTGCTTAATATACAGATTGAATAGCATCGGAGAGAGGCTACAACCCTGTCTCACTCCATTCCCAACCACTGCTTCCCTTTCATGACCCTTGACTCTTATAACTGCCATCTGGTTTCTGTACAAATTGTAAATAGCCTTTCGCTCCCTGTATTTTACCCCTGCCACCTTCAGAATTTGAAAGAGAGTTTTCCAGTCACCATTGTCAAAAGCTTTCTCTAAGTCTACAAATGCTAGAAACATAGGTTTGCCTTTCCTTAATCTTTCTTCTAAGATAAGTCGTAGGGTCAGTATTGCCTCACGTGTTCCAACATTTCTACGGAATCCAAACTGATCTTCCCCGAGGTCCGCTTCTACCAGTTTTTCCATTCGTCTGTAAAGAATTCGCATTAGTATTTTGCAGCTGTGACTTATTAAACTGACAGTTCGGTAATTTTCACATCTGTCAACACCTGCTTTCTTTGGGATTGGAATTATTATATTCTTCTTGAAGTCTGTGGGTATTTCGCCTGTCTCATACATCTTGCTCACCAGATGGTAGAGTTTTCTCAGGACTGGCTCTCCCAAGGCCATCAGTAGTTCTAATGGAATGTTGTCTACTCCCGGGGCCTTGTTTCGACTCAGGTCTTTCAGTGCTCTGTCAAATTCTTCATGCAGTATCATATCTCCCATTTCATCTTCATCTACATCCTCTTCCATTTCCATAATATTGTCCTCAAGAACATTGCCCTTGTATAGACCCTCTATATACTCCTTCCACCTTTCTGCTTTCCTTTCTTTGCTTAGAACTGGGTTTCCATCTGAGCTCTTGATATTCATGCAAG
Source organism: Schistocerca serialis cubense (assembly GCF_023864345.2). Lineage (NCBI taxonomy): Eukaryota > Metazoa > Arthropoda > Insecta > Orthoptera > Acrididae > Schistocerca > Schistocerca serialis. Next base: position 620,226,133 of record NC_064638.1, on the reverse strand, counting down.
TGGTTCTCTTTTCTCCAAATGTTTCTTTAATTTTCCTGTAGGCAGTATCTATCTTACCCCTCGTGAGATAAGCCTCTACATCCTTACATTTTTCCTCTAGTCATCCCTGCTTAGCCATTTTGCACTTCCTGTCCATCTCATTTTTGAGACGTTTGTATTCCTTTTTGCCTGCTTCACTTACTGCATTTTTGATTTTCTCCTTTCATCAATTGAATTCAGTATCTCTTCTGTTACCCAAGGATTTCTACTAGCCCTCGTCTTTTTACCTACTTGATCCTCTGCTGCCTTCACTATTTCATTCCTCAAAGCTACCCAATCTTCTTCTACTGTATTTCTTTCCCCCATTCCTGTCAATTGTTCCCTTATGCTCTCCCTGAAACTCAGTACAACAACCTCTGGTTCTTTCAGTTTATCCAGGTCCCATCTCCTTAAATTCCCACCTTTTTGCAGTTTCTTCAGTTTTAATTTACAGTTCATAACCAATAGATTGTGGTCAGAGTGCACATCTGCCCCTGGAAATGTCTTACAATTTACAACCTGGTTCCTAAATCTCTGTCTTACCATTATATAATCTATCTGAAACCTTGTAGTATCTCCAGTTACCCTTTAAGATACATAAAACACAAATGTGTGAGTAAAATTTTAAATAACTACACAAATGGCTGGTCTTCTGGGCCCAAAGTTTTTCTAAGCGTCTGATCGTCAGGTGTTAAATTTTAAATGAGACAAATTCTCCATGACTTACGAAACTCATTGCACATTCTCACACACAATTCATCTTGCGTAAAAGGAAATTTATATTGAAAGTAATGCTTCTCAAGCCACAATTCACAATACTTTCCCGTAACCTGTTACAAATGTAAACGGTTGTGATGTCAAGCTCATCAAATACAGTTTGTTGTTATAAAGTATTGCATGTGCATAGCCTTCATCATAAAACCTTTGAGACATTCAGATGCCAGCAGACACTTGTGATATGCTTTCTGTTGTTGTAAATGGTACATTTTCTTGCAATTAAAGTTTTATTTTGGTGTTAATCTCTCATTTAAGTTTTACTGCTGCAGTATTATTCTGCAGTAGTGGGCTAACATAAAAGTCTTTGTTAAAGTATCAGCTCCTACCACTCAAAATCCCGAAAACATAACTGACAATGAAAACAATGAGAAATCCCCAGATGAAAAATATTCCCACATTTTTCCTGAATTTCCTGACTGTCCCAGGGCATATACACCCAGGTGCATCATCTTCCTTTAAACATTTTTATTGTTATCAACTGCACACAACAACTATTAAAAATGGCATTATTGTGAGTTTTATACTTTGCTAGTATCGATTATCATCCTTCTATGAGGAATAAAGAGGAAATAATGCTTTCTTCCCCTCCTAACATTTGTGTTAATAACTTAGATAACATGGGTCACACATAGAATGTACCTTTCCACATCTATTTTTGACCTGTATGACAGAAGGTGTTGCTCCACACAGTTCAGTGATCTCTCAGACTAGTAAATGACTGAGCTGTTTGCTATCGTTTATACAAAAGCTGATACTATGGCTACAGCTCTCAAGCTTTGTAAACTATTTTACCATGTCATTTTCAACTACTGTCGATTTACCATTTTTACCTGTACTTACAAAGAGTTTAATTTTTATTTTACTGTACTGTATATCATGCCAAGCATGCACTGCCCATAAAATTATATGACATTAATCCAAAAAGTGTGCTATTTTTATTTTGGTGACTATAACCAATGGTTGCTCTGCAGCTTGTATTCTAATTTGTTTTTCTGACAAGTGTGCAGCTGCTTGAAAATGACCAAAACATTGTAGAACACAAAATAAAGTGGATATAAAGAACAGCCAATGCAAGAAGAAATTAAAGAGATGTTTTTCATATCAGCCCTTGCAGAGGTAGTACATTAATACCAAGAAAAATAATATTGGGCGATTAATGATAGTATGTTTTAGTATTTAACTCAGCCATCAATACTTTGGCATGAGAAATCTGTACGGCAGTGTGGTAAACAAGTGACAGTTGTCAGAGAACAACTGTACAACTGTAACAGAAATTAGACTCCTTTAATTTTATTTTTGACATCTAATTTTGTTTTATGGCGAAGACAGGAGGGTGGTGGTATTTAAAATCCTGCTGATAATGCTCCATTTTTTATGGACTTCCCTAATTTAGTCTCAACAAAAACATATGAAGAACCAGCTGCAGTCATAGTTTAAGAACTGTCTTATCTACAAATACATTTTGAAATCTACAAAAATACCAACACAGATTACTGGAGCATCAAAAGCTACTGGTATAAATTTGATGCACAGATTATTACCATTCTTGTTCAATACCACAACACTGTTACAATTTTTATCTCTCATTCAATATTTATAGTATCATACTCATAAACCTGCTTAAGAGTTCTACAAATATGAACCAAGTTAGTGCTAGTTATGAGCTAAAGATGATATCATAAAAATGGAAAGGAGAGAGAACCAGTAATATGTCCAATATCCTATTATTTCATCAGTTTGGGTTTCATGCAAGAACAAAGGATGCAGCAGAAGCTTAAAATATTTTTGCTGCCTACAAAGAGAATGCCACTGAAGAAAGCAAGGATGAAAATAGCTATATTATTTCAAGTGTGTGTGTGTGTGTGTGTGTGTGTGTGTGTGTGAATTTCTAAGATACCAAACTGCTGATGTCAGTCCCTGGACTTACATACTACTTAAAACTAACTTATGCTACAAACAACACACACACCCCTGCCCGAGGGAGGGCTCGAACCTCAGGTGGAAGGGGCTGCACAATCCATGACATGGTGTGTCAAACCAAGCGGACACTCCGCACAGCATATTATTTCAATCATGCATGCATGCATTGTCTTTGGCTAACAAAACAAAGTCCTCACATAATTTGGGTGATATCTACTTACTCAAAACAAAAATAGTCTAAACAATTCTAAAACATTTTAATGCTGATACATGTGCTGGTGACCACTACAAAAACAAATAAATAAAAAAAGGCTACAAAAGATCAGCCACATCAATAACCCATCTAGTACTGTATTTACCTAAGTATAAGATGATGCTGAATATAAGACCCTTCAGCAAAACTGTTTTTATTATTTATTTTTGTGCACATTCTGACTAATTAAAATTACAAACTGTTTTATTGATAAAAAGTATCTGCTAAAAAGTTAACATTATACCTATTCTAAACTTACGCCCATCGTTATTATCTACATTTTGATAATACAAGGAGAAATTAAATAAACAAAAAGAAATGGTTTACATAATTTTTACCTCCACTACCTTTTTACTAAGCCTGTTATCTGTGATACCACTATTTTAATCATCATCATTATCCTAATAGCAGAGCTGTGAAATTTATATTTTCATGGTCATTTATATTTGGTTGCTTCTCCCGAATATGTTACAATTTATGAGGCTGTGGTTATGGCGGGACATGAGAACACAGCTGTTCTGCCTTTTTGCCTCTGAATGTTATCTTTTCTTAATAAGCAGCATAAATATTTGTATACGGTATCCATGCATGTATTAGAACTTTTATTGCAAACCTGTTCAAATACCATACAAGAGTTTGTGAGATTATAGAATTTAATGCTATTTCCTCCTGTCTTTAAAAAAAAATTGATAAATTTTAAGTGGAGCAACAGACTGTTGTAGTGGCTAATTCATCCCTTGCACTAGTCCCATGTGAGCCAAATATCATGTGATCATTCGAGCAAGATTGATACATATTGAGTGCTTCAGTGTATCAGAACATATCTAGCCTGTCTGTATGTGAATACCATTTGTGCATCTCTAACCTCCAGAATTCTTCAAAAATAAATCTGCATGTGACCCGAACAGCCAAAACTTCACCTTTAAATATAAGAGACCCTCTATATTAACCTGTTCAATGGCATAAAAATGTTGACCTTAGCAGCAATAGTTTAATCTGTACTTTTCAAATGAAGAATTTGGGGTAAATCCTCATCTTATAATCAGGTAGCACTGGCAACCTTTGGAACATTTTTATATATCATGATCCACATGTCTCTTGTCAATAACTAGTGGACATGCTGACTAGTGACCAATCGTTCATTAGGCAACATTTTTGTTCCACAGGTGAGGTTTGAAAATAGTGAACATAGGTACTGCATTCTTCAAGCAAAACTAATGCATATACATTTCTGCTAGCTCCACACCAGTTGTCACGCACATATATGCCAGTTCTAATCACGATTCTTAGTCATGCCAAAAAGTGGTGGCTTTATACAACATAAAAAAGAATGACTGTCCCCTGAGAACACAGCAACTGTATGTAAGTTTCTATGCATTCACAGAAAATAGTTTGTGTGGTTGATGAGTGCAGCATCTTGCACAACAAATTACCTATAAGGAACATGTAAAGCTTTCCACAATGCTGTTAAAAAAAGCTATTCAGAAATCTGGTTGGGAAGTGATTCCACAGACTCCATAGTCTCAGACCCTAAGCTCTCTTCCAAATTTTCCATTATTTATCCTTATTTTCAGATAAAACATCTTCTTCAAACTTTGCTGGGTAATTTCTTCTGCTCCAAACCAGAAATCTTCTTCAGATATGACACTGAGAAAGTATACCAAGAGCAGAAGATACACAGATAACGGACGAAAATGTATTGCTGATTAATTACAGTTTGCTAGTTGCCTCAGCAAATAAATAGCTTTCTCACAGCCAAAAAGCACAAGGAATATTTCTATCAATCCAATATGAAACCAACTGTCATTGTTATTTACCATACACTGGAAGAAATGTTGAAGGTTTGAGAACATAATGCAAAAAAATTGTGAAACAGGCAGTTTTGCAGTGCAATAAAATACAGAACATGCAAAATCTGGAATTAGAAAGTAAACTAGAAAGACCTAAAAATAAGGCAGAGAAAATGCCATGAGAGTTCACGAAGCACATACAAGAATCAATGTAAAGTTAATACTATGAATTAAGAAAGTCACAAGACTTTTGAATCAGGGTTCAATCTCATCTGATGTTACAAAGCAACCAAAAAGCCATGAGAATAGCTGAGAGAAAACTCTCAAGGTGAGAAACAGAAGTTTCTTTTGGAGATGGGGAATAACTGTGCAAAGCAAGAACTGATGGTATAGAACTGAGAAAAATCTTAGAGAATGAGAACCGCTTTCACTAAATGTCACATATCACAGTATACGATTTAATGTGAAAAAAAGCCACTAATTTTTTTGGACTCTTACTCACCACTTTTGACTGACGCTGATGGTTGCAGTACTCCGGCTCGCAACTGCTGTGTTGCTAGATTCAGTCCTGAGCTTAAAAGCTGCAATGCACGTACAAGTAGGACCAGCTGCTCAGCACGCCGAGTTCCTTCACTCTGTCGTGATCCTCCTCCTCCTCCTCCTCCTCCTCCTCCTCCACCACCACCAACACTACCACCACCACTCCCTGCACCATCCGCTAATGCTGCTAGTGGAGTTGCGCGAGATGCTGCCAACTCTGCTACACAGTCCGACAGTGCTAACACGAAATTTAGTTTGGCCAGTGTCTCATTATGTTCCCTCTGTAAAACATATAAAACAAACTATGAAAATACGACACTTATGTGACAGCTATTAAACATGTCACTAAAATACTAAAAAATTAACCATATAAACTTGAACAAAATAAATTGTCTTCTGATAGGACCTTATTCTTAACTACTTCAACAGAGATAAAACAGAGGCAAAATACCAAGAACTGGCCCCTGAACATATATATCACCTGTGATTTAATTACTTTTAGACTGTTTGCCAAAGACAACATCTACAAGGGCGATTATGCAGCAGTTCAAAGCCAGAGTTACCAATCTCCAACCATAAAAAAAAAAAACCAGTGTAAAAAATCTGATGTAATAGATCAAAACATCCCTGTATTTTGTTAACAAAGCCAGATGAAATACAAAGCTGTACAACAATTAAAATATTCCTTCCATTGTTATCAAAATAAGTGGTCAGTTGAATAATATATTGTTACATCCTGTACCATAGTTGTACTGGACAAATGAGACTAAACTGCATAAAAGGATATTTGTCAGAAGAATTAAATAACCATACCATACATGACAGTGTACCTCTCTACAAACATGAATTCATGCATTGTCTTTGTTTTATTAACCAAAGTCCTCGCATAATTTGGTAATATCTACTTACTCAAAATATAAATAGACTAAACAATTCTAAAACTTTTTAATGCATACATATGTGCTGGCTGACAACTTAAAAAAAGGGGGGGCTACAAAAGATCAGCCACTTCAATAACCCATCTAAATCTCCCTCCTTATGAACAGACTTGGCATTTAACAAATTTTAATAATATCTCTTTCCTTTCATTATTTTCTCCATTTATTTTGTAGGAGAATTTTATTTGAATTAGCCAATAATGTATCTTCTTTCGAAACAGAATTCATAGTTAATAAAGTATCTGCTCTGGAAATTGGATTCATGGTTAGTAAAGCATTTGCTTTGAAAATAGAAGGTCCACAGCTACTCTTTAAGTGCTTTTTATTTTATCTGTTTATGTTTCAAGAGAAAGTGCTAATACACAAAATCGTATTTTGAGTTACTGTGTGTGTTGCGTTTCGTTAAATTCAAAGGCACAAACATAAACACAATAACACAAAGATGGTGGATTACCAAATAAAAAAATACAGGCTGCTATTTAAAATAGACATATGGTTAATATATGTTAATAATGAAGAAAGTTACAAGAAAGGCTATCATGCTGTTTATTGTCCCATGGCAACTAAATAATATTTGGTTGAAACATTTTATATTTTGCATCTGGCAAAAAGTTACTTGATGGTGGTCAAGATAAATGGGAGACCCTGTACAGTGTGGAAACTGCCACTCAGAATGTATATTTGAATACGGAAGCCCAACTTCTCTCAGTACAAGAGCATACGTTCGACTGTGTCGAACAGCACGAATGGCGTGGAAAGTTACTATTTCTCTAAATTTTTAAGAGATTTGTATTCCTTCAGAATAACTACACTGAGAGATTTGTCACCCCAGGTATACATAACAGACTCTTTGACATGTCATCATTAACACAACTCCCCATCATCATTCTTCCGCGTGAAAATACACTTTTTTCCCTGTTATGTGACAGTATTCTCTTCCTCGGCACTGTGAAACTGATCAATCCTTTGAATGGTTATGGTTTTATATACTGATGTAGAATTTCCCTGGCGGGGGAGGGGGGGAGGGGGTGAGGGTTTGTACGACAGTCATAGCTCATGTCGTGTGATCTCACCAGCTGATAACAGAATAGGACACATGATGCAGTCAGTCATTAGCAAGATCTCTCTTAAGTAGCATGAACACTCAATTAAGAAATGTTATGGTTTAAATTAATAGATATAGCTTTCACATATAATATTGGTCTCTAAAATTAATAACCTGGAAGAAAAGCTAAGCTTCCACATGTAACTTGATCATTTTTCCATGTGTTACACTTAAAGATACATCACACAAATGTGCCAGTAAACTTTTAATAACAATTTAAATGTCTGATCTTCTGGGCTTGAAATTCTTCTAAATGGTCTCCTCAAAGAGCTGATTCTTAAATGAGAGTCAAACACTTTGTGATTTAAGAAAATTCATCTTACATTCTCGCACATAGTTCATCTTGCGTAAAAGGAAATTTAATTTGAATGTAACGCTTTTCAAACCACCATTTGCAACATTTTCCTGCAACCTGTTATAAATAGGTTCATTTCAGCAGATGCAAGAGAGTGCCAGATAACAGGCGTCACCACACTTGCGCAGCTACGATGATGCAGGAAGCCCAATGTGCCTACGTGTGAAACATTAAAAGATCTTGCATTATGTCATAAAAGAAACAAGACATCAGAGGATACTTCAAGAGCATCGGAATTTCGTGAATCGTACTAAAATGCATAATTCAGCTTAAAGTGCACATTCGTATGTCCAGATTCGGATGTAGATTTTCTTGGAGTACCAGTACTGTATTACTTCATGTTTGGTTCTTTATTATGACGTAATGCCATACGTGTACTTAAAATGCAGCGAACAGTTGAAACTAGCCAATAGCGTGAAATTAAACACTTTGTTTCGAATAAATTGACTGCCTCAGCGGAAAAGATTAATAAAGCCAAATCTCTTTAGCAAATCGATAAAAATAACTTCATTGTTCTGCATGACGATTAATGCTTGACTGTCAGAAACGTGGAAATAAAATCTGAAACTAACAACATAGTTTTGCCTTCCGTAATTATGCGAATGTATTTTACTTCATTTGATAGCTCCTAGCCATAAAAATCCGTTTTGTTTTCATTTAACGTGAGAGCAATAAATGAAGAGGAAACAACAAAATCACTGAACGTAAACTCAGCTCACATGGAGACGACCCACCTCCCCACCACAGCTCAGACTGCACTGTGCATCAGCCCCGGATCTACGATATTTCCGAACTGGGGCAATAGTAGATAGTGGCACCCAGCCACACTTCCTGTAACCAGAAGCAACTGCACATGCCCAAGAGCCCACCCTCAACTGCTCAAATGAATCTAATTTAAACAGCTGTTACGTCACGCTCATCGGAGGCAACTTGTTTTTATGAAGCATTGCACTGTATTTCTAAAGCATTTGACACACTTTGCTGTTGGCAGACGCTTGTATGAGCACTGTGTTTTGTTGTTGTATATGGCGCATTTCCTTTGCAACTTAAGTTTCATTTCCGTTTTCTTTTATTCTTTCGTTCGTGTTGTGTTGCTGCAGTATTATTCTGCAGTAGTGGGATACAGTAATACCCTTTGTTAGAGTATCAGTTCTTACCAGCCAAGATAACAAAAATTTAACTGAAAACTAAATCAATGAAAAATTCCCCGAATTCTAAACAATTCCCGAGTTTTTCAAGGTTTTCTCCCGGATGAAAAAATTCCCGGGTTTTTCCCGGATCTCCTGGTTGTCCCGGGTCGTATACACCCTGTTTAAAGTACACTACAACAATACTTGTACCATCCATTGTATAGTATATCCAAAGATAATTTACAAATACAGAAAATGAAACTTACATTTTTGTTGTCTCTTTTATGTGTGTGTGTGTGTGTGTGTGTGTGTGTGTGTGTGTGTGTGTGTGTGTGTGTATAGACATCTCATATCTGTACATATATGCTTATCTTTCAGACAACATGAGTACATCTGTAAACATTAGCTTATCTTTCAAAATACATTATAAAAAATATGAATTTAAAATATGTCTTAATCATAATGCATTCAAAACTATCACTTTTAAAAACATTTCTGTTAGGAAGACATGGCAAGTATTATATTTTGGTAGCATATCTACAGCATTTCACAACAAACTGGAAGAGCCCATCTAAATTAAAATCGTTTTGTTGTTTAGAAATTTTACAGGTTTTTTTTTTTTTTTTTTTTCTTCTTTTCTATGAAAATTTCCAATTCTCCCGAAACATTTAACAGAGGGTCTTTATCTGTGGTGTGGGTAATTTTCATATTATTCTGAATCTCACCTATTGTGTGTTTTGTTGTTCTCAAATGTTCACCAAATGCTGTACAATTTGAATTTAAATCACAATGTTCTTTACAAGGTATTTTAAAGGCTATTCCAGTTTGGCCAATGTATGTGCTCTGACAATTTTGGTAGATCCTTTTATATACTCCTGAATTACTGTATTTGACCTTATGTACATTCTCTTCGTACATTAGTGCATGTCTAAGGAAGTTACTAGTTCAAAATGCTACTTTAACTTTCTGTCTTGGGTAACATCTCACAATATGATCTGTTCTAGGACATTTTATGTGTGTGTAATATACCATTCGTTCCTACTGGCTTGCCAATACTGTTGTTTTCTTTCATTTAGTATTTTCCTGGATAGTGTGGTACAATTTCATTATATCACGTTCTTGGTAATTGTTCCTTAACACTGTCCTTTTGTTTGTCTGTAATTCTACAGCTCTGTCTTTGTCTGTAAATGGTAACTGTAACATTCAGGGTAAAACTGAATAGAAATATGCTTTACTGCATTGGATTGGATGATTTGAATTATTCCTTATAATTATGACTGGATATATAGGCTTCCTGTAATTGTTAAAAATATGTGACTTTTCAGGCTTTCCTGATGGATCTGTTGCATATACAGTTCTTGAGTTTGCCACTGGACCATACAGAGTAAATCCCACTATATTGTATCAGTGCACCTTCCCAACATCTTCAGGTGGTGGTACTTGCTACTGTCACTGCTGCACGATGCAACTGAGTTGCAACTGATGATAATCGCGTGGCGGTGCCGAAATTTATTGAGCCGGAAGCAGGCAATACGCATGCACGGGAAGATGCTCGCAATTGCAGGAAAGTTGCGCTCCTAGTGCCCCCTGCTGGAAGCCACAAAAAGCCTTCTACACATGCGCTGTGGGTTATGACTGTGCTGCCATATGCTTCCATGGTTTACAGCTGAATTAAATCTTAGCAGCGTTTTGCATGGAGTCATGAATCGGAAGTTCTTGTTTTCTCTGTTTTAATTTAATGGCAGCCAGTGCTCGATCCCAGGTGGCATGTAATTGAAAACCTGCATCTCTGTTGATAAGATTGTCTGCCATGTGGATAAGTACGGCCTCATTAACAACACAGTTGCAGAAAGATGATGCTGGGGGTAAAATTTCAGTCTTTTCATCTATACTAATTTTGTTTACGCTGTTCTTGTCAAAATACTGTAATGTTTTCTCTATGTGATCTTCTTTACACAATAGCACATTTGTGTTACCCATATCAGATTTTGTCACTAGAACTCCAGTATCTAGAATTTTTTTTATTTAAAGTTTTTACTGTGGTAAGTTCCAGTATATTAGAAGTATTTGCATTTACTGCATTATGTAGGGCTTTGGTCATTTGTAAAGCTATTTTTGTTTCTTCATTTTTGTTGCAAAAACATAAGTTATTTTTGCCTCAGAAATTAGCTGCTTTCATATTTATAAGATTTTTATGGTGGAACAGGAAAAATGCCAAATTTTGTATATTTTGTAGAAACCATCGATTACCTGTTACATTTGTGAAAACCACATATTTTGTGTTATTTATTGTGTTACATTTACACAAAATTTTCCTCCTTAGCAATAGCTCATTCCAACCCACACACACAATTGGATGGATTGGACTAGTATGATAAATACCCAAAGCCTTTATGATGTCAAATGAATTAAATTCGCTGAAATAAAGTGAATGGATAATTTGATGTGTAATCAATGAAGATATAGTTTCATTCCAATTCATCCATTAATTTCATGTACTGTTTACAGTATCTCCACTAAATGCACACCCAGTGCTGTTTTCATATATGTGATGGGAGAACCTCTGGTTGTAGTGTTCAGAAATTATTGGAAACATCAGCAACAATGATGGTTTCAGTCTGGTTTGGAGGCATGTTCAGATATCTCAATAGTTGTGGTGACTGCTCACAAAACTCTGTGAAGAAACTTTTATGCCTTTATGCTATAAGAGTATCATGAGATATAATTAATATGGGGACTTTATAAATAATTTATAAAACTCTCGGAGACAAGCTGTAAGTGCATTATGCTCATCTGCTGAGGAATTTCATACTGTTCTGCAATTTTATATAATTAGTTCTAAGAGCTTTCTGGTGAGGTATCACATTAATTTCTTGTCAAACAGTAAGCCAATTACACAGTTTCACCCAAAATTTAAATTAGTGGCCCCCACTCTGAACTCTGGCTGGTTAAAAATACAATATTGGCTTAAAAATGTAAAGCAGAAAATTTAAATTTACACATTTTTTGCTCATATGAAGACCTCAGAATAGTCTTTTTCACCCATTCTAACCATCTTTCAATGCTCAGTTGTAACTGTCATGGTATGGTTATCATGCAAGACAAAGGATAGAAGATTTTTTATTTTATTTATTTACACGTCGAGTTCCGTAGGACCAAATTGAGGAGCAAATCTCCAAGGTCATGGAACGTATCAGTACATGAAATTAAAACATAAAAGTAATAACAGATAAAAATAAATGTTCATAAACCTGAAAAAAAGTCAGCCCATAAGTTTAAGTAAACACTATCAGCAATACAATAAGAATCAGCTTAATTTTTCAAGGAACTCCGCGACAGAATAGAAGGCGTGACCCATGAGGAAACTCTTCAGTCTCGATTTGAAAGTACGTGGATTACTGCTAAGATTTTTTAATTCAAGTGGCAGCTTATTGAAAATGGATGCAGCAGTATACTGCACACCTTTTTGCACAAAAGTTAAGGAAGTCCTATGAAAATGCAGGTTTGATTTCTGCCGAATATTAACTGAGTGAAATCTGCTTAGTCTTGGGAATAAACTAATATTGGTAACAAGAAATGGCAATAAGGAATATACATATTGAGACGTCAATGTCAAAATACCCAGACTTGTGAACAGATGTCGACAAGAGGTTTGTGAACTCACACCACTTATTGCCCGAACCGCCTGTTTCTGAGCCAAAAATATCCTTGTAGAATGGGAAGAGTTACTCCAAAATATAATACCATAAGACATAAATGAATGAAAATAAGCAAAGTAGACTAATTTCATGTTGAAGTATCACTCACTTCTGATACCGTTCGAATAGTAAAAATGGCAGTATTAAGTCTTTGAACAAGATCCTGAACGTGGGCATTCCACGACAGCTTACTATCTATCTGAACACTTATAAATTTGAACTGTTCAGTTTCACTAATCATGTGCCCGTTCTGTGAAATTAAAACATCAGGTTTTGTTGAATTGTGTGTTAGAAACTGTAAAAACTGAGTCTTACTGTGATTTAATGTTAGTTTATTTTCTACAAGCCATGAACTGAGGTCATATACTACACTATTTGAAACCGAGCCAATGTTGCACACAACATCCTTTACTACCAAGCTGGTGTCATCAGCAAACAGAAATATTTTAAGAGTCACCCGTAATACTAGAGGGCATATCATTTATGTAAATAAGGAACAGGAGTGGCCCCAACACTGATCCCTGGGGCACCCCGCACTTGACAGTACCCCACCAGATCCCACATCACAGCCGTTATCAACATTGTGAATAATGACCTTTTGCTGCCTGTTGCTAAAGTAAGAGGTGAACCAATTGTGAGCTACTCCTCACGTATTCTGTAATGGCTCAACTACTGGAGGAATATTTTGTGATCAACACTATCAAATGCCTTAGTTAAATCAAAAAATACACCAAGCGTTCGAAACTTTTTGTTTAGCCCATCCAGTACCTCACAGACAAAAGAGAATATAGCATTTTCAGTTGTTAAACGACTTCTAAAGCCGAACTGTACATTTGATAGCAAATCGTATGATATAAAATGATCAATTATCCTTACATACACAGCCTTTTCAATAACTTTTGCAGTCACTGATGGCATAGAAATACGTCTAAAATTATCTACATTATCCCTTTCTCCCTTTTTATACTACTGAGTACTTTAATCGCTCAGGAAACTGACCATTCCTAAAGGAAAAATTACAAATATGGCTAAAAACAGGGCTAACATGTGCAGCACAGTACTTTAATATTCTGCTGGACACTCCATCATAACCATTAGAAACCTTAGTCTACAGTGGTTTAATTATTGACTCAAACTAGACATCAATCTCGGAAAAGCATTTGTCAAGAAAGTTATACGATTTCCTGTAGAAACTAAATTTTTATTTAATTCACCAACAATGCTCAGAAAATGATTGTTAAATACTGTACATATATCTGATTTATCAGTAACAGAAATATTTTTACTGCAAACTGACTTTATATCGTCGACCTTGTGCTGCTGACCAGGCACTTCTTCACAACTGACCATATGATTTTAATTTTATCGTGTGAATTAGCTACTCTATTTGCATACCCCATACTCTTTGCCTTCCTAATAACATTTTTAAGCACCTTACAATACTTTTTGTAATGGGCTACTGTAGCTTGATTGTGACTACTTCTAACACTTTGATATAATTCCCACTTTGTTCTACATGATATCCTTATCCCACTAGTCAGCCATCCGGGTTCCCCATTACTGCTAGTACCCCATTTAGAATGTTCTAACCGAAAGCAACTCTCACAGAGCATGAGAAATGTGTTATGGAAAGCACTGTATTTATCATCTATGTTATTGGTACTATAAACATCCTGCCACTCTCGTTCCTTGACAAGTTTTAAAAAACTCTCTATTGCTGTTGGATTAACTTTCCTACATAGTTTGTAATTAAATATGACATTGGTTTGAGTACAAAATCCTTTTAGTGTTAAAATTTGTGCATCATGATCTGAAAGGCCATTCACACTTTTACTAACAGAATGCCCATCTAGTAATGAAGAATGACTAAAAATATTGTCTATGACAGTGCTACTGTTCCCTTGCACCCTAGTTGGAAAAAACACAGTCTGCATCAGATCATATGAATTTAGGAGATCTACCAACATCCTTTTTCTTGCACAATCATATACAAAATTAATACTGAAGTCACCACATATAACTAGTTTCTGGTACTTCCTACAAAGTGAATCAAGAACCCTCTCTAGCTTGAGCAGAAATGCTCTGAAGTCGGAGTTAGGGGACCTATAAACAACAACAACAACAATTAGAGGTTTAGTTACACTAATTCAACTAACGCTGCACACATTTCAAATATCTGTTTAGTGCAGTGTCGTGATATGTCTATGGACTCAAATGGAATACTGTTTCTTTTTTTTACGTACAGAGACACTCCCCCACCCCGCAAGGAACTCTGTGAGAAACAGCCAGCTAATCTGAAGCCTGGTAAAGGAAGCCTCTGAATTATCAAATTATTTACGCGGTGCTCAGATATACCAATAATTTCAGAGTCAACATCTATTAGCAGTTCACTAACTTTATCTCTAATACCTCTTATATTTTGATGAAATATGCTAATTCCTTCTCTACTTGGAAACACTACATCCTCTGAAGATGAGCCTTTAGTTAGAGGGACTTCCTTTAAGCAGGTATACCTATCAGCTAACTTCAATCTAAAAAAGGTGCAGCTCTAACACCAACCACTACAGGAATTTTTCCATGAGTGACACCACCACCACCACCACCACCACCACCACCACCACCACCACCACCACCACTCACTACACTGTCACCTATAAGCTTAGCCAGCCTCTCCTTCCCTTACCTATTGAGGTGCAGGCCATGCTTAGTGAAACCCAATCTACTGATGGACCCAACTGGCACCATTGAGATGTGACCCATGCCCTCTGCGATCAGTGCCCTCCCCAGCCCCACGTTAACGTGCCTAACAGCCGCATTAAGGTGAGGCCAATCATGACGCTGAAACAGCTGCACGAAGTGCACATTAGTGCCACCAGTTTGAGTAGCTATCTTAACCAAGTCACCACTGACATCATATTCCCCGTCCCTATCGAGACTGTTCCATGCTCCACCCACTATCACTACCTGATCCTCCTTCGTAAGATTCTTACACAACTCCCCTATGCTTTCAGTCACCTGAGCCAACCCTGCACTAGGCTTCACAATGCAAGTTCCCTACATCTACAGCTACATGAGGCTCCTCTCCACTCAACTCTGACAGCTGGTCATTTCTATTGCATGTATGCAAAGTAAAACTGCCTGAATACCTCCTCTTCCTAGCTGCCTTCTTGCCAACTGCCAGTTCCCATTCTCCACCACCCTTCACCCTCCTCAGCCTAACTAGTTCATCCTCTGTGCATTGTAACTGCACCTGAACGGCACAGATCTTAAGCTCCTGCTCCTCTGTCAACTTGTTTCTACTACAGATTCTGCATTCCCAGGAGAGGATCTCACTAAAATGACCACTGGCTTCCCCACTGCATTCCCCCCCATGAAAATACTTTGAACAAATCCCACACCGTAATCCACCACTCACAAACCTACGACAATTGATGATAATGATGATGATGATGATGATGATTAGTGTTTTAGGGCGCACAACAACGAGGTTATCATCGCACGTCCCCAAAAGAAATGTTGACGAGTGCAGCCAAGATCTGTTAAACAAAGATCAGTTCAGAGCCGATCTTTGTGGGAATTGGAAATGTTCAAATTGCAAGATTGGACATGGCACATCAAAACAGGTAGATAAAACTAAAAATAAAATACTAGTAAAAAACAGGTAAAAATAATTAACTGTGGCTGGGTGACCACTTACAAATAATGGGTGACCAAACCACTGTGCAGCACATTAAGACCGCAATCTCAATATATACTGGATGACATCACACAAAAACGTAAAACTCTTGTGACACTCGCCTCATTATTAGTTAAAAGAGAGGGCAGGTCTGGTGGGAAACTGAAATCTTCCCTCAAACCCGCATATAACACACACTCAGTTAAAATATGTCATATCAACAGCTGTGTCCCACAAGTCGCACACGTTGGTGGCTCCTTACGACGTAACAGAAAACCATGTGTCAATGGGCAATGTCCTATTCTAAGCTGTGTAAGGGCTACTTCCTCAGCTCGTCATTGTCGGAAGGAGGTGAGCCATGGATGGACAGAATCCTTCACCGCTCGTAACTTATTATCCCTCACGTCCAGCCACTGAGCCTCCCACCAACGCATGACCTTCCGCGTCACGAAAGATGTTATTGCCTGCAGGGGGGACGGAACAGCGAGCAGGAGGTGGTGGGATGGAGCAAGAGCCTCCTTGGCAGCCGCATCTGCAAGTTCATTTCCAGGAATCCCTATGTGCCCTGGAACCCAGCAGAAAATTACATCCTTACCCTGCTTTTGCAAGAGCAGGAGTGCGTCCTGCACTTCTTGCACGATCCGATCTGCTGGGTACATCTGTTCAAGAGCGTGTAGAGCACTTTGGGAATCGGAGCAGATGATGAATTTCGTGCCATGATGTCGTCGCATATGCTCTAATGCTTGCAGAATGGCAAACAGTTCTGCATAGTAAACTGAGAACTGCTCTGGGAGCCCTATCCTATGGACGGTATCGGGAAACACAGCAGAGCAGCCCATAAAATCCCCCTGTTTACACCCACCCGTGTAAACAGTAATAAAATCTGAATGGCAGTCTAAAATCTCAGTAAGTTTAATTTTAAAAAGGTGGTCCAGGGTACAATACTTCTTGTAAGCAGCCAGATCAAGAAGTAATCTTGGCCTTTGTAGTAGCCAGGGAGATCCCCTACTCCATCCCTGGTGGAGGACCTTAATGCCCTCCAGGTGTACTGACTCGAGACCTACGACAGAGCTCATACTTCTCACTCATGGTAAAATTTTACAGTTACTGAAAAAACTATATGTCTACGTTACCAAAGTTCAGTTACACCAGTAGAACTATTTAAGAACTAACAATAATGGTCTCGAAATTCTCTGCCTACTAAGAAATCAACTACTTGTCTTAATACTGCTACACCACAGCTAATACCAATACCAACAAAACTTCACATAATTATTAGCTAAAACCAAAAAATTCAAACGGCCACTGTAACACTAAGCGAAGTTAAAACACTGAATGAAAATTTTACTGAAATATTTCACTAGAAACAATAATAAACGTCAACTGAAAACTAAAGCATGAATTTTACTAAACGACTTCAACGCACAGAAAACTCTAAAAAACACAGCGAGCGAACGATTACAAAAGTTTACAAAGAGCAGTGCACGCTGCAAAATGTAAACACACTACTGAGGCGCGAGGCTTAGACAAACGATGCAAGCACACTCACAAATAATAGACCACTCGAGTCAATAACACAGGAAGAAAGACTGAGATTAATGAAAATCCAGTAATAAGTTACTTTTATGGCAAATATTAACACAAATAAACTTTAAAGTAAGTAAATGAAGTCTAAAATTTTATAAAACATTAACGAGCAATTTCAACAGCAGTGCAGCACATGTGACGTCACACTTCCATCTCTGATTTTGTGATGTGTTTGCGTGTTTGTGACAGCCTTGCTGAAACTGAAACTAACTGTCTGATAGCAGTCACCAGTAGTCCACTTTTCACTTGACTTTTTTGTTTGGTTGCTTGAATTAGTAGGTCCCATGATGTTCTTATGGACAGCAGGGAAAAAACTCATACAAAGTCACATATACATGAAAAAGCCAACAGAACTGATGTGTGGCCAATACTCCAGAACTGCAGACACGCAATTATTTTGCTCCAGCAGTTATCAACCAACTAAGGCACAGCTCACATTAAGGTAACGTTTAACACTAATGGAAATTCCCGGATAGGGCGATATATAAAATAAGGGTAATGCAACAATCGACATATAGCAGACTGATGTGTGGAGAACAGAAACATGTAACAGTAGACAGTATTCACACTAGCCAATTCATTGTAGATAAGTGGAGAAAGACAGTAATACTGTGTGTGATCAAGGACGATTGTAAAAAAACCCTTGGCTGAGTTATCTCTTTCAGATCACATGGGGCTCAACTGGAGTAAGATTTGAGATTTTAGTTTTTTTTTCCCATGAGATGCTACAGAATGATACTGGAAGTAAATAATTCGTGAAACATCTATAGAAGATGGTTTTGCAAAAGAAGTGGCATTCCCCTTTGGTATTGGAGATCAGGATACACTTTTAAATCATCCAGAAAATCAAAATGGTATTTCTCAAAATATAAGAACAGTGTCAAGACAACAAACACATACTTACAATAAAGCTCAAATGAGCAATTACAGAGCCTAAGAGCATGCAGAGAGTTGACATAGTTCTTTAATTTTGGGAAATACTATTTTGACTATCTGGATGATTTAAAACTGGATCCTGACCTAAAACTGGCCATTAAGTGCATTAAAGTGAAATTTTCAATTTTGGCTGTGTTTACATTGTATAGATTAACACAAGTTGCTGCCCTGCAACTACTCCAGCATGCTGGAAGCTCATGGCTAACTTTAGGCGTGGGACTGAAGATTTGATAAAATTATGTCTCTGAATGAGAGCTTCTGGGCCAACTGTGAGTTGGTTGTTTTGGGTGTGATTTCAGCAATGGTCAAGCCTGGTTGGAAGATGCGTCCGAGTGGAAGAGTAGGTAATGTATCAGAAGTTAATTGTGTGAGAGAGGAAGAACATCAATTCTGAGGTATCTGAACAACGTGGCTGATAACTCAGGTGGTGTGAAGTGTTTTGTTCAATCTTATGATTGACTTCAAGGAGAAAGGTCCTGTTGTGATCAAAGACCCAGGGGTTGAAATAAAGACAATTTTAATCAGAGACTGTAAGTGTTTAGAGTGGTGGTTAGACAAGGGAATGACAAGGATAAGGGCTGATCCTTTTGGAACCGAAGGAAGGATTGGTGGAAAGATAGGTTAGGAACAGAGATAGTAGTTTTCAGGATGAGGCATTCAGAGGTACTACCAAATGGCAAGCACGATTGGAGAAAAACAATGTGAGACTGTAGCTTTGCTATGGAAGCAGCACATATGCAGAAGGGGGGAGGAAGGCACACTGTACTACTCTCATGAGTTTCTCAGAGCAGGTACCTTCCTTTGTGTTTGCCTTATTGTAAGTGTCAGCCGCTACCACCACACATACCTACGAGTTGCTGTTTTGACTTCTCCCCTCGTCATGTTCTCTGACCACCATGACAACTCATTTTATCCAAGATTACAACTCACAACAGATAGGGCAGATACGGGAGTCAGTCAGACAGTCTCTCTCTCTCTCTTTCTCTCTCTCTCTCTCTCTCTCTCTCTCTCTCTCTCGCACTCACTCACTCACTCAGCACCTAACATCTTTGGTGAATAAATCCTCATCCAAAAAGATTAAAATTTAAACAGAAATGCTTTTAGGGATAATTTTAATTGCATTACTTATTGTTATTTTGATTCAATGTTCTACTGTCAATAAGGTTCAGTCAGCCAGAAACCTATTTTGAAGAGAGCTACCTTGGAAAAAAAAGCACTACTGGAAATACAAAGGTATCTATAAGATAATTTGAAGCTGACTATTCCCAAATAAAAATTCAATTTATCAGGAATACAGTTTTCAATGTGTCAGGTACATTTTTCTGCTGACCCTTTCCTGACCTTCAAAGCTGTTTATTCCATCTTTGCTGTGCTGACTCACTCTGGAACCCTCTAGGATTGCCTGTAGATCAGTTTTGGCAAATTTTCATTCATCATCCAGTATATTTCATATCACCAATTCTGATAATATTCAAAGGACTTACCACTCAGCTTGAAAATGTCAACAAGTGTCTGCCATATATCACCACTTCTTTTCCTGTCTCTTTTTCTCACCTCCATAACTGATCAAAGAAACTGCACTTCAGATGCTTGGACTGTACTTTTATCCTTGCTAGTGAGGATCCGTACTTCAGCTTCATATAAACCAAAAGGTAGCTTACCAGCCCGATTGTCAGGTATTTATGTCATTGCCAAGTTAATTATATAAGTCTTCTTTTCCATTCTTGTATGGTTTCATCAATGTATCAGTTAAATAAAATTGATCATTGATAATCATTCAAGTTTCTCATTTGAGACAAACCATGGACATACTTATTGTCATTAACACTTAACATGAAAAATTCTGCCACTACTATAATGATAGGTATTTTGGACATAGAATAAAAAGGCCATTAGTACATTCACTGAAGCATTATTTATAAAATTGTTTGAAAAGGTAAAATGTTTGTTTAAATTGTGCACAAATACTGTTTGTTAAAGTAACAAGCTAGTGCAAAATAGCATAAATGAAGACAGAAAAGTGAAGTAAAATACTTAAAATAGTGTAGGAAACACTTACGACAGCTGATCGCTACACTAATACAGTACAGCAAATCACTCTGGAATACATTCAAGCCTTCATGCTTGAAACTAAAGTAGAGAATGAGGCAGCACACTTTTATAAATGTGCATCACTTTCATCTCATTATCAGATAAAATAAAGGAAGAGGACAATATGTTTTTTTTTCTTTCTTTTTGCTCATTCATTTCATTTCACTCTCGTGTCCAGTTGGAATTTCCAGAATGTAGCAACTCTGATGGCCTTGTTATATGCTTCAATCACGTTCTATGTTGTGTAAGGTTGTTCCAGTAAAGGGCATATGAGCAAATGGCCCAGATCTCGTATTAATCTGTATTCGATGGACACATCTCCACTAGCTGGAAGGAAGACCCATTTTTCATGTTGGTCTTGCAATGGTGACGCCCGTCCTAAGATGAATGAATGATCTCCAAACAGGTGCAGACTTTTTCTTGGGGCTAGTTCTTCCTTTACAGGAACGTCCATTAGCAACTTACTATTCCGTCTGGTGATCCTGTTAGACTATGGTGGTCCCTCAAATGGCTGAGACCTTGCAATGAGGATCTTTCAAGATATCAATCAACAAACTACAGCTTGATGAACATGCAGTGGATGATGGGGATCACTGATCTGCCTTGCCCCTCCACATCATCAGTGATGGCCCTTCTAACAGTGGAGATGAGCGATTCCAACAGTCAGGTAAAATTTGTCAACTGGAGTTACTTCATACATCCCAACAAGTTTTGGACAGGCTCATTCACTGCAGTGTCAACCTACTTGGTGTAAGCAAATGAACTCCGCACAGGACAGGTGTACTGTGCGGGTGACAAGCACAAACAATAGCAGAAGTTCTCAGGACACGAGGACTATAGTTCGTTAATCATAAGAATAAACCTGATGTAAACAAACACAAACGCGATGATTGGTCAGAAGCCGTAGCACATGTTGACTGGTGGTGTTACGATCTTGGAAGTAGGTCCTACTTATGCATTAGATATCCTATTACTAAGTTACGTTAAATGAAGCTTTAAGATATTCAAATGTATTAACAGCCATCAATGTGTTTTGTAATCATGCTTTAGCTATGTAGTGTTTATTTCAAAAATCTTATGTAGCTGCAGCCTCTGCAGTGTTGTGCTCCGATTGTCGCACTGTTAATGTGCAGTATGAAAATGGCTGACGCTGCTTTCTGTTCTGTAGTGAAAAGCGTGTGAAACACGGTTAAAAAGTGTCGAGAATAGGCTGTTCTTAACATTTTTCATAAATTTACAGAAATAATTGGCTCTGAAGTTTTTCCAGCATGTATACATTGCAGTTGACAAACAAGAACAACATTTAACTGTTGTGCAGTCGGTAGCAAAACTGAATGTGGAATAAAAGCGGATATTTGTGCGTTGGTTCAAATCCCTCCTGTAACATTTTTTTTTTTTTTCTCCTTGTTCAATTTGAAACACCTACATCTCGTAATTATAGAACTCATCATAATTTTTTTATGAATAATGCATGTCTTCTTGTTTCTAATTACATATGGAATGTGAAATTCCTGTTGCCATTTCAAATAAAAATTCTTAATTATTGATGTTTTATGAAAGACTGTTCATAAAATTTTTAAATTAAGAAAACATAACAATTTAATTTCTAGCAAAAATGAAAAATCAAATCCTCTTTATTTGGACTATATCCATCGTTCTATACCACAGAGGTAGATAAGTACCGTAGAAACATGAAAAACAATCATTTTCCACTGCACCAATAACATCATACAAATGCTGCATTTTTGCATCTGTTACAGTACTATTACAATATGAACACAACAGAAATGATCTGTAACCAAGCTGCGGGATTTGGTCCGAGAAGTAACAAGACAGTGAAGCTGCTACACACACTTTTTCATGCATCATTACCGAATGTTGGCGGGATATAGAAAGGCTCGTTGTCAAAGTAGCAGATGACACTTCCAGAACTGAAATGTATTTCTCGGATTCGGATAATGAAGGAGCTAAAAGATTACTAAACGACTGACTGCAAGTAATACCTTCAGTGGCTTCAATATTTAACTATGTGGTGAAATCCTTCAATACTCTCTTACATTACACACAGCTTCTGTAGAAAAAACACCCTGTGGTTAAGTTGGGAATTTTCATCATTCTTGTTTTAATTACAATAGTACGTTAACTGAAAACAATAATGTGTTGCAGTTTTCTTCTAGTCATCTAAGGAGCATATTGTGGGAGATTTGCAGTGTATTATTTCATTCTGCTTAAAACATAAAAAGACATTCGAAGCTGTATTGCTCCCCTGCTGGTCTCTCTTTGTGTGTGAACTGCAGCTGGCCATGTCACTGCAGGCTAGCTGTACCAGCTGACCGGCCAGTGCTGTCCAAGTTAAATATGCTGGTTAAGCTGTTGTCCCATATTATCGCTAAGTCAATGTGCGCATAATGCACAACACAAAACATATCCTTATTATCGTACTTGACAGTACTCTAGACAGCTGGGCTGCAGCACCGCGTGAAACGGAAATCCAACGAGGTACCAGCAAACATGGAAGAATATATAGTGCAATGTTTACATCAGGTTTATTCTTGTGATGAATGGATTATATAGCTTTACAGGTGGTTGTTGTAAACTTGCTCAAAATATTGTTACTTGCACAGACCCTCAACCTGGTGTAATGGCAATGTTTCTTGAAGGACAGTATATAATCAGCAGTAAGACCGATATACAGGTGTTGGGCAATGTTGAAGTCCTTTACCTTGCCATGTGGTGTCCAATTCACACTTGCTTCTCTATTCCATAAGTGAAATGCACACATCTAAGTCTTCCCAGAATTTGGACTTAGATGATAAACAAACTAAAGGCCAAGCATATCCAAAGATGAAGGTAAAAATTTTTATACCTCTTCCCTTGGGGAGCCACTGCTGTATCACCTGCATAGATGAATGTCTGGAGTGTTCCATAATGAGCTGAGCACTGATGTAAATATTAAAAAGCGCAGGACTGCCTTGAGGTAGGCCATTCTTTTCTTCGCACTATCAGTTCGTACCCTGAATAAAGACACGGAATCTTCTATTCTGCAATACAAACTCTATGAAGGAGGTTAGATGGTAATTACTGGTGAGATGGTAAATTTTCTTCAGCATCTTTCTCTGGTTGGTAGTGTCACAGATAGCTGTTAAGTCGACAAAGGTAACTCTGTACTTACCCTATTCAAAACCATCCTCAGTGTATAGAATGGGGAGCAATATCTAACACAATTTCCCAGGTCAAAAATCAGCTTGTTGAGAAATGAACATCCCTTTTATTGTGCTGTTAATTTGGTTAAGAATAAGACATTTGAAAACCTTGAGACACTATGATACTGGATGAAAGCTTGGATCCTTACCAGGCTTGTGCAATGTAACCGCTCGAGCTTTCTGTCAAAGCCTGGGAATGT
Organism: Schistocerca serialis cubense; assembly: GCF_023864345.2. Taxonomy (NCBI): domain Eukaryota; kingdom Metazoa; phylum Arthropoda; class Insecta; order Orthoptera; family Acrididae; genus Schistocerca; species Schistocerca serialis. The sequence goes on along the minus strand of NC_064638.1, from coordinate 620,201,916 downwards.
AAAACTTAGCTATGCACTCATCCATCAACTTAAGTAGCCACTGCATTGTGGTCCAGCCAAACTTTTTGATCTATTCTACTCTGACATCATCAATGCCAGGAGCTTTATTCAGTTTCCAAGTGGAGATGGCAGATTCTAGTTTATTCAAGAAGGGCTCTCGGAGGAGACTGTTCTTACACCCTGAAGTTCGTTCCAGTTGCTCTCGTGCACTCAGATTTTTAGACTTTCCATTCATGAAGAACTGAAATGCAATCTGCTGTTACTAAGATGAAGTTTCTAAGCCCCCTGCTCTTTACCCTCATTTTCTACCAGTGATCTCCGCTTATCTGTACCATTTGCTAAGGCAGTTTGCAAAAATTCCTCACCAACCAGAATAGTGTCCTTACCAAATGGGTCTGTCTCAAAAAGACCTTTGTAGAGATCCATCAGCTGTTTATTGTTGCCAGTCAGTCGTGATATACAGCTTGTACTACACTCTCTTAGGGTGGTTCTTTTTGAAACACAGTGGGCATATCTGATGAACATCTCGTACACCTCAGGTTGTGGCGAGATCTTTGGAGCTTCTATATTAAGCTTGTTAGTGAACTTTATCTAATCAGACTTCTGAAAATTGAGCCTCTGCTTCAAAAGCCACCTCCTCTGGTGCTATGATGGCATTCACTCTACAGATCATAGACTTATGTTGGATAGATGGGTGGGCTCACCCATCATCCTCAAGCAGCTTCCAGCAACTTTGGATAACACAAAAATGTTATCTGGATTGTAGCATTGCTTATACTGACTACTGTGAAAGGATGCTAGTAGCTTTGGATCATCAATTAGCTGTAGACATGAGTCTCTGTCCAGATTTCCAGTTTTTCACCAAATGGTATCCAAATCTGGATACCCCCCCAAGATGTATTTCAGCCGTTGTAGTCACCAGGGATGAAGTTTACATCCTGTTACTTGGAGTTGGTGGGTACCTCAAACATGGAGTAGACACTGGAAGGCTTAAATGTAGAAGCCGTTCAAAAATGTGGCATGCTGAGGTACTTTTTCCAACGATTGAGAGAGAGAGAGAGAGAGAGAGAGAGGGAGAGGGGGGGGGGGGGGGGGGGTGGACTGGGCAGGGGATTCTTTCTTGCAATTACTGAGGTATTATAACTGGATCCCTTACTGTTGGTGGTTTACTGATAGTTGTAGAATGAAAATTGTCACACTAAAGATACCATCTTCAAGGAAATCACTTAGACAAAACCACTGAAACTAACTTCACAATCTTGGTGTTTAAAATAATACCGAAAAGAATAGGACTATATATGAAGATGAGAAGTAGTTCCCACAAGCTCTTCTCATTAGTCGCTCAGGTCTTATGTCCAGTCTTCCTAAGGTTAAAAATGGAACCTGTTATAGGTTGTCTTCATGGGTAAGCTAGTAACATAACCACAGTCAGCACAGTCACGTAGTAAATGGTGGATATCTCTTGAACTAATAATAAAGTTAATATGCTACAGCCTGAGACTGAGAACCCAACAGCATTGTACACTACTGGCCATTAAAATTGCTACACCAAGAAGAAATGCAGATGATAAACGGGGATTCATTGGACAAATATATTATACTAGAACTGACATGTGATTATATTTTCATGCAATTTGGGTGCATAGATCCTGAGAAACCAGTACCCAGAACAACCACCTCTGGCCATAACAACGGCCTTTATACGCCTAGGCATTGAGTCAAACAGAGCTTGGATGGCGTGTACAGGTACAGCTGTCCATGCAGCTTCAACACGATACCACAGTTCATCAAGAGTAGTGACTGGTGTATTGTGACGAGTCAGTTGCTCGGCCACCATTGACCAGACTTTTCAATTGGTGAGAGATCTGGAGAAAGTGTCGGCCAGGGCAGCAGTGGAACATTTTCTGTACCCAGAAAGGCCCATACAGGACCTGCAACATGTGGTTGTGCATTATCCTGCTGAAATGTAGGGTTTCGCAGGGATCGAATGAAGGGTAGAGCCACGGGTCGTAACACATTTGAAATGTAATGTCCACTGTTCAAACTGCCATCAATGTGAACAAGAGGTGACCGAGACGTGTAACCAATGGCACCCCATACCATCACGCTGGGTGATAAGCCAGTATGGCGATGACGAATACACGCTTCCAATGCACGTTCACCGCGATGTCGCCAAACACAGATGCAACCATCATGATGATATAAACAGAACGTGGATTCATCCGAAAAAATGACGTTTTGCCATTCATGCACCAAGGTTCGTCGTTGAGTACAGCATCGCAGGCGCTCCTGTCTGTGATGCAGTGTCAAGGGTAACCACAGCCATGGTCTCCGAGCTGATAGTCCATGCTGCTGCAAACATCATCGAACTGTTCGTGCAGATGGTTGTTGTCTTGCAAACGTCCCCATCTGTTGACTCAGGGATCGAGACGTGGCTGCATAATCAGTTACAGCCATGTGGATAAGATGCCTGTCATTTCGACTGCAAGTGATACGAGTCCGTAGGGATCCAGCACGGCATTCCGTATTACCCTCCTGAACCTACTGATTCCATATTCTGCTAACAGTCATTGGATCTCGACCAACACGAGCCACAATGTCGCGACATGATAAACCGCAATCGCGATAGGCTTCAATCCGACCTTTATCAAAGTCGGAAACGTGATGGTACGCATTTCTCCTCCTTACACGAGGCATCACAACAACGTTTCACCAGGCAATGCCGGTCAACTGCTGTTTGTGTATGAGGAATCGGTTGGAAACTTTCCTCATGTCAGCACATTGTAAGTGTCGCCACTGGCGCCAACCTTGTGTGCATGCTCTGAAAAGCTAATCATTTGCATATCACAGCATCTTCTTCCTGTCAGTTAAATTTCGCATCTGTAGCACGTCATCTTCGTGGTGTAGCAATTTTAATGGCCAGTGGTGTAGTTTATCGTTCACTTCAAGGTGTTCCATATGCAGATGGTATTAATATGTGTGAACAACTTGGAAAACAATGCAGGAAAATTCAGTGCAAGACACACTGCAGAAAATTAAGAAAAATGAACCTCATTGAAACCTGATGGCATTATTAATACATACGAACTAAACCACAGGCTAATTCCTATAGACTTCAGCTCCATCTTTCACATAATGTTGTCTTCCTTCTGATCAAAAGACTTCCAAAGTTTGGAAAGGTAAGGATTTCAATTGTTAACTGTTGGACACTGCTGTTTCCCATTACCTAAATTCTCAGCTTTATCCATTGGTATTATTTTGTTACTGGATTCTTCTGCAACACATTTCTAGGAAAAATTTACTTAAAGATGAACAAAGAATTGTGATAGTTTTAATATAGTAACAAAAGTGTGTTTTCATTCTTAAGTAGAGGTACACAGTATGAAATCTTCACCGTTCATTCTATTTGTGGTAAAGTATACCATAGCAGTAATGTTTTTATGGGCCACTGCATAGAGAGATAAATAAAAAACAGAGAACATCATTTGGTAGCTGAATATCATCACTTCCATATAACAAAATAATATCAATGACAAAGGCACAGACCAAAAAATTATAAAGTATGAAAAAATTGGAATTCCCATAAAACACACACAAAAAATGACATGAATTCATCACATTCCAGAAAAAAGACTTTACTATCATTTGATCTGTAAAATGTCATTACGATAAACCAGACTAAGAGAAACAGAATAAGGGTCTAAGAAAGATAACACACAGAATTTCTATATTATCTTCAGAGAAGGAATGTCAACATAACGAGAACCTAGTTTCTGTATTTGATTATCAGATGGGCTCTGGAAATAAAGAGAATTGTAAACTCTTGGTGATCCACTTTGTATGAGCAAAAATCTTAAGTACTAACATCAACATCTTTTTAATGAACTGTTTTTACATGGAGAAAGCAAACCAAATGGTATGTGTGTTTCATTAAGACCACGGTTGTTATTTTATTTCAATAAAACAAAACACATTAGCTGACAAGAATACGCATTTCCTTGGAGTTGCAAGACAGATTTCAAATACCTTCACTGATTTCACAAATAAACTCAGAAAAAAGTTGGCCTCCTGAAAGAAGTGTACAAGGCAGGGAAGAGTTGTGTAAACCAACGTTATAGGTAACCACCAATAAAATGTTTGTCCTACTATTTCACTATTGTTGGTTACTGGTCACTGTGTTATTTCTATTATTTTACAGATATTGTATGATTTTTCTTTTGAGAAATATATGAGTACATAGCGTACAAACCGCCAATGACTGCCTCCATTTTTTTCATCTAATTGTCCACACTTTCTAACATGCAAATTATTTTTGAAGTGCCAAGATGTACTAGAATAACTAAAATTATAAAATTCACCACTGTACAATGTGCTTGTGGTGAGACAGTAGCAATTCCTGAAATCCATCAGCCGTGGCCTCTGGCCTGCCAAGGGGCACCACAGTCCTTGGATAAACCACGAAAATCCGCCGCATTATGCCACACACAACCAGACCTGGCCTGCAGGAAGATTGGCGAGACTAGATCCGACAAGCAGGGCCTGCACGTTAGTGGGAAACAATGGGCTTCAAATCAGCAGGCCCAATCCATTAGAGATATCTGCATAAATGGCCTGTGGTTTTGGCTCGTCGTGGAAGTACACTTGTGTGGTCAGTTATTCATGTGTCACAGATACCATGTTGATGAAATGAGACCTTGAGGATAAGTAGCATCTCACTGTAAAGATGATCTGAGCTGCAGACAGGCATGTAGAAAAGACAATCACACTCTCACAACTAAATTTTTGGCCATACTCTTTGTCAGAAAATTAGAGCATACACAAATTCACACAGTCACTCATACACAACTCACACACACATGACGACTGTCTCTTGTAGCTGCACCAACAATCTCTGAGAATAAATCCAAACAAAGCACTCCTCACGCCTCCCTGCCTCTAGTCGGCAGCTGCTAGGTTAACGGCAAGAAGTGGGGCGGCACAGACTGCAAGCTGAGGGGAATGGTAGGAAGGGGAGACGCAGTAAGAATGAGGGAGTAGGGAAGCGACACACATACTCAGCCGTGCCCAGCCAGCGACGATGCATGACATCTCAGTAAACAAACCATTTCATCTACTTAGACAAAAATAAATATTTTTTCTAGAGTTTTTTTCCTCAGATTTCCCTGACACGTTTAAAATTCCCTGATTTCCAGAACTTGTGGCAACTCTGCAAAGTGGCAACCCTACAACATATAACCAGAATCCTCAACAATAGAGAACTCGACAAAGCAATAAATGAACTTAAAAACAATAAAGCTCCAGGCGGAGATTGGATGGCAGCAGAAATGTGGAAAATAGGTGGTAAAAGCCTTCAATGCATGGGCATCACCATTTACATGTCAGTCGTGCAGTAAGCCAGCGTTACAGCCGCAACCAGGCACTACGTTCAGGATGTAGACTGTGATGAAGTGTGGTACAAGAATTGATACAGTACATGCTTGCCATAAATGTATTTATTGAGAACAAATGAGTAAAATAAACGAACACTTGAAGAAATAACTTCTGATTGCAATCTCTGGTGATCTCAGTAAATAGTGCTTGCACAGAAGTTCCACTCAAATGCTGTCTTCGAGGGTCTACACTCCTCAGTGACAAACGTGTCGACCAATACATGATAATGGCAAAACAATGGTTGCATGTTCGGAATGAAGTGAACTTCGTTTGCAATTGCAGGTCACCATGCACTTCACAGACACAATGAAACGAAAGTGAAAATGAATGGAGAGCACCAAACAAACTTCTATGCACATTAGTGTAGAGCTTGTAGTAAGCTGGTCCCACGTGGTCCATGACTCACAGAAATGGAATGTAGAAAATGCTTCTGTACTATATGATGGCTCAGCTTGCACTGCTATTGCTTTTTGCTAACCTGCACCTGTGTGCACCACAGATCCCACTTAGAAGATGGAGCTCAAGAGCTGCGAGAAAGCTTAGGCTTATGTGGCAGATATTTGGATTTTGGGTGCTTCATAATAACATCAGCACGTGTGCTATGGCAGCAGCCAGGTGAGCGGTAATCGGGCAGTGGCATATTGTGTCAGCTTGTGGGTCTGGTCAAGCACACAGAGGACATTTCTTTCGCGTAGTTGGCCACTGACACTACCAACACTGCTCAGAGTTCACGGAGACATATGGTCAACGGAGCAGGTGTGTAACTCGCTCCAGACGTGATGTAACAGCACAGAAGAGGCATGGAGACTACATGAAGTGTCTATATTCATGCAAGTACAGTGTCATGGTAACCTGAAGGCAGATCCCAAAACTGCAATGGACAAGTGTGGTGGCACATGGGACAATGTCCGTAGTGACTGGAAATAGCATGGAAAACCAGTGTGGCAGTTAATCTGGCCTCAAAGCCCAACACAGTGGAGTCATTGGGACAGAAGTTCAGGAGCTGCGACGTTTACATGGGAGGTGGTATCCATCGTTTGGCTGGAAGAGAGAACAGGTGGGTGACGCATTGTTATGACATGGCAAGGGCATATGAAATGGACGTAGTAACTGGCACGTGTGACGTAGTGGGGTAGGTGCAGAAACCTGTGGTGGGCACAGCCTGGGTGGCTGTGACGGCTGGCTGAGCAAGAATGGGAGGGGCTGAGGCACATGTGGTGGTGTGACAATAGTTGATGGAACGCATGTATCACTGGTGGCCATGGGAGCGGTCTCTGTCTCATTGGGGGTGGGAGAAGAGTCATTCATTGAAACGTCTTCCAGTTGGATCAACGAAATTATTGGTGCCACAAGTGGTAAAGATTTAAGCCGGCTGGAATTGATCGACTGACACCTTGTTCAGCTTCATGTTGCACTCAATGTTGCATGTTCTCTCAGCGTGAGTGATGATAAAATTCATATGACTTTGAATAGATTGGGTTTTCGTCAAGTGCCAAAGTGTTTTCTGAATAGCTTCAGGTGCCACATGCATCTGCATGAAAGCCTTTGTGCAGTCAGTTTTGCTAAATATAACTGAATCCAGCTCCGGTACTTGATATCAGCCTGGGACTATTTATACATTTAAGGCACGTCAGTCTCCGCATCGTCGCCACAAATTGTCTTTCTTGGGGACTAAGTGCAAGGCAGAGGACCATGGACTGTTCGATGGACCAAGGGCTGAAACTTCCTGGCAGATTAAAACTGTGCACCTGACCGAGACTCGAACTCGGGACCTTTGCCTTTCACGGGCAAGTGCTCTACCAACTGAGCTACCGAAGCACGACTCACGCCCGCTACCCACAGCTTTACTTCTGCCAGTATCTCGTCTCCTGCCTTCCAAACTTTACAGAAGCTCTCCTGCGAACCTTGCAGCACTAGAAAGGATATAGCGGAGACATGGCTTAGCCACAGCCTGGGGGATGTTTCCAGAATGAGATTTTCACTCTGCAGCGGAGTGTGCGCTGATATGAAACTTCCTGGCAGATTAAAACTGTGTGCCGGACCGAGACTCGAACTCGGGACCTTTGCCTTTCACGGGCAAGTGCTCTACCAACTGAGCTATGGTTGAACAATACCTTGTTGCAGAATGGCCTCAAACTCAGACTTTGCTTTGATACTCAGGCGCGTGGTGACATGGACGGCACTAGCTAGGAGGGCTGGGCGTAGTCACAGTATAGTGGACAAACAAATGTTTGATGTCCCTTGGTGCACCAGGTGGGTGAGTGCACTCTAGAAATTGATCCAGTATGTCAGTGTATAGATCCAGGATGCTTTGCTGATTTACCACTGAATAAATCAGCTGGCTGTTGCTGTCCCACATTTTCAAATTCATTATTGAAACAATCAGCTGGTCATTGGCAATATAGGCTAGCAGTTTGTAGTGGCCAAAGAAACCCACACTCAAGATTGGCTCATTGACTTCAGAAACAGTGAATGTCCATGCAAATGTGCTGTGCAGTCTAATGTCCAAATTTTGGGGATGTGTGCCATACATTTTTCTAATTGAATTATTTGCCTCTTTAAGAGACAGTGCCTTAGCCTTCTGGAGGTCTCTTAGCATACATCAGGAGAAAATAGAGTGGAACCTGTACTGGCACGATACTTCACACTGCCAGCCCATTCCATTACAAAAAGATGCTTGCATATTGCGACGCTGCAGGCAGGTGCCAGCTGGCTTTTGTGTGTGAGCTGGGAGGCAGACACTTCGTCATTTCATTGCTGAAACCGGCACGATACCAGCTGCTCTGATTTTGGCAGGGTACTGCATTAACGGCTGGTGTTGCATTCCAATTGCACGAGTGGGATCGCTGGCGGCTTGATCGGCTGCCGCTATGGTGCCTGCTGCCCTCTGTCTGAGAGTGTATCAAATGGTCAACCTATGAGCTGAGTGCTGCCACCTGTGCAGCTAAGCTGTGAACTATGTGGTGCAGGTCGTCATCCAGGCCAGGAGGTGTAGTAGGCATGTGTCGCCCTGTAGCAGAAATTGCCAGTCCTGGGATTTTGTACGTTGCCATGAGAGCAGTACTGGGCACCACTGCCAGTGTATCATGCAGCCAATTAGCCAAGTCTGCAACAGCCTCCAGCTGCCTTTCTGACTGCTTGCAATTCTGCAGCGAGGCTGCAAACCCAGACAGCGCACAATAGTGAATCTGGAACCAAATCTCACTGCATGAGGCTCTGCAGATGGCTACAGCCTCACACAGTAAATTCATAAAGTTCTTACAGATATCTGGCTGGAGGAAAATATCCCTAAAGAATAGCTAAAAAGGGGAAAAAAACTAAAGGCACGTGTTGAGTAGCAAGTAACTCACAAAAGTAATTTCTGCAAACATTTGCTGACTTGTTTACAGTAGAACAAAAAATTCTGCAAGTACCTTGGGCAAGATAATTTCAGCATTTTGCTTCAAGTACTGGGAGAAGTGCTTCTACTAGAGACGATTTATGAGTTGAGCAAATGGATGTTACAGTGTCATGCTACGAACCGATGCAACCACCATTACTGCTGGTTTATTATTACTATTACTGAAGAAAAATCATGACAAAAATCAATAATTAAGAGAAACAGAAACGTTTGGGTGAAGAAATTGATACATAGGTGTACATGTTTATCAAAAAAATACTATTGAATGAATTAAAAACAAAGGACTTCGTTCAAATTAAAAACTTTACAAGAATGTCATGTGCAATTTTTCTCTGACTTTTGCGAACAGTATTTATTACTTTTCTCACAAATGTAACAGATTCAAAAACAGGGAAACAAAAATGCTGCAAGCTAGATCCTGAGAGACCACCTTTTAATTACTCTTCAATTACTGAAAACATTATTTATTTTACATGTAAAGTCAGCTAAAATTTAAAGACTACTCTATACTGTCATTATACTTTCCTTTCTGATGAAACAAAGTAATCAGTTAATTTTTTCACACTTTCGTAGCTGACAATGGCCAAGTATATATGTTTATGGATTCTCAAAGTGCATCTGTTTCGGTTCATCTGCCTTTGTGCCATTCTCCTTTTCAACAATGATATTGTCATACTGGTAATGAACACATGGAACTTCTGCAATTTGAAGAAAAACCTCCAGCAACTGGCAAGTTTGGCAAGTACTTGCAACAAGATGCAAGAAACTGTTTCCACTAACTTGCAGAAACTATTTCTGCTGCAGATGGAACTTATGGAAGTCGACTTGCTGAGTGTTTTCACATCAAATAACTTGCCGAGGTAGCTTCTACAACTGAGTAGAGAAAGTTTACTTGCTGGTGGACCCGTGCCTTAATACAAATAATTAGAGAGGGGATTCATTGTTGCCTGGCACTTAACAATATTCTTTAAAAAATCATACTTAAAAGCCTTGAAACACAAATGGACGATTTAAATGGCACGTATCTAGCAGGTTTTAGGAAAGGAGGATCCTGTGGGGAACAAATTCTTCATTTCAAGACGGTCTTACAAATCTGCAAGGACAAACGAATGAAAGGTGGTCGCCTTTTTAGACTTCAAAAAAAGGATACAATTCAATAGATAGATGTACACTGTTTAATGGATAGAAAGACAAGATCATTCATGAAACAAACATTAACCGATACCAGCTCAAAAGTTAAATTCCAAGGTGAAACATCTGGAACTTTTGACACAAAAATGGAGTTCCAACAGGGAGGCAGACTGTCCCCCTTTACTGTTCTATCTTTTACAAGAAAAAGTAATTAGGACGTGGGAAGGTGAAGTAAGAGGAATTACCATTGGCAAACTAAAATTCATGTATGATATTTAGCTCATGCAGACGATCCAACAATCTTTTCAAATAATGGAGATAATGCAATTCATTCCCTGCAAATACCAGGAAATAGCAGTAAAAGTGGACAAAAAATTTCTTATGAAAAAGCCCAACACATGGAAGGTTCTCCCCGATGGACAACCCAGGTGTACACAGTTTGGCGAAACATCTCAAATACCTAAATTTAAATACCTGGCAGAAATCATCCAACTACCTTGATTCAATTATGAAGCAAACAAAGATTCATTAAATTACCAAAAGCTTTTGGAATTACCTGGAATAGGTACAATAAAAAAATCAATATTTCCTGATGCAAAATTAAGGCATGACATCACAGTAGCCACACGTGAAGTGTTATATACATCTGAGACTATAATCTTTGGAGGTAGATCACTAACTCAAGACATAGAAGAAGAAGAAGAAGAAGAAGAAGAAGAAGAAGAAAGGAAAATACTAGAGAAAAATTTTGGCCCAGTTTCTATTGAGGGAATCTGGATGAGATGGGGGTCTAATGAGTTATATCAAAATTTGGAGAAAATCTGAGGCATGTCCAGGAAAAAAAGATTGAAATGTTACAGCCACATTCTCTGAATGAATGATAACAGATGACAAAAAAGATCCTTTCCTTGCCCTCTCAATGAAAGTTTAAAAAAAACTGAATATTTGAAACTGAAAAAGATCTTTAGGAAATTACCATTACAAAAAAATCTACAGGACAGAGCTGCATTCAAAACTTCAGTTAACAATCATCAGTTTGAAGCTAAACCAAATGCTACATCTAAGAGAACATGGACAGCTGAATGTACGAAAAACCAGTGAGAAGATGAAGAGATTCTGGAAGAAGAAGAAAGCTAGCTCATCAGTGAAATAAGTTCGCATGTGCTCCATAGCTGGGTATAATGATGAAGGAAAAAAATTAAGCAGTGCACATCAGGAGAAAATTTCTCTGAAGCATAAATATTACATGATCCATATCTAATTGGCATTTGTGGTGACCTTGTGGTGCTGATGGGAGAAAATTGTGATTTAATATGTTTACAACTGAGTACAGACTCATTGTTACAAGTCTTTGTTGCAAATTCTTTGTGGCCCTGGTATGCTAAGAACCATGTCCACATGCAGGTTTGATTGAAGGAAAGCAGAAAGTTGAAATCTGAGTCATATGCAGTGCTGCTGAAAAAATTTTGTGCAATCAAAGGATCGCTGCATCTCCTGGCGAAGCAGTTTTTCAAAAAATACTTTACTTTTGGCACAAAAATTAAAATGCACAGTTTTTGGATTCACATGTTTTTTCACAACTAGTGATGGGCTAAACTGCGATTTTTCGATATCAATGATTTCTGTGAATGGTATTTTTCAGTATCTGTTATTCTTAACTGTGATTTGTCGCAGTTAAGAGTTGCAGTTAAGGAACCTAGGTTGTGTATCCCTCCGCCACTCCTACTTCCGCGATTTCTGCTACTTCTGCGATTTCTGTGACTTCTGCTACTTCTGCGATTTCTGTGACTTCTGCTACTTCTGCGATTTCTGTGATTTCTGCTACTTCTGCGATTTCTGTGACTTCTGCTACTTCTGTGATTTCCATGACTCCTGCGATTTCTGCGACTTACCACCGTATGAAAAAGTTACATCTGTCTACACAGAAAATTGCATCTCAACAAACCTGTCATTGTTAAGTATGTTTTACATTTATTCTTCCGTTGGCTTTAATTTTGTATTAAAGAAACAACTGTGAAAATATTAATAGTGTAATTAATATGTAAGTGGCCATACAGTACCGTAATAGTTCGTGTTTAGAAAATGAATTCTAACATATTGTTATGTTCACAGGTACCCGAACTACATTTCAGTCACCCAGTAAAGTGATAACTCAAAATATCATTGTCAACAGATCTGGAGAAATTGCCACTGCATCTTTAGACCGTTTTCGTCAGACGAGAGGTTAGTGTCTAAGTGTTCGTTCTTGCAAATGTGAAATATACCCCATTGAGTGGCTTTCATTACAGCAAATATTAGCAATATACTCTGTCAATTATATTGCTTGTAATTAGTGACAGCAAAAATTGTTTAATAATCCTTGTGATTTTGCAGACACAGTTCTGACCCTGATTATCGGTTGCTGTACGTATCTATCCACATCAAGGCTGTTGAGAGAGACTTGTGAAGATTCAAGACAGCTCTTCGAGGATTTGCAGTTTAAAAGTGACATAATTGTGAAATAAGTGTGCAGATGAGTGATTAAACTGTGTTTTATTGAAGTTATCCAATTTTAAAGGAATAATAAATGTTAAATACAGTGAGTGAATAATGAAAATCTCATTTTCCACATGTTAAGCCGTCCTAGACCCGTAATTTTCTGCCACTTATTTATTGGTAAACACTTGTTGGGGAGTGACATGCCGCCGCCCCCCCCCCCCCCCCCCCCCCCCCCCCCCCCGTCCCCCTTACTCCTCAATCTTGGTGTGACACTGACCTGTAACATATCCCGGAGTCTACAATATGCATTTTGAGGTTGGTGATATGAAAGTGGGAAGTACCAATCTTCCAGTTAAATCAGGAATAACTTAAGTGCATTGCATGAAAGTAACACAGGAAAAGCTTACTTATGTAGGTGGTAGTAGTGTCGGCAAAAAGTTCTTGTGTGTGAAGTTATCATGTAGAACACCAGGTGTAAAACTTTTCTCCCGAGTCTTGAACTGTGTCGGAACAAAAGTGAGGCATTCATATGACTCAATAATACTGTTTTCATTTCACTACACTTGTACAGACGTCTGAGTTCTGCTGTGTTAACATTGCAAAGTCCTGTAGGCATGTGGAGTATTAACCAAAACTGACATATTGGAAGCAGAATTAAACACATTTGTTACGTTACTTGATATTTTCAGGAGAAAAAGGCAATGTTGCTTCTTATTAATATAATACATTCAGAGTCACAGCTGTGTTCGACCAACCATAACTGATGCTGAATGTGTATGTCGTCATCTAATATGAAGGGCTTATTGCAATAGTGGTACAAGTCCATTACCCCCACTTTTCTGTCTATAATGCTTCTGAAATTAATGATCCAAACAAACATAAATAAAGGTTCATCTCTAGCAAGAAGCCATATGCTTGAATATTTCTGGTATCTCAACTGCAGATTTTTCAGCACTCATTTAAATTTACGACTCTGTATCTCAAAATGAACAAAAATGGATTTGTACCACTATTGAAATAAGTCCTTCATATGCACACACAGCACATCGATCTCGTGAGGCACAAGACTCTCATAACGAAGTACGTACGTCGGTCAACAGATGGCACTAGGAAAAGAATGTTAACTGCGCTTTTTAGTTGCTACTTGCGACTCTTAGTTGCGATTTGTCACAGAAATCGCAGTTTGACTCGGTAGCGAATAGCGTAGTATTAACTTTGCTCAACAGATGGCACTGCTAACTGTGCTTTTTAGTTGCTACTTGCGACTCTTAGTTGCGACTTGTCACGGAAATCGCAGTTGGACTCGATAGCGTGTCGCAGAGATGAGCGTAGTACGAACTTTGGCCAACAGATGGCACTGTTAACTGCGCTTTTTAGTTGCTACTTGCGACTTCTAGCCGCGACTTGTCACTGAAATCGCAGAATGCAGTACGGAATTCAGCCAACAGATGGCTCACGGCGTTGAATGTGAAATGCTACTTGCGACTGCTAACTGTGACTGAAATCGCAGTTAGATTTTGTAAAGTTGTTATTGTGATATCTGTGACTTCTCAATCACTGTGATTTCTAATAGATACGCGATTTCCTGCCCACCACTATTCACAACATAATTTTCTCAAATGATTGTAGAGTACCTATTTGGTAAAAATATTCAACTGTTTCGCATTTTATAGTCTCACATTGCAGCTTGAAGATGAAGTGGTTACATTTTCACTAATGGTCATATTTATTATGATATTTCGAAGTTGAATAACTCACTGCTCACTCTTCAAAGAATTTGAAGTGAATTATGAGAGCAAATTCTGATTGTTAATCTAAGGGAAGCACAAACTGGCAATGTGACATTGTCGTTTTTTGAAATGTGTTCCTCAACCATCCGCAGAAGACATTCAAAAACTTCTGCCGTCATCTGCAAGGAATTTCTGAATCCCACTGCAACATCTTTGTTTAAGGAATCAAGAAGATCATGCCATCGTCTGTTTCCCTCAAACAAATAATATCTGAATATGTTAAGGCATGTCCACACTGAGTGCACTGCACTGAACACATTCAGGCTGTTGTGGGTATATAAAACTAAGTAGAATGTACACCCTCAGTTGGACTGGAGCTGTGTCGCCCTGCACTGAGTTATGTTTTCAAGGATTCCTGGCATTCACCACTAGATGGCGATGGCGATTATTTTCACTGTTGCAATGAAGTCAACAAAACATTTATAAACTATATACAATAACTTCCCCATGACTGTTAAGGAAAACTTAATCAAAATTCCTAAGGTAGTTTCTCTATTAGAGCAAGCTCACAGTTAGAACTGTGGCAGATTACTCCTACTTATATATGTGTAGATGGAAGAAAAAGTAATTTAGTAATTTCATAAAAAAATGTTTTCTTACACAATCAGGCCACCTGAAGGTGCACTATTCTTTACTGCAGGTAAATTGAAAGTAACTATATTGATGTAATTTAATGCACTTGGTTATTAAAATTAATGAATAATAGCCAACACTTTCAGTTTGGAAAGAAGAATGACGACAAGTTAATACACTTACTTCTAATAGTGTTTCTTCAGGAAGTTCTGGAGCTAGGAAAGTTATAGGCCCTTCAATTGCAGGTGCTGGAGAATTGTGGAAAAGCCTCTGAATTCCTCCAGCTTCTGTAAAAGATGTTCACACCAAATAGATTTTGTCTTTTGTGCAATGAAAACAACATTTATGAAATAATTTGTTCACAGCAATCAAGATATTCAAATAAATAGGGCAGTGATGACAGTGCATATTATTTACTATAGAAAAACAATGCTTTTTGTGAATGTTATCATGAAGCTTCTGTACATTGCCACAAATATGTAATTTTTAATAACTTTAATTATGTCCTGACCACACTTTAATTTTTCCATCAGCCTTACACGTTTTTACTTTCTGTCATTTTCAAAGGCTACAAAAATACAACATAAAACTGGTATCAGAAGATATGAAAATGTTATACATTTCACCACTGATAAGAGACAGTTACAACAACTAAAATGTGGCTTCCTAGCTTACCATTCCTACGTCAGTCATATAAAAACATTAAATACATTGTATCATGTCAACATTCTCGAGCAGGAGACAAGTGCAAACTGCTACCAAGTGAAAATTTTCGAAGCCATGTGGACTAAACCACTAGGCGGCACTGCGTAGATGCTACAGCCTGCAATTTATTTCTGTTTACAGTCACAGCTTTCATCTTTATAACATATAAAATGATTTCATCAGTCAATATGGGAATTACAATGTTTCACAAAACAATGTGTTACAGATTTTTTTTCTTAATCTAATATATTGAAAAACATGCTGATTGGCACTGGGGCCAACTGCCTGTTAACAAACAAATTTTTTGTTTTATTTACAACTTACAGCACAAATTACTACCTAGAAGGTTGTAAGGGACTTGACTAAAAATTGGCACATTTGAGATACTGTACATAGGATCTCCTGTATATGACCACAGAACTGTTTTCTGTGAATAACAAACATTGTAGATCACCATGTTACAATTAACATAAGGGGAAGAGGCACACAATATTAATCTTCACATATTAAAAAATCCTGTACAGCTTAAATAAAATAATGTGAAATCCTTGTGAAGGAGCTATAGTGGCATTGTTGTCAACAGTTATCACCTTGGGCCAAGCAGCGCAAGGCGCTGAGCAGCTGCTTGTGAATACTCTACTGGCATAATTCAGGGAGTATACATAAGCCCTTCTATGGTTGTACAACCATAATACTGTTTTTCTGTGAAAAATAAGCATTGTAGAATGCCATGATGCAAATTAAAAAATGGGGGAAGGGGTACACAATATTAATCTTGGCATATTAAAAATCCTTTACAGCTATTTGTAAAACTGTGACTACAAATGTTTATAAAAGAGACAACTTTAAGCGAAATAATGCAAATCCATTGTGAAACAGCTATAGCAGTGCTGTTGTCAACAGTTTTCAACTTGTGCCAAGCTGTGTGAAGCACCGAGCAGCCACTTATGAAAACTATCGGCCATGACAAATCCGCATGTATGACACTAAATATACAGTAAGAAATTAAACATTTACTCATCTTGTGCACAAAACAAAGCACAGGAGGAAGCCACACAAAGGTGCATAATCTTGGGGGTAAAATACTAAATGGTACGTCATTTATCACAAAAAAGTTAGATCTCTGTACAGTATATTTATAAATAAGAAAAGCACTCGGCAGCCAAAAAGACAGCACAAAGTAAGGATGACTATGACATGCAACAGAACATTCACTGAACGTATAGTAAACAGATTCAGGAAGTGTAATATCAGTTTAGGATTAAAAACTAACAGGGAACAAACTGTGACACTTGACTGAGGCCAGGCATGATAAGTATGACGGCATGGAAGTTGAAAGGAGTCTGCTGAGGCACACCTGTATATGGTACCCACACATAATAAACGATGTATGTCTCTGATAGGCTTTATAAAGCGATCGCTGACTGTGCACAACGGCAGAGCCAAAGATACTGTTTGTGGTCTTACATTGTAGTGTTGGAGTAAGAGAGTGCTTGGCGCACAGTTGTAGAAAGCTGTCGGTGAGCGAAAGACGATGGATTAGGAAGTTTTTGTGGTGTGATCTGTGAAGCCACCAAGTGTTAGATTAATGTACGTATGTCAATATTATTGAACATGGAAGCAGAAGTCTTCATGTAAGCAAGGTAAAGGTGTTAAATAATTATGATTTTTGTTTTGCCAGCACGTTAGTATAGACCATTTGGCAGATAATTTGTAATTGCCGAGTAACCCCAGAAGGTACGTAAACTGATTTGATAATAAGATTAGTCAGATATTTCACTTTTGTAATGTTTCTAAGATTTGTTAACAGAGCTATATTAATTTGAAGATCTGTATTCATGCCCTTTTAGTGAGGTTAGATAACACTTGCTGTACCAATCTCATTGTTTGTGGATCAATTTGTAAATATGATGTATTTTTCTGACCAAATACAATTGTCAAATGTTTTGAAAAGACAAAATTAACTTGCAATATAGTTTTGCTAAAAACAAATCAGTGTTAGTAATTCACCACAATCAGTACCGCCTCCCTGTCCAGGTCATATGTTTTTCTAGGAAGTTGGATTTTTTCAGATGTTTTCATTTATCAGTCAAAAGAATTTCATGTACATTTCAAAGTATTACGGCCAACACTGCACACTGCTAAGCCTGTAGCTAGCATATTTATATTTTTTTCATGAGAGACCAGAATATATTGCGTACCACCGTTGCTGTTTTAGAAGTAAGATAGTTTAATTTCTTTTTTATGTGCACAGGGGTCAAAGTTATCAGTTTTGAACAGGGCCACAGGATCCAGTGCCTAAGGGCCTGAATGTATTCTGCTGTGACTGTATTTCTTATTGGTATTGGAAGTTGGATTGCCAATCAGTTCGCATTAAGTTTTGTTAACAATAACACAGAGTAAGCACACCACTTGCAGTTGCAACACTCTACATTATAATTCAAGTTCAGCACCCATCCCACAGTTCAGACATTCATTCAAAAATTTATTTAAAGTAAGTTATTTGAAATGTGCACAGGCAATCACTTAAGAATCTAAAAGAATACCATATTTAAAGAACGTTACAGAGTTAACAGGATTGAGTGTGGTCATTGCAATAAATTTTATATAGGACAGACTGTCAGGTCCTTCAAAAAACATTTTAGAGAGCATACATATGACAGCAATGAAGACTGTATAAAAATGCAACTTTTATGAAACAACCACTCGTTAAACAAAATCCTGACCAATCTTAAATACACCTCAGGAATTTGAGATTTTTCAGAGTAAAACAAAACTGTCATCAGAGATACTAAACAAACAAACAAACAGATTTCACCAAGAACTGGTTTTTCAATCCATTTACGGAGCACTTATAGTTCTGCTGCCATACTGGGACTTCAGTAGAGAGCGACGCACTACAGTTTGCCACTACACAGTATTCTATTTGTGATAAATGGCGTACCATTCTGTATTTTACCATCAAGACTATGCACCTTTGTGTAGCTTCCTCCTGTGCTTTGTTTTGAACACAAGATCAGTAAAAGTATATAATTATTTATTGCATATTTAGTGTCATACATGCAGATTTGTCATGGCTGATAGAGTATTCACAATCGGTTGCTCAGCATTTCATGCTGCATGGCACAATTTGAAAACTGTTAACAACAGTGCTATTAGAGCCATTTCATAAGGCTTTTGCTTTTTTTTTATTTAAGCTGTCATTTCATAAACATTTACGGTCACAGTGTTACAAACAGCTTTACAGGATTTTTTAATATGTTCAGATTAAAATTGTGTACCCTTGACACCTCCCCTTCCCTTAATTGCAACATGGCGATCTGCAATGTTTGTTATTCACATAAAACAATTTCATGGTCATATCATCACAGAAGATCCTAAGTATGGTATCTTAAATCAACTTTAATCAGTTCCCTTACAACCCTCTAGTAATCTATATAATTTTAATTTTAATTAAATATTCATGAATTTCTACTGATGGTAGTAGTTTTTGTGTTGTAAGTTGTGAATAAAAAGATTTGTTTGTTAACAGACAGTTGGCCGCAGTGTCAATCAGCGTGTTCTTCCAGTGTATTAGATTAAAGAAAAAATCTGTAACATATTGTTCTGTAAAATATTGTAAATAATTCCCACACTGACTGATGAAATCATTTTATAAATTTTAACAATGAAAACTGTGATTGTAAACAGAAATAAATTGCAGGCTGTAGCACGTACCCGGTGACACCTAGCGGTTTAGTCCACTTAGCTTCCAAAATTTTCACTTTGTAGCAGTTTGCACTTGTCTCGTGCTCGAGAATGTTGACATGATACAATGTATCCAATGTTTTTATATGACTGACATAGCACTGGTAAGCTAGGAAGCTATATTGTAGTCCTCATAATATGTCTTTTGCCAATGGTGAAATGTATCATATTTTCATATCGTCTGATACCAGTTTTGGGTTGTATTTTTGTAGCCCCTGAAAATGAAAAACTCAAAATGCATAAGGTTGATGAAAAATAAAAGTGTGGTCAAGTCATAAGTTATTAAAAGTGCATCCAGGTGGCCATGTCATCTCACAGCATTTTCACACAAACAGCAAATATGTAACTTGCACCTATTAAGAGACAAAATTTCATTTTTGAACGGTTGTGTTATAGTAAGACCACTATTCTTCTTTGGAGAAGATTGCAATTACCTTGACTGGAATAGTCGTGAGTAAAGTTGAGGACACTGGAATTTGTTGACGGGAAAAATAGGGATGGCATTGCTACACTAATGAGTGAATTAAACACAATCTAAAATTGAGTGACAGGAGAAAGTGTGGCAACTTCTGTTACATAATACGTTTTTTACTACCAAATCTTTGTGTGAACTACAGTGAAACTAACTATTTGCCCAAAGCATTCCAATTTCTAACCACCCAAGATTAGAGGAGTATGTAGTAAAGATTGTCTATAACACTTAGCACCTTGGCAGTTGCTGCTTTCAACAGTTCAGCAGCAAAGCCACAGTTTAGTCAAGTTCAGCACCTACGAAAGCAATGCTCAAATATTACATGAGCTTTAACAGCATTTAGTTTTGTTTCAAAGATACTGAATATTGAAAGTGAATCCCTTTTATCTTTCTTTAATCTTTATCTGGTCATAACTACGTTCCCCTCATGAACAACTAATGAACACAATGGCTACTGCACTGGAGATACTACAGTCCTGTGATGACAACAATAACTGCTGAAGAGTGTGGGGAGTCAATACAGCAACAAAACAATAATAATATTGTTTATGCAAATTACAAAGATGGCGAATAAAGAGCTTCAGTGTGGTGCTTACAGTGACACTTCCTTGTAGTACCCAAACTCCACAGACTCACAGATGGTGATTTATTCATTACCACTCATCATTCACAAGCTCTCAATTTAATGAGTTATTACTGTTGCTGCCACTATTTTTTCATAACTAGCACAATACTTCTGCTATTCCTCTACGTGGTTTCCTACCCCTTCTCTACAATCTTTCTCCTTCATATTTTTAAAGATCTATTGTCACCCCTATAGGCTTTACTTCTGTTATACTTTTATTTCATTCCAATGATTTTTATTTTGGTGCAGTGGTGCTGGCTTTTATCACAGGATCTTTGGCTGGTGTTTGTTTAATGATTTTTCTGACATTTCAACAGCATGAGTGGCTGATGTTATAAAAAGTTCACTGTCTATTGCTGGTGGCAGACTGGGTGAATCTTGCCAATACCAGCCACTCATGGTGGTAAAACTTAATAAAAAATCATTGAACCGACATTTGCTGAAGATCCCAAGTTGAAAGCCAATAGGTAACACTTCAACAATGACCACAAAAGCCTCAATTTTTAGTTTTATTTTGTTTTCTGACTTTACCTCAGGCTCGTTAAACATTCTATCAATTTTACTGTTTGGCATTCTGAACATTCTTTTGAATTCACTGTCTATTTCCCCATCAATATATCTCCCTAGGCTTTAAGTTACACATGACTTTCCCATCTAGTTAACAGCAAATATTTATCAGCCTTCCCTCTCTTCTGATAAAGAAGACTCTGAATCTTGAAGCTTAGGAGCATGTCATTCTTTCAGTTGAACTGTGGAGCTGCAGCTGGTAAGTAGACCTTTTAATCTATCTTTAATAATATGAATTTCTTTCATCTCAGCAGTTCTTCACAGTAACTATTCCTTTTTTCAATCCATTTTTCTACACCTTTCATTTTCTGAGGTGTTTATTTTCCACCATCCGCCTCCCACCTCTATCACATACAATGCACTTAGCTTTTCACTCTTACTAAGTTGTGCATGATGTTTTAGCAGTAATCTCTGTCGTGTGTATTACCCTGTCTTCACCTTTAAGCTCTCAGGTATTCAAATCACATCCAGTGCAGTCCACAAAAATCAGACTTTCCTTCTCATCCCCGCTGGTTAAGTCTCCCATGACCTGGGGTTCTGGGTGACTTTTTTGATCTTATTACTAAGCTACGTCAAATAAAACTTTAAGATATTCAAATGTATTAACAGCCATCAATGTTTTTCTTAATCATGCTTTAGCCACATAGTTTTCATTTCAAAAATAGTGTACAGTCTCAGCCTCTGCAGTGTTGTGCGCCGACTGCTGCGCTGTTAATGCGCAGTACGAAAATGGCTGAGGCTGCTTTCTGTTCTGTAGTGAAACATGCGCATGGAACATGGTTAGAAAGTGCCAAGAAATAGGCTGTTCTTAATGTTTTTCATAAATTTAAGGAGGTAATCGGCTTTGAAGTTCCCCAGCATTGTATGTAATGCAGTTGATAAACAAACTTTTATTGAACAGGTAGCGTAGTCAGTAGCTTAATGGAATGTAAAGCAAAGACGGTTATTCATGCGTTAACAGCATCATTTTCTTCTTCTCGTTCAATTTGAAATACCTACATCTCTTAATTATGAAACTCATCATCATTTTTTATGAATAACACACATACCTTGTTTCTAATTACATACTGGACGCGAAATTCCTTTTTCCATTTCAAATACAAACTCTTAATTATCGATATTTTATGAAAGAGTGTTCATAAAAGTTGTTTAAATTAAGAAATCCTAACAATTTAATTTTTAAAGCAAAAATGAAAAACCAAATCCTCTTTATTTGGATTATGTTCATAATTTTATAACACATAGGTAGATAAGTATCACAGAAACATGAAAAACAATCATTTTCACAGCATTGAGCACATTCATACAAATGCTGCCTTTTTACATTTGCTACTGTACCATTACAATATGAACCCAACAGAACTGATATTGAGCCACGGTGTGAGATTTGGCCCGAGAACTAACAAGACAGTGAAGCTGCCAGACATACTGGAACTAATGCACACACTTTTTCACACATCACTGCCGAACGCTGGCGGGATATAGAATGGCTCGTCATAAAAGAAGAAGAAAAAATGCTGCCCCTGATTGGCTTCATGGATTCTGTTGTTGATAGGCTGACACATCCAGAATTGAAATGTATTTCTCAGATTCAGATACGGAAAGAGCTAAGAGATTACAAGACGACTGAATAAGTAATACCTTCAGTGGCTTCAATATTTAACTATTGAATCCTTGAATACTCTCTTACGTTACACACAGCTTATGCAGAAAAATTACCCTGTGGTTGAGTCAGGAATTTCATCATTCTTGTTTTTAGTTACAATAGTATGTTAGCTAAAAATGATAATGTGTTGTGGTTTTCACCTAGACGTCTAAGGAGCATATTGTGGGAGATTTCTAGTGTATTATTTCATGCTGCTTAAAAATTAAATGACATTCGAAGCTGAAATTGTTCCTTTGCTCGTCTCGTTTTACATGTGAACTGAAGCTGGCCACGTCACTGCAGGCTAGCTGTATCAGCTGGCCGGCCAGTGCTAAGTTAAATGCACCGGTAAAGCTGTTGTCCCGTATTATCGCTAAGTCGATGTACGTGTAACGCACAGCACAAAATGTACCCTTATTATTGTACTTGATAGTACTAGCGACAGCTTGGCTGCAGTCCCACGTGAAACTGAAATCCAATGAGGTTCCAGAAAATGCGGAAGAATACATAGTGCAATGTTTACATCAGGTTTAGTCATACAATGAACGGATTATAGCATGCATTTAGCATAAATATGCTCACTTTGCATTAAATGTATGCTTCACGATACCCCAA
This sequence comes from Schistocerca serialis cubense, assembly GCF_023864345.2. NCBI lineage: Eukaryota > Metazoa > Arthropoda > Insecta > Orthoptera > Acrididae > Schistocerca > Schistocerca serialis. The sequence goes on along the minus strand of NC_064638.1, from coordinate 620,178,738 downwards.
GCTACAAAATGTCAGCATTGACCACAGTAAGATCTCACTGTAAGTACTCTAATAATGAAAACGCTACAACCTGTCTGAAACAAAGATAAATAAAGTATTACCTGAAATTTCTGGCAACGTCATAGCCCTTGTACCAAATGGCATTATTGGTGAATGTCGGAGATTATTATTTTCTGTCAAACGAGTTGGGGAACCAAGTATAGGTGGTAAAACAGCTAGTGGACCGCTCAGAAGGGGTGAACTTGTTCCTGTGATTGAGAGAAAAACAAAACAGACATTAAACTTTGGAAATGACAACAAGAACACCAGTTGCAACAAAGCTCAACATGTTCACCAGTGAAGTAGGGGCATAAAAAAGACATAACAAATGCAATGGAAATCATCAGTGACTTTTTTTTTATGCACCCAGTGACATCTCAAATAATTCTGTTTGTATACAGTTACATAAACACTAGTACTGTACTCCTTTGTATAATGACTGTCATGATTTTTTGTTATGTGGAATAATATTTATTATGACTGGATTGCTGGTTTGAGAGTGGGTTACAAACAAAAACCTGTGAATAGTCATCATCATGCAATAAAAAGAGCTATTTTGCAACTTTGTATGTTTGTCATACTCAAATAGTATCACAAGTAGCTGACCCTTCAACATCCCAGCATGCTAGAAACCCATCACACAATTCAGTCATCACCTTATGATGTTATTGATCACCTCTTCTCATGCACATTTGACTATTACACCTTGTCACCTTTCAATACCTGATTTTTTGACATGGAAAAGTATTTACTCACGTTGTATACTGCCTCATAAATGATTGAACAGCAATTTCCACTGGGAAAATATTAAACAATTTGAGCAACTGCAAAAGTTAAGTTCTTTGAATTATAAGCTCAGAACACAAGTCAGTCATAAATCTGTCACTTTCGAATATGTGACCTAGATTACTTTACTCTGTGTTCTGACATTATTTAATTTTGCACAAATAAAGCAATAAACATATAACTGTTTTATTCAATTGTTAATGAAGATTTAACAGAATATATTAACATAAAATCAATCAATTACCTGAACGCCTAAGTGGTGAACTAGTTGGAGTTAACTTTCCTCCAGAGACAGGAGACACTTGCCACGTTGTTACAGGTGGTGGTGTTTCACATGAACTGCCTGATGCTGAACGACGACGTTGACCCCCTCCACCAGGTGGTGTACCTATCATGAACTGCACCTGAACAACCACCATTGTCTTCAGTAGCTCTTACTATGACAACACAGAGAAGTAAATCTACAAAATTTAATGAAGCTAACTTATAATCAATTACTTTCTTCCAAAAAGTAATGTTTACAGCAAACCTGAGACATAAGAAAAATACAGCCACAATTCTGATTCCATAGCTAATGTTAATATTGATATTGCATTGCTTCGAAAATGGTATCATGTATCTAAATGGGTATGGAAATCTAGACTGATGTACTAGCTTTCAGATGAATTCTTCTACAGAGCTCGTAGACAACACACACACACACACACACACACACACACACACACACAAACTACTAAACATGACATGACCCATTCTCACAGCTTCAGTTCTGCCAATACAGTTTCGGCTGTGTTTTTGCATCTATCAACGATCCAGTGCCACAAGCTGTATGGTGACTTCTTACCATTACTCCTTCCATTACTTATATTCCATTAACATACTTATACTGATGTACAGTAATTAATTCTTCTCCCTAGTCTGTTCATAGTGACTATGATTAAAACCAACTTCTAATCACAAAACATTTTTCCATTATATTTCTGTCACCATCTGCTCCAGGTCTGTTGGTGATTAAGTTGTTTTTTTATCTTCCATCATCCCTTACAATAGTGTTTTTTTCATGAATGTTATACGAAAAAATCTACATGGAAGTCACTATGCAGAAGGGACCAGTAAGCCATCTGCTCAGCTCTGGAGCATTTTTCTTTACTGTTTTACTGAGAAAATATTGCTACTTACTGAAAACCATGTTGGCTGATGCACGAACATACAAACCAAAACTGGCTACCGAAGCTTCAACATGAAAAACTAGCTCTCCACACTGCGTTCATCACCTGTTAGCACTGCAGTCATCATAAATTGGGAATCTAGTAAAGATTTTGGAAATCATTTTCAGAGAGTTGAGAGTTTCTACTAACAAAAACTGACCATTTGGTAACTTTAACTGCACCAAATGAAGTAATTTCTGTGCATGATGCAGCCAAATAACTATCTTGCTCCTCAGTAACCACTTCTAAGAAACAGAAATTCGCCAGCTTGAATTTAGGCAGTCTTTTTCTGAAGGTATTTGTCTGGAGTGTACCTCAGTATGGGAGTGAAATTTGGATGATAATCAGTATAGACAAGAAGAGAATAGAAGCTTTTTAATTGTGGTGTTACAGAAGAATGCTGAAGATTAGATGGGTAGATCAAATAACTAATTAAGAGGTACAGAATCTAATAGGGGAGAATAGAAATGTATGGCACACTCTGACTAAAAGAAGAATCAGTTGACTAGGCATCAAGGAAATGTCAGTCTTGTTATGGAGGTATGTAGAAGATGTGTGAGAAATGTAATGAGACTGACAACATTGTAAGCAATCTGAAAACGCTATGACTTTCTATTTGTGTAGTCCGGTGTGTTCATTCCTTACAGATGCTCAGTCAAAGTTTCAGCACTGTAAATCCATCACATCATTTTTCAGAGCAAAATCAGTGAATGTGTGTTTTCACTGTGTGTGACAAAAATGGGACACCAGAATTTTGAGCAATATTATGCAATCAAGTTCTGTGTTAAACTTGGGGAATCCATGACTGTGACCTTTGAAAAGTTGGAATGGGCCAATGGGAAACATTCCTTATCATGAGCACAAGTTTTTCATTGTCACAAATCATTTTTCGAAAGACGAAAACAAGTTGAAAATGAACCTCACTCAGGGAGATGATCTAGTTCAAAAACAGGTCACTGGATGTGCATGTGCTCTTGTAAGATCATAACAATGTTTAACAATAAGTATGACAGGTGACTGTTCATCTTTTTCTCCATACATCAAATTTTGATCAAAGTTTTCCACATGCGAAAGGTTTGTGCCAAAATGGTGCCGAAAAACCTCACAATTAAGCAAAAGGATAATTGAAGAAACGTGCTGATCTCCTTGAGAGGATTGCCAATGACCACAAATGGTTTCAGCCATGTGATCACAGATGATGAATCCTGACTTTTTCAGAATGAGCCCGTGGCAATGTGAGGAGTGGCACACTTGAGACATCTCCTCGGCCAAATAAATCTCAAATGAGCAAAACAACTCTGATTCACTTTCTTGGCTGTAGGGGTAACATGCCTACAGAATTTGTCCCTTCAGGACAAATTGTCAATGACCTTGAAAGCCTTGGGAAAAGGGTGTGTCAAGTGAGATCGAACACTGCAGACAAGTGGATGCTGCATCATG